>NC_142442.1:11051250-11662500 GCF_059453495.1 Arachis ipaensis
TTGTGCGTGGCGCGTGGGAGGAGACCAGGGACGGAGAGGAGCCCATCGATGGAGGAGGCGCGGAGTGTACGCAGGAGAAGTGCGCGTCGCGGGGAGGAACACGTCGCTAAAGGAGGAGATCGTCGCAGAGGAGTGCCCAACGCGGGAGAAGACGAAAACGGCCACAGATGAGGAGGGAGAGGCGATGCAGCTCTGGATCTTTACGGAGCGAAGATTTTACTAGTGATTTAAGATGGTTTAAGATTTATTTTAGAATTTTAAATTCGAAATTTTGAATTCTAACTAATTTATTTTTGGATGTATATTTACATTGTAATATATTAATAAATAAATATATTAAATCTGAAACAGAAATTTAAAATTGAAATTGAAATTTTAAATTTTAGTTTTATTTAGTTTGTATTTTAAATATGTATTTAATTTTAAAAAGACACGCCAATGAGTTATAGCTCAAATGGCATAGACTTCCTCTTCATACCCTGGCCCAACGCTAAGGCCCAGGATCCAAGTAAAAAGGGTCAACCCAAAAGGGTTGAACCTCACCGTACACAAGCCAGACACTACGAAGTCGGTGATCGTCACGACTTGCTCTAAAGAAGTCGGGAATGGGGATTAGCTGGCAGATAAACCCTCACTCAAGAGGATAATTGCCCCTAGAATCTCTCTAACCACTTCCAAGAGCCATATCTCAACTTCCCTAAGATAAAGGGACGGTTATTCCCCTTAAAAGGTGGAACTACTCCAACGGTGGTTATGGGTACACCACTATAAATACCCTGACACTTCTCAGGTATCTCAGAGGCTCAATACTCTCTAGACCTGTTTTGATTCTCTTGCTGACTTTGGCATCGGAGTGTCTTTGCAGGTACCACCCCCCTATTCTCTCACAAACAAGTCGGACGGAGCCCTTGGATCGCCAACCCACTCAAAGGCCTCCTCCTTTAGACAATTGGGCCAACCAACACCATCCAATCCATTAATCTCCGGTTACCCATCATAACATTGGCGCCGTTGCCGGGGACTCGCGAGATCAACCAGTGATGGCGGACAGATCCCCCGAAGAGGGTCATGTGGAGTCAGATTCCGAACAAGAGAATCTGGATACCGGAAACAATGACGCAGACCTAACCCTCCACCAGGGAACCAACGATCAACATAGAGAGGGTACCTCCGGAGTAAAAAATTCGAAGGTGAATTCCTCAGAAGGGCGCGAATCGGAAAAAGACGGACCATCCCATGCAACTGAACTTATGGGATTAGTCCATGTCCACCAAAGCCGCCTGGAACAATTGGAACAGGAGCGGGAACGACAAAGGGAGACAGAAAAGAACCTAAAGGAGAAGATGGAACGACGAAAAGAGTTAGAAAGAAAACTCTTGAAGTTGGAATCCTCCCTCAAAGGTCGGAACTCCCGCGACGATCGAGAAGAGTCGCCCCCAGGAGGGGAGGACCCCTTCAGCGAGGACATAATGAGGGCAAAAGTTCCGAGGAACTTCAAAAGCCCCGATATGGACCTCTATGACGGAACCACAGATCCGAAGTATCACTTAAGCAATTTTAAAAGTCGGATGTATCTGGCTGATACTTCTGACGCTACGCGATGCAAAGCTTTCCCGACTACCCTGTCGAAAGCAGCGATGAAGTGGTTCGACAGCCTCCCTCCGAGATCAGTCACCAGTTTTGAAGACCTCTCAAGGAAGTTCTTAATGAGGTTCTCTATCCAGAAGGACAAAGTAAAACATGCGCCAAGCCTCCTGGGGATAAAGCAGGAGGTCGGAGAATCCCTACGAGCCTATATGGAAAGGTTCAACAAAGCATGTTTAGAAATCCAAGACCTGTCCACTGAGGCAGTCATTATGGGGTTAGTCAATGGGCTTAGAGAAGGTCCCTTCTCACAGTCCATATCAAAAAGGCACCCCACCTCCTTAAGTGATGTACAGGAAAGAGCTGAAAAGTACATCAACATGGAGGAGAATGCTAGACTGAGAGATTCGAGTTGGCGACCCGGACATCTTCCCTCAACAAAAGAGAGGGAGAGGGAGTCCAAGAAGAAGAAAGAACTCGGTCTCGATAGACCAAGGAAATATCACTCTTATACTCCTCTAAAGGTTTCCATAGTGGACGTATGTAGAGAAATTTGCAACACTGAAAGGCTGCCGCCTCTCAGGCCCATCAAAAACAAAAGAGGGGGGAGTCGCAGCGACTACTGTGAGTACCATAAGATATATGGTCACTCAACTAATGATTGTTACGACCTTAAGAATGTGATAGAAAAGTTTGCCAGAGAAGGCCGGCTTGACAGATATCTCATAGAAAGGTCGGATAATCCCGGGAAGAGAAAGCGAGACGATGTGGATAGAAGAGACCCACCACCGCAGACTCCGGAGAGACATATCCATATGATCTCAGGAGGGTTTACAGGAGGGGGACTCACCAAGTCCTCTCGCAAAATGCACCTAAAGCGAGTCTACCAGGTCGGAAGCGAGTCACTCGACCTTCCAACCATATCATTCACAAAGGAGGATGGGCAAGGAGTAATCCCTGGACACGATGATCCAGTAGTAATAACCATGATCCTAGCAAATGCCCATCTCCACAGAACCCTAGTAGATCAAGGAAGCTCAACGGACATCCTTTTCAAGCCCACTTTTGACAAACTAGGGTTAGATGAGAAAGAATTAAGAGCCTACCCCGACACCTTGTACGGACTAGGCGACACGCCAATAAGGCCACTGGGATTTCTACCCTTTCACACCACTTTTGGAGAAGGAGGAAAATCCAAAACCTTGAGTATAGACTTCATAGTCATCGACGTAGGGTCAGCATATAATGTTTTAATCGACAGAGTTACCCTTAATCGACTCGGAGCAGTGGTGTCCACTCCCCACCTTTGCATGAAATTTCTGACCCCAGCGGTAATAGCAACGGTGAGGGGAGATCAGAAATTGACAAGGAAATGCTACAATGAAAGCCTGAACCTGAGGGAAAAAGGCAAAGAAGTCCACACCATAGAGCTCGGCGGTACAAGGGCCAGAGAAGAGCTGCGGCCACAGCCGGGAGGAAAAACCAAGGAAATACAGGTGGCCAAGAGGAAGGAAAAAATACCAACATAGGAGCCAACCTAGGGGAAACCCTAAAACAAGGGTTGACTAAGCTCCTAAAAGACAATTCCGACCTCTTTGCCTGGAAAGCCTCCGACATGCCCGGGATAGACCCCGAGCTTATGTCTCACAAACTCTTGGTATACCCAGGGTCCCGACCTGTACAACAGATAAGACGCAAGCTCGGCTCGGAACGAGCCCTAGTAGTAGAAGAGCAAGTACAGGCACTCTTAGAAGTCGGCTTCATCAGAGAAGTCAAATATCCAACATGGCTAGCCAATGTAGTGCTAGTCAATAAGCAAAATGGCAAATGGAGAATGTGTGTCGACTACACCGACTTAAATAAGGCATGTCCCAAGGACCCTTATCCATTACCAAGTATTGATACCCTAGTAGACTCTAGCTCGGGATATCAATACTTGTCGTTCATGGATGCCTACTCGGGGTATAACCAAATCCCGATGTATGAGCCAGACCAGGAGAAGACATCATTCATCACGCCCAGAGCTAATTTCTGCTACGTGGTCATGCCATTTGGATTGAAAAATGCAGGGGCCACATATCAGAGGCTGATGAATAAGGTGTTCGCTTCTCACCTTGGGAGCTTAATGGAAGTCTACGTCGACGACATGCTGGTAAAAACCAAGGAAGAAGACGACCTCTTGTCAGACCTCTCGCAAGTCTTCGACACCATAAGGTTACACGGGATGAGGCTAAATCCCGCAAAGTGTGTCTTCGCGGTAGAAGCTGGAAAATTCCTGGGTTTTATGCTGACACAGAGAGGGATTGAAGCAAATCCCCATAAGTGTAAAGCTATCCTGGAAATGAAGAGCCCGACTTGCTTAAGAGAAGTTCAACAATTGAATGGCCGACTCGCAGCCCTCTCCAGGTTCTTGGCAGGATCAGCACTCAAATCCCTTCCACTGTTTTCTTTATTAAAAAAGGGATGCCAGTTTGAATGAACTCCAGAATGCGAAGGAGCGTTCCAGGAGTTCAAAAGGTTCTTGAGTCAACCACCAATCCTAACCCGACTTCTAGTCAGGGAAGATCTCGTCCTTTATTTGTCCGTAGCAGATAAAGCTGTTGCATCAGCCTTGATAAGGGAGAACGAGACCGGACAACATCCACTTTACTTCATCAGCAAAGTTCTACAGGGCCCCGAGCTAAGGTATCACAAACTAGAGAAGTTTGCCTACTCCTTAGTAATAGCCTCACGAAGGCTACGACCTTACTTTCAAGCACATACAATAAGAGTCCGCACGAACCAACCCATGAAGCAAATCCTCCAAAAGACGGATGTTGCAGGGAGAATGGTTCAATGGGCAATAGAGCTCTCTGAGTTCGACTTGAAGTATGAAACTCGGACAGCAATCAAAGCTCAATGCCTCACCGACTTCATAGCTGAGTACGCAGGAGACCAAGAGGAAAAGCCAACTACATGGGAACTCTATGTAGATGGATCATCAAACAAAACAGGAAGCGGTGCAGGCATAATATTGGTTGATGAAAGGGGAACCATAATAGAGGTTTCCCTCAAATTTGAATTCTCAGCTTCAAATAATCAGGAAGAATATGAAGCCCTGATTGCTGGATTGAAGCTGGCAGAAGAAGTCGGTGCAACAAAAGTGATGATATACAGCGACTCCCAAGTGGTGACCTCCTAGATAAATGGAGAGTATCAGGCAGAAGATCCAAATATGAAGAGCTACTTGGAAAAAACTTTGGAGTACCTCAGACGCTTTGCGGAAACTAAGGTCAAACACATAACTCGGGATCTCAAAAGCAGAGCAGACGCCCTCTCCAAGTTAGCAAGTATCAAGTCAGGAGAGAATAATAGAAGCCTGATCCAGGAAACTCTTTAGGAACCTTCCGTGGTAAAGACAGAGGAAAAGCAGGTGGTCCTTGAGGTAGCTGGATTAAACCTCGAATGGATGAACCCCTTGGTTGAATACATGAAATTCGACATCCTCCCCAAGGAGGAAAAAGAGGCTAAGAAAATCCGGAGGGAAGCACAACATTACACTCTGGTGAAAAATATCCTCTATAAAAGGGGAATATCAACACCATTGTTGAAGTGTGTACCGACCTCGAGAACCACCGAGGTACTAGAGGAAGTTCATAATGGGATCTGTGGAAATCATCTCGGAGCCAGGTCGCTAGCCAGGAAAGTAATCCGAGCTGGATTCTACTGGCCGACCTTGCAGAAAGATGTCATAGAATTTGTGAAAAGATGTCAACCATGCCAAATGCATGCAAATTTCCACGTGGCTCCCCCCGAGGAGCTCATCAGTATAACTTCTCCATGGCCCTTCGCAAAATGGGGAATGGATTTGTTAGGTCCTTTTCCCCAGGCGCCAGGACAAGTCAAATATTTGATCATGGGAATAGACAACTTCACAAAGTGGATAGAAGCAGAACCACTGGCTACCATCACAGCTCAAAGAAGTCGGAGGTTCCTCTACAAAAATATCATCACAAGGTATGGAATACCTTATTCCATCACTACAGATAATTGAACCCAGTTCACCGACTCTACCTTCAGAAGCCTGGTGGCCAGTATGAAAATCAAACACCAGTTCACCTCGGTGGAACATCCACAAGCCAATGGACAAGCCGAGGTAGCCAACAAAGTCATACTGGCAGGGCTGAAGAAAAGACTACAAGAAGCAAAGGGATCCTGGACAGAAGAGCTCCCACAAGTATTGTGGGCTTATCGGACGACGCCACAATCTGCTACTGGGGAAACACCCTTCTGACTAGTCTACGGCGTAGAAGCCATGATACCAGTAGAAATTAATGAGCAAAGCCCAAGGGTGATTCTCCATGATGAGATTGGAAACATACAGGGGCACAAAGAGGAGCTCGATTTGCTCTCCGAAGTTCGAGAACAAGCCCAAATAAGAGAAGCAGCGCTGAAGCAAAGGATGACTACAAGGTACAACAAAAAAGTCATTCGAAGGAGCTTTGCCCTAAACGATTTGATCTTGATCAGAAACGACATTGGAGTCAACAAGTCAGGGGAAGGAAAGCTCGCTGCTAATTGGAAGGGGCCATACAAAGTCAAAGAGTTCTTAGGAAAAGGTTATTATAAGGTGACCGACCTAAACGGCACCGAGTTACCAAGGTCGTGGCATGCTTGTAACATGAAAAGGTACTATAGTTAAAAGCGAACTCTACTCCCTGATGTACTCTTTTTCCAACTTCATGATTTTTTCCCAAAATCAAAGGGTTTTTTCTGGAGAAGGGTTTTTAACGAGGCATCATAGTAGAGGCTAAGGGAAAATAGGCTGTCAAAAGCCCTTAGTAGCAGTAAGGTACCTCCTCAATAAATAAAGATCTTTTTTACAATATCTCTTATAAATTTCTTCTTGTTTTTTCTTCCTTTCTACGAAACGCGCCGACTTAAGCTTGACAAAGCGTGAAAATCCCATGAACCGACCTAGATGGTCGTCAGGATAAAACGACAAGGTACAAGTCGGTGTAAAGAGGTTATAAAAGATGATCGCGAAGAACTCGGAAACATTCAGACTCATAAGTCGAAATGAAGAACCGAGCAGTAAAGAAAGCGAATCACAAAAGTAACCTAAGTCATAGGAACTCAATAAATTCTGAAATTGAGTATAAGGAATACCAAAAAGAGATCGAAAAACCTATCAAAGATGTCAAAGTTAAAGACTGTCCTAAGCCCTTAGAGAGGAAAGAAACTCAAAAGGACAGACAGCCAAGAAAAAAGGTTTTCAACAAAGATCAAAAAACTGAAGAGCATGCACGTAAAAGGTAACTAAAACCCTTATCCAAAAAAGGGTATTTCTTCGTTAAAACCTAAAACCCTTATCCAAAAAAGGGTATTTATAAATATTTTGTTTACGGCATTAAAAGGCCAGAGAAAATGTTAAGTCATCACCACCACCAACAACAATAGAGTTTAAAAAAAGGGGGGACCCACAGGCCGGGCCCCCATATAGCCAATAAATTTTTAAAGAGGAGTAGACGGATCACCACCAGAGTCGGGAAGAGTAGTCGGAGCGCCATTAGGACCAGGGAGAGAGGCATCCATAGGAGAAGGAGAAGAGGTTCCATGAGGCTTTGAGGAACTCGGAGCATCCTTCGAACGAGGAGGGGACTCAATTATCCTCTGCCCCCGAGTTTTCAGATCGAAATCGGTGATAGGCTTAGGAGAGGCAGGAGGATAAACTATGGCACCATCAATGACGGCTTTGTCAGGATCTAAAGGAGAAAGATCAAGGTCGGGAGCAAGAACTCCGACCTGCTCCTTAAAAATCCTCCAAGCCTCCTCGGCACCCTCAGCAATAGAGTCCTCCAACTTGGCGAAGGCAGTCCGAGAATTCAACAAATCTTTCCTTACAGCCACAAGGTCCTCAAATAAACTTTGATAACTCTCCTGCGCCTTCTTTCTCAAGCCCTCCTCCATGTTATATTGGGCTTGTAACTTGTTCCCTTCTCCCGAAGACTATCCCTCTCCTCCTTCAACTCAGCGACCTCCTCCTTCAACTCCTTCTCAAGTTTTTGATATATGAGAAGCCTTTCCTCCAGCTCGTCAACCTTCGAGGTTGAACCCAGAGAGCTAAGAGGAGTCTTCTCTAACATATCAAGAAACTTTGTACAAACCCCCGCCGCCCTGATACTCTCCTGGGCCAGAATAGTGAGGTGATTCCGAACAGAAACATCATCCATACCTATACGAGTATGAGGATAGATGTATTTTCGGACAAACTGAGGTGCATCCACCTTAGCCTCACCTTCAAAAGAAGAGCTAGACTCTAAAGTCTTGCGCTTCTTCTTTTTTGGCTCAGGAGAAGGTCGGGGAGGAGGGGGCGGCTGAGAAGAAGCCGAAGAAGAAATAATAATGGGTTGAGAAGGAGTCCCCAAAGTTCGAGAAGAAGGAGGAGGAGGAGGAAGAGGAGAACTAGTTACCCTGGCACCGCCAGTCCTGGCACGAGACCTTGCTTTGGCCTCCTGGACCCTCTGGTAAGACTCACTTGAGTTCCTCTTCGCCATCTCTGTAAAAACAAGTAGTAGTCAAAAGATTAGACAAGTCGAAAAAAACAAGTCAGACAAGTCGGAAATCAAATAAAAGCTACCTATTTGTGCCTGGACAAAGGCCGGAGACCCCTGGAGAAGTTTCTTAGTATCCAGATATGGGACCCTCCCCCATACTTCTCGAAGGAACCCTACAATGGCTGCCTCCACCTCATCCAGATCGTCCAAACCATATTTTTCACAGGGGGAGGCCTCCAGCCAGTATAGAGGAAAGCGAGGAGAGGAATTCTCATCCAAGAAAAAGGGGTGGTGACCCTCTACGGCTTGAACTTTGAAAAAATAATTTTTAAAATCATGGAAGGACTCGTCAAAAAGGGTGAAGACTCTCCGACCTTGTATAGCTCAGAAAGACACCCACTGCTGCTTATTATTTTGCCCACTGAAGGGCTTGGTCATGTGAAAAAGATAGAAGAAAATTCTCAAAGAAGTCGGAAATTCTAGGGCCTGGCTAATAAATTGATAAATTTTCAAAAAACCCCAAGAGTTGGGGTGAAGTTGAGTAGGAGCAACTCGGCAGTGACGTAACACAGACATCTCAAAATCAGAAAATGGAAGAAAGACACCCAAACGGGTAACCATGCTCTCATACATAAAGAAGAAATGAGGGGCCGCCTTAGTGGCCCTCCCAAAGCAAACCCGGTCTTCCGGACCCGGGACCACCAACTCATACTTCGGCTCATCCTCCTCGGAAGTACAAATTTGGTGATGAGTGCGAAGGTTGGTGATAAATTCGGTGTCGACCAAAGGTTCCTCCCCCAGGACCGTAACATCAACCCACCGAGCAAGACTTTCAACAGAAGACATTTTCTTTCTTTTAAAAAAGGGTTGGTAAAACCTACAAAGGGAAAAAGAAAAGAAAATCAAAAAACATGGTCTCTAAGGGGGAAGTACGGAATCAAACAGAAGCCTACGAATCAACCTATCCATCTAAAAAATAAAAGCATGCAAATAGAAAGCATGTTGCAAAAGGAGAAGAAGAAAAATCTAACCTTTATCTGAAAATAAGGTTGAAGGAAATGAAAGCCTTCAAACGCAAGAATGCTGCACGAACGGATGAGGAGGAAATTTGAAAAATCGCAGAAACGAAACAACGAAAGAAAGGAAAAGTATTTATAAACACGTTAGGGGCATAATGGTAAAAATGGGGCAGTCATTAATGGGTGCACCGTTACCAAGGTAATTAATACCTACGCGAACCTCTAACGGACGCGACGTTTGATTAGACGTAACTGTGAAAATCAAAAGTCACGAAAAGTCACGTCGGTTCCGCAAAATCACGTCGGTTCCCTCACAGGTCGGCTACAACCCCGAGTAGAATACTCGAACCCAATTCTAAAAGAGAAATTGGGCTCGAGTAGGGGCACTGTTCATACCCTGGCCCAACGCTAAGGCCCAGGATCCAAGTAAAAAGGGCCAACCCAAAAGGGTTGAACCTCACCGTACACAAGCCAGACACTACGAAGTCGGTGATCGTCACGACTTGCTCTAAAGAAGTCGGGAATGGGGATTAGCTGGCAGATAAACCCTCATTCAAGAGGATAACTGTCCCTAGAATCTCTCTAACCACTTCCAGGAGCCATATCTCAACTTCCCTAAGATAAAGGGACGGTTATTCCCCTTAAAATGTGGAACTACTCCAACGGTGGTTATGGGTACACCACTATAAATACCCTGACACTTTTCAGGTATCTCAGAGGCCCAATACTCTCTAGACCTGTTTTGATCCCCTTGCTGACTTTGGCATCGGAGTGTCTTTGCAGGTACCACCTCCCTATTCTCTCACAAACAAGTCGGACGGAGCCCTTGGATCGTCAACCCACTCAAAGACCTCTTCCTTCAGACGATTGGGCCAACCAACACCATCCAATCTATTAATCTCCAGTTACCCATCGTAACACTTTCCATACTCAATTAAGAGGTTGCAGGTTCGAGTCTTCTATCTTGGTAAAAAAAATTTTAAAAAGACACTAAATTTATTTATAATTTTTAGATGCATTTGTTTTATTTTTTTTTAATTATTATAATTAAAAATTAAATATTGTACAATTTTTAAAGGATATCTAATTGAATTGTTGAAATTGATTAAAATCAAAGACCGCATGCTTTTGAATCCGTATACGATGTTGGAAACATTAGTCGATAAAATGATTCTTAATTTCTTATCCTTGACCACACTTCACATATTATATTATTATTATGGATAGAAATAGAACCTTGTGTATGTGATTCTCATAAATTAAATAATACACATTAATTATACCATATAAAATAACGCAATCAATATGTCAAGTACAGTGTCCCAACGAATATACCATATAAAATAACGCAATCCGATATCCAGGGAAATGGAAGTGGTATATTAAAACAAGTACATGGCGCTATCTTCCTTTGATGTTCTTCTTTCGTTTTTCTTTCGTGTGTTCTTCTCAAACCCAAATATTGGGAATGCAAATCTAATACATCATATACCAAAGCATAAGATTCTTACCTTTCATCCTATCTTATATACATATCTATCTCTTTTGCCTTTATTTTATGGATGAACTACTATCGTTAATGTTGGTAGAAATTTAGATGCAGTTGACTTCTCGTAAAGTTGATATTTGAGAGCCATTAGATAATTTAACTGATTTGACTAAATTTTTATCTAACGATTCTGAGATATCAACTTCACATGAAGTCGACTGAATTTTCACCTAATTCATTCTCTCTAAAAGGTAAAATTGCATGTCATCCTCCTCTTAAGTAGGCCCTAATTATTGCTTTAGAATTTGATTTTCAAAACGAAAAAAAAAAAAGTGATAGAAGAACTCATAAGGATAATAATATATCATATCGTACATCACTTATTAATTCGGACTTGCTGTCACACATATACTAAAATGTCTACACAACATAATAATAATAATAATAATAATAATAATAATAATAATAATAATAATAATATACAGCCGTATTACATTATATTATATAATACATAACCTCACCATACAATACAACATAAAATTAAAAAATAAATAACAAAAATAGTCGTATAACATAAGATTACGATACAATAAATACTTTATAAAAGGTTTTTTGTAGACCGCAAAAAAGGAAAAAAAAAAGTTTCCCATTTTGCGAAAAGCAAAAAATAAAAATAACTTTTAGCAAGAGTTCTATTACGCTCTCGTATTTTTCACCTAGGAACCTATTTTTATCCAATTCTATTTTTCAGAAAAGAAATTTCTTTTCTTTCAGGCCATAACAACTAGCTTGCTACACAAAGTTAATGATAGACAATTAGACATTAACCTAGGCAATGGGAATATTTCGTTTTCTTACGGTAGAAACTCACTTACAAGGCGACTATATATAAAGTTATTTTTGGATGTTTGACTTTGGTTTAAAAAAAATGTAGTTTATTATATACAGATGATTTAATTAAAAAAATTAATTTAAATTAGACTAAATAATTATTTTTATTTTTTTTTGTTACGTTTTCAAAATTCATTCTCTTTCAATTTTTTAAAACGTAAGCTCAAATTCTTAATTGGATACATATTTTTTATTTATATTTTTTAATCAAATTTTTTTATTTTAAATATATTTTTTAATTTTTGTTTTTATTTAATTTTTATGAATGATAAAAATTATTTAATAATGTTCATCTTATCACACTTTTTTCTATACAGACAAAAAGACGTAAACTTTGTTTTTTTCTTTTAGAATACAAAAATTTTACTTTTTCAAATAATCTGTATATATATATATATATATATATATATATATATATATATATATTTTACGAGAATTAAATAAATAAAAGATAAATTTTAAAAAAATTGGTCAAAATAGATGAAAAAATAATATACTAAATTTATCATGTAGGATAATACGTAGAAAAAAATGAAAAAATTTAAAATATGATTATTTGATCTATTTAAATTGTTTTATTTTTTAAATTATTTATATAAAATAAACTAATTTTTTATCAAACTAAATAATAATAGATATTAATAATCTAAAAATAACTTTTTATGTAAAGTTGATTGTTTGTAAATTTTTTTTTCTATATAGATGTAACAAACAAATTTATCCCCACCGCCCAAAACAACCTGATGTGTTCACCTTTGACCGACAGGGATGAGTGGCGGCACGTGGTTGCACGCGATGTAATTACAGCCGCAGTATGTGGTCAAAAAGCGTAGCCAACTTGGAACTTGGATCACAGAAACATGGAAATGGGAATGGGGCAAAGCCCATTATCCATTTATAACGCCAATCTGGCAAAGATATCCATCTCCTTATGGATGGACCTTATCTTTTATTTAATTATTACACTCCCTTTTATCTATAATTTTTTTTATATTCTTTAAATATTGATGATGGTGGTAAGATTAAACTTATCCACTTAATTATTCATCCTAGTGTCTTTATACTAGTTGTGATTACCATTGGAAATGAGGTCTCTACGTTAACTAATTTATTTTTTTTTTTTTTTTGGATAAGGACTACATTGACTAATTATAACTGAGAAATAATTATTAAATTGGTATTTAAAAATTCAGATACTGATTAAATAGTATTTAAAATATATTATTGATAAAAAAAACTTTTAAATAATTTAAAAATATGATAAATTATTTTTATTTCTATTAATAAAAAATGTTAAGTTGACAAAAAAAAATATATAACACCACATTCTTTAATCTTTATTATCTTTATTAGTCACCGTTAATAATTTTATCTCTTTTTTTTGTCTTTTTTTTTTCCATTTTTTTTTTTGGTGTATTACCCATTATAAAAAATGTCTCATTTTTATTAACATCAACCTCATCAATATCAAAATTAATTTTTTTAATAATTTATCATAAATACAAAATAATATTTTTTAATTTAGAATTATACTAATAAAAACAAACACAACAATATTAAAATTCAAATTTAAATCTGAATTCAATAAGGTAAACCAATCAATTTCAATATCAAAACTATAACATTCATTAAAAAAATTAAAAAAAGATAATAAAAAATAAATGAAGACAAATCGATTCATTAAGAGAATGAAAATCAAAGAAAAACTGAATAAAAAAGATAATGGAAATTAATGAATTAGACACTGTAACAGAACTCCAAAAAAGAGGACGACGAATATGCTGGCTAGACAAAGACGGTAAAATCCGAAAAAAAAAAAAGACAAATTGATTCAATGAGAGAGACGTCATGGAGACAAAATGACAATGCCAGAAAAAGAGACTCGCAAAGACAAATTTAATGGCGGTAGACAAAGTCTCGGCGGAGCTTGAGGCGGTGAATCGCAGACATCTATCACTCTTTGCGAGTGTGTGGGTTGCTAACTTATGAGAGAAGAGAATGATGAGTGATGAAAATGATAAATGGCTATGGAGTATGTAGTGTGTTTTTACCAATTTGAAGAAAAAGAGACAAAGAAAAAAGATTAGGTTAGGTTTCTGGTTTGGAGATTCTCTTGTGTATTGGTTTAAAATAATTAAAAATAGAGAAAATTTCACTCCTCTCTCGATACTAAAATGACATTTTTTTTTCTTTTATTTTATGAATGTACATTCTCATCCTTTTTAATTTTTAAAAAACCTCCTCTTTAATCAATTTTAAATTTTTTGTATTAATTAATGTTAACTTTATCCATTTTTTAAGAAAAAATAAATTAATTTTTGAGAAAATATCCATTAAACAAAATTTTATTTTTTATCATTAAATTTTACTTACTAAAATACCCTTTAATAAATTATTCTTTTATTGATTAAATTGTATTTTTACCAAAATATTTTCAAAAAAATTAATAATTAAATTATTTTTTTTAACATACCTATCCTTCAATAATTTTTAAATTATTAAATTGTGATTTTACTAAAATTTTATTAATAATTATTTTTATATTTACTATTAATTTTTTGATATCAATATATATTATTTTAACATTAAATACAAAAATCTTACCACTGTTAATATGTATAACAATTAATATATATTGATATTAAAAAATAATTTTACTAAAATTTTTTATTTAATGTTAAAATAATATATATAGATATCGAAAATTTAATAGTAAAAATATAAAAAAATTGTTAACGAAAATTTTGGTAAAATTATAATTTAATAATTAAAAAATTATTGAAGGGTATTTTAGAAAAAATAATATAATTATTAAATTTTTTTAAAATATAATTTAATTAATAAAAGAATAATTTATTAAAAGATATTTTGGTAAGTAAAATTTAATGATAAAAGATAAAATTTTTGTTAATGGGTATTTTTTTTAAAATAATTTTTTCTTAAAAAATGGATAAAGTTAACATTAGTTAACACAAAAAATTTAAAATGGACTAAAGAGGAGGTTTTTTAAAAATTAGAAGGGAAGGGAATGTACATTTATAAAATAGAGGGAAGAGGAGTGTCATTTTAGCATCTCGCAGGGAAAGGGAGTAGAATTTTTCCTTAAAAATATTTTGTAATTATTATTTTAAAATAATTAAAAATTTTATGTAATTATAAACTTTGGATCCGAATCTTCTAAAATTATATTGTGACTTTAGAGATAAAAGTACATCATTAATCACCATTAAATTAAGATAGTGAAACTCACAGATAATAAATATTATAAATTTAAAAGTGATTAAAGTATCACTTTAACACTTTACTAACATTGTTACTTTAGAGGATCTTTTTTCATAAACTTTAATAAAGTATGCTATATCATCTCTTTAATTAGCCATCTCAACATTTTTTATTAACAAAAATAGGAGTAATTGACGTCTAATCACTTTTATCAAATTTTAAAATTATTTAAAAATTATTTTATTAATAATAATATTCAAATATTATTTTATTAGTGTCAAAATTTTTCAAATATCAATTTGATATTTATCTCTTATAACTTATTTACTATTAAATGAAATATAAAATTAATATCTGATCTCATTCATATTTGTTCTTTACTTCTTTTTATCTATTATCATCATTTGTATTTGCATATCGAACCCATAATTTGATATTGTCTTGTATCTCTATTTGGCCTTTTTCCATTCCTCCTATAATTGTTGATCTTGGAAAATAAAAAGTGTGACGGGAGAAGGGGATTATTTTGTTTGGAGTTTTTTTTAAAACAAAAAACTCAATACAATAAAGTAAAGCATTAACAAAAAATATTAAACAGATAAAATAAATTACGTTTTGTTTGGAGTTAACAAAAGTTACAAAACAATAGACACTTGGTTTGATTCTGTTAGCAATTGCTATAGTACCCAATATTTAAGGCTGTGTTTGTTTTCAAAGACAGAACAGAATATGATACTGAGAAGATAATAGGACAGAAACACTAAAAATTATTGTTTGTGTATTGTGTTTAGATACGATATACAACACACTAATGTAATATATAATATTATGTTTGGATACACATGGACAAGACTAAAATATTATATAAAATGACTAAAATAACCATATTATTCCAAATTTTCTACATCAAGTACAAACTAATTTAATAAAGAACCAGAGTACATAGGAGTACAGACAAAACTTGAAAAAATGTTTGAAGAGACCAAAAATTTTAATAAAAAATATATAATAGTATTTATATTAAAATAAAAATTATAAATATATTTATTTTATTTTTAAATTTATTATTAATATGTAGAAATACATATGGTTAAGATTAATAAAAAAATAGATAAGAGTTTGATTAATAAAAAATTTTGTTTAGGTTAATAAGTCAAATTAATTTTAAATAAAAAATTAATTTTAAAAAAGAATCCGTTTTTACATGAAAAAAATAGTTTTTGCACATAAAAATCTATTTTTATTTAGAAAACTAATTTTTTTAATCTAAAAACTGATTTTTCTTTAAATTATATAAAATCAATTACAACTTATAAATTATTTTTTAGCATTTTAAAAGATTAATTTTACCTTTAATAATATTTATCTTTCAAAAGTTTTAAGACTAATTATAAGAAAAATAAGAAGGAATAATAGTGGAATAATAAAAAATATCTATGGACAAAAGGAAAAACAAAATTTATAAAAAAATCCGTGTCCACTCTTCCAAATTTCGTGTCTATCATTGTCCTTCGTAAAAGAGTTGACACAAAAATATAAAAAACTGTCTCGACAATGTGTTCCGTGTCCATGTCTTTGCTTCCAAACACATTTTAAACATGTACTGTCCATGTCTATGTTTCTATATTCTGTCTCCGAAAACAAACGCTACTTAATTGACAAAAAGTTTAAATAATTAATATTTAATTTAAAAATATAAAAATTAATAAATATTAAATATTTATAATTTATTATAAAAAAATAATTAAAGGAATTAGACATTAAATTAAAGACACTATAAAATGGGCCGCAAAAAATTGTCATTGTTCTAGAAGCTCACAATATATTTACATTTTATTTTACTACCTCTTTTTACCCCTAAAAAGGCACAAGACAACATCCACTGGATTCTATATACCAACCATATCTGTTTTTATTAGATATTGATTGATATGTGAAAACAAGAAATTGTAAAGATGAAACATTCTTTATTAAATTTTATTCATGGAGACCTTTCCAGCAAAATGGAGACAGAAAATTCTACAAATTTAGTTTGTTAAAGTGCTTTTAGGTACGTACGTGGTGTCATTTTGTTCAGATGAGCAAGGATTGGAACAAAGAATTAGGTTAGCTCAAATTGTTTAAAAAACTGATTTTGACTTTGATTGTAAAAATTGAACTAAAATCAAATAAAGATATCACAAATTGTCCAATTCCCCAGCTACTTGCCTATTTTACTTTTGGTATGCTTCTTAAATGGTAACATAATTGATTGACATTGTTTATGACTAACGATTTTCATGAATGGGAAACTTTATTTGGATATTTTTGCCGTCCCATAACGTCAATTGGGCAGCTTATGTTGTATTAGGAGGTGGTAGGGGATTAGGAATAATTATGGCATCATGGAAAACTAGATTCCCCTTGTTCAAACATTGTTGTATTCGTACAACGTACAACTTTGCTGTTTTACTTATTTTCTAATGTAGATGAAAGTGGTTAGATGCAACCTTCAATTTCTTTAGAATGTGTAACACTATAGGATTAAGGATTTTAAAAAATAACAAAATTTATATATAATACACAAAACGCTTTAAATTATTTAAAAGAATAAAGAAGAATACTAGGGGACCAGCAATTTTTGTATTTTGTAGCCATCAAATAGCCATCAAGATGGTTTTAATGGTGTGAAATTGGTATAAGATTTTGTTAAGGGTGGAAAAAGGCCAGGCGGCCTGCCAGGGGCCTGCAGCCTGGCCTGTGTTTGGTCTGGCCTGACCTGTGTTTGGCCTGGCTTGGCCTGGCCTATTATAAAATAGGCACAGACCCAGGCTCTTTTAAAAGCCTTAATACGTTAATAGGTCAGGCCTAAGCTCGCTAATTAGCCTTATTGGCCTGTCAGGCTTGCCTGGACCTGTTAAAATATAATTAAATATATAAATAATTATTTATTATTACAAAATTATGAGATATTTTAAATCTATTATATTTTATTACAAATATTTTTGTATATTTTAAATATATTAAAAGTTTAAAATTTTTTATAAATATTAAATATATGACATAGTACATATAAATATTTTTATTAAAAAATAAATTTTTTAAATAATATTTTATTTTTGTAAAAAAAAAATTATCAGACCTTTTAACAGGCTTTAGGCCAGGCCAGGCCTAGTACCTTATAAAGAGCATCAGACTCAAGTCAATTAACTGTATGACAGGCCAGGCCTGTTAAGAGCAAAATCTGGCCTGATCTGACTTGTTTTTACCTTTAGATTTCATCCAAAGGTTCACTTTTTTTTACTGGTTATATGTTAGCCAGAATTTAACAAAGTTGCTGTTCCTAGACTTTTCCAATAATGAATATAAACTACTGATTAATTTTATCATGTATTACTCTCGTATCCCACCGTATTGAATTCCCTCGGTCATACATTTTAATATGAATTTATTTTCATAAATAGTGTATGTATGCATCGAATCTAATTTCTCATTTTACGTAATGAAATTTAAAATGATATTCTATTCCATAGCGTGGTGACTTTTAAATTCCTCGTCCGTGTTGTGTTTCCCCTTGCCCCCTACTCCCCCCTTTTCTATTCAAAATTCCACAAAACCTCTTTCCCTCTCTTTATCCATATAAAGACTCATTCATGTACCTTCTTATTAGTATCTCAAATTCTATCACTAACATTTTCTAACTCTATCATAACACCATTTTTATTTTTCTCATCTTCCCAAAATGGTTGATTTAGAGTGGAAATCAAAGATGGCAAGGTCCAAAATCAACGTGCATGATCCCAAGTCTCCAAAACTCGCCGTTTCAGACAAACCCGTCCTTCAGCCAAACCTACCCGCTTTGCAACTACCTCTTACACCAAACGACATCAAAACAGCGTCGTTTCCCCTTTGTGAAGCTTACGACAACTATCTCCGCCTCCCTCAGCTCCGAACACTATGGGACTCAAACAACTTCCCCAGATGGGCCCATGAGCCCATCATGAAGCCCGCCCTCAACGGTCTCGAGATCACGTTCCGCTTCATCTCAACCGTTTTGTCGGACCCAAGGCCGTACGCGAACAAACGCGAGTGGGCCCGCAGGCTCGAGTCTTTGGCCAAGGCCCAGGTACAGCTCATCTCCACGCTCTGCAAAGACCAGGAAGAAAGCCCGGAGACATGTGGTGAAGTTCCGGTAAGGGACGTCAGCAGTAGCGGTTACAGAAGCTATAGCGAGGCTAGTTTGCTTCCAAGGCTCGCCACGTGGCACAGATCCAAAGATGTAGCTCAGAGGATCCTCGCCACCGTGGAAGCTGAGATGACGAGATGTTCGTACACTCTAGGCTTGGGCGAACCGAACCTCACCGGAAAACCGATCCTCCGTTACGACGCGGTTTGCATGCCAAACGAGCTTCACTCTCTCGAAACGACGCCATTTGACCACGTCGAGAACTTCGAGAATTTGAATCTCCACGCAACGCACCAGATTGTAGAGTCCTGGTCACGCGCCGCGCGCGTGCTGCTCGAGAGTGTTGCGGAGTCGGTGGAAGGAAGAAGGTTTGAGAAGGCGGCGAGGGAGTGCTACGCGGTGGAGCGGATCTGGAAGCTTCTATCGGAGATCGAGGACCTTCACTTATTGATGGATCCGAACGATTTCATGAAGCTGAAGAAGCAGATCGCGATTCGGGGTTTCGGCGATACGGCGGCGTTTTGCTTCCGATCGAAGGAGCTTGTGGAGGTGGCGAAGATTTGTAGGGAGATGAAGAGGATGGTACCGGGGATATTGGAGGTGGAGGTTGATCCGAAGGGAGGGCCGGGTATGGTGGAGGCGGCGATGAGGATTTACGCGGAGAAGAAGGCGGAGGGTGTGGTTGAGGTGCTGCAAGCGATGCTGGGGATAGAGGCGGCGATGAAGAGATTCTTCTACGATTACAAGCAGGTTGTAGCGGCGGTGATGGGAAGCGCGGAGGCTGGCGGGAACCGAGTTGATTCAGGTGACTCGCTAAGTCAGATATTCTTGGAGCCAACGTATTTTCCGAGCCTCGATGCGGCAAAGACGTTCCTGGGATATTATTGGGATAATCACGAAAATACCCTTACTTGGCACTAACATTTGAATGACACTGTCAATTAAAAAAAATATATTTTTCCTTGTAAAACGGTTGTTGTAACCACCATCTCTCCTATAAAATATTTAACTATTTTTTGGATTATTTACATTCACATGGTTCTTTGAGTTTTTTTAATAGGAAAAGTATATTTTTAATTTTTAAAGTTTGTAAAAATTTAAAATTATTTTTAAATTTTATTTTGATTTAATTTTATTCTAAAATTTTTTTATTTGTATGAAATATACTTAACAATTAAATTTTTAAAAAAATTAGGACTAATCTAGTAATAATGCATAACAACTATTTTTTAGTTTGCTTGTGTTAATGGCTATTCTTATAAAATTGTTGTTGACTTAGTTTTAAATTTTTTTGAAAAATTAGCCATTAGGAGTAGGTATATTTGACAAAAATCGAAAATTTTTGAGACAAAATTAAAATAAAATAAAACTTGAAAATATTTTTAAAATTTTAACAAATTTTAATGATAAAAAATATACTTTATTTTTTTTAATAAATAAAATAATTGATATTCACTCTTTTAAACGTTATAAAATTTTGTTTACCGTTTTAAACAGTCATTAACAATTTCGCAGACAGAGACTATTTCGTAGTCAATGATTATGCAATACAAGAACAACATAATGTGTAGTTTATGCCCGCGTAATAGAGGAAAAAAGATTCTCGCTAAATCATTTGTTTAGTTTGCAACTTGTTAGAATTGGGAGAAAAAAAGAGAAAAAGGAGAAAAGGAAAGAAGATAGGAGAAAAAAAAATTGTCTCATTGATTCGGAGTAAAGATATCAATCGTTTAAATGAAGGCAGACATATTGTGAACCATATTGATGACCAGGTTAAAATTAAATTACTTTTTTGTTTATTATATTATAGTTGTTAGTTGGTTAGTTAATAGTTATAAGTTTAGGATAAATTTAATATATTAGGGAAGAGGAATGTTAGAGGACCAGCTAAATTTTTTATTTTTGATCAATAGTTAGTTATTAATATTTAAAATTGTGGATTAAAAGTACGTTGCTAGATTATTAAACTAAAAAAATTGGATTGATGGCTAAAAGTGATTGTCAAAAATAATAAATTCTTCTGATTCTCTAACATCAAATGAAATACAACAATACCCAATTTTTTTAACATACTTAATTTCAAGCATTCTCATATCAACCAAAATCAAATTTTTAAGCACTGTCAATGAATGCAATCGCCAAATATACATAACAATGGAATCACTGCATTCAAAATGTGTGCACCATCATCTTTTTGTGATGTTGTTGCATTTGGATAGACAACACTCACTAGCCATTTGGATAAATTATCTTTGAGAGAAAAAAAGAAAGAATAGATAAAAGGTAAAATTCATTGTGAGGATATGATATATATAGCAATCTTTCGTGATAAATTCACATACAATTTCGCACGCAGCACATACACTATAGCGATCTCACACGATTACGTTGTCAATGTATGGCTGCACAATAGTGACGTCCACCTCTATTGTGCAGTTCATGCCTGCGCTATAATTTGATTGTGAAATTGTCAGTAAATATTAAAAAAAATAAAAAATAAAAAATACTTAAAAGAGTAAATATAAATTTTTATTTATTAAAAAAAAACTGGTTCTTTTCACTTCTTTTCTCACATAATTAAATGGGTTTTTTTTTTTGAATAAAGAAAGCTCAACACAACTAGGTGGAGCAATGAAAGAACATGACACAACAAATAGTAAAAATATAGGGTATAATACGTTGTCATCTCCGACATTGCTATCAACAACCAAACGAGTCGACACCACTTCACTCCCTATAACTCAAAAATGACCTATTCTTGACTTCCTCAACACCCGTCTCTGAATTCTAAAAAATTTTGCTATTATGTTCTAACCAAATGTTCCAAATAACCACAGAGAACCCTATCAGCCACTTCTTTTGCTCAATATTTCTGCCTGCCACTTTAATCCAACTCTCAAAGAGCTCTTTGACAGTTCCCGAAATAATCTAAGCTCTATCAGCACACGTCAACCAAGCGCACCACACCTACTAGGTAAACTCATAGCCAAGAAATAAATGATGCACACATTTTATATTATTTTTACACAAAACACAGATATTATCACTATGATGAATAATTCCTAGTCTAGTCGATCTCTCTTTAGTATTGATCCTACCAACTAGAACAAACCATGCAAAATCCTCTCCATATAGTACTAGTGAAACTGTAATTTGTGATGTCTTCCGATAGAGTCTCTTTTTGCAACACCTGCACAAATGAATTAGTAGAAAAAATACATGTCTTGTCAAATTTTTATACAACTGTATCCTCTCTACTACTTGACAATCTAACTGGCCGTAACCGGTCATGAAGTTGGTTGAGAAGCTCTATCTCCTATTGGAATAAATCTCTCCGTCAATGAAAGTTTCATATTCACTCTAACCTATTCCAGAACCCACAGTCCTCTATGACAGATCCTTGTTGGTTTGAAACAGAGAAGAGCCTCGAAAAACTCTCTTTCAAGGAGCCACTTTGTAACCAAATATCCTCCCAAAAATGAATACATCATCCATCTCCTACCTTCATGGACAACCCACCGATCATCTTATCTCTTACCTGTTGCTCCTTAATATTCAGCTGGCAAATGTCTTTCCACGGACCACTTTTTGAAGGTACTGTCTATTTTGACAATATTACATTGGAATTTAAATTATTACAAGAACATATAATCTTCTTTCACAGTGGACAATCATCCTTTGAAAAGTGCCACCACCATATTTTTGATCAACGCATCCCCCACCCCCAAACCAGCTAAATTTTTCGGTGCTTGCACCACTTCTCATTTCACAAGGGGTATACCGTTATTCCCATCTTATTTATTCCACAAAATTCCTCTCTGTAACCCAATTAGTATTTCTACAACCGTCTTTGGCATCTTATACAAGTTTAAGTAGTAGACTGGCAAGCTATTAAGTATAGATTTAATGAGAACTAGCTTACAAGCTTTGTTTAGAGTCTTCGCTTTTCATAAGCTGAGCTTGTCCTCCACCTTGTGTATAATTGGTTTCCAGGTTTTCACCAACCGAGGATTTGCACCTAGAGAAATCTCTAGGTACTTAACAGGTAAAGCAACTTCCACACATTCTAACAAACCACACATATTTTTCGCCCATTCCTGCTCACAATTAACCGAAATCAAGTTTGACTTATCAAAGATAATACTCAGACCAGTCATCAACTCAAAACATCACAGAAGCCTCTTATAATTCATAATTGTCTCCATTTTCTAATGGTAGAATAAGATTGTGTCATCTGCAAACTGAAAATGCGATAGCTCTATGTTGTCCCTGTCAATCAGCAGTGGAGAAACGCGTCCATTCCTGACTGTCTCACCCACCATCCTATGCAATATATCAACGACAAGAACAAATAGAAAAGGAGACAGTGAATCTCCTTATCTAAGACCTCTCTCCATCCTGAACAGTTTGGATGGTGATCCATTAATCAAAACTGGCATAGACGCTGCTGTTACACACTCCTTCACCTATGTCCTCCATCTGAGACCAAAACTTATCTTTTGTAGCACAATATACCTGGAGCTCCATCCAACCTTGTCATATGCTTTCTGAAAGTCTAACTTGATAATTGTTGCCTTCTTCTTATGTAGCTTCAACCATTGGACCGTCTCACATGCAATAAGGGCCCATCATGTATTTTTCATCCCTTCAGAATCACAGACTGTGTCTCCCCTACTAATCCAAGCATCACGAACCTCATTCTTTTCACTAATACTTTCGATATCACCTTATACACACACCTAACCATATTAATCGGCCAAAGATCTTTGATTTCCTTAGCTCCCACAAACTTTGGAGCTAGTGCCACCCACGTTACATTAACATCCGTTGGTAGCTTAGCACATTGGAAGAATCCCAACACTACTGTAGTAAAATCCTAGCCAATCTCATCCCAACATTTTTTAATGAAGTTCATATTATATCCATCACTATCTGGAGCTTTAGTGGACTCACAATCCCAGACTGCCTCTCGAATTTTCTCAAGCGATGGCAGAACCTCTAATATTACTGCTTTTCATCATCAATTTGCTTTGCCAATTCATCACGGAACCCAATCATAGGAGCATATTCCTGTCGATACAACTTTTTATAAAATCCTCTAATCGCAACCTTTATTCTGGCTTGGTTCCATACCAACCTTCCATTAATTAACAGAGTATATTGAGACTTTATGAGACCTCGCCCCTAGTATCTGATGTCAAATTCGGAGAGCTCAACTAACCATTTGACTAGTCGGCCAGCTAATTCTGGTTTCTGGATAATTCGTCGTAAAGGTTGGTCTGTGCAAACATAAATGGCATGGCTTTGGAAATATGGCCGAAGTCATTGGGCTGAGAACACCAAAGCTAAAGCTCGCTTCTCGATCTTAGGATAGCGAAGTTTGGCTTCAATCCCGCGGTTGGTAAGCATAATACTGAGGAATTTACCTCCTTGTACACCAAAGACACACTTCTCAAGATTAAGGCGCATATTGTAATTTCGTATTTGGTTGAATATTTCTACAAGATCGTCAAGATGATTATCGCCGAGCTTTGTTTTGGCTACCATATCATCGACATAGACTTCTAGGTTTCTGCCGATCTGTGCTGCAAATACCTTGTCCATAAGGCGTTGATATGTTGCTCCTGCGTTCTTAAGTCCAAATGGCATAACTTTATAGCAGTAATTTCTGTATTCAGTGATAAATGTAGTCTTACTTTTATCTGATGGATGCATTAGAATCTGGTTATATTTAGAACATGAAACTCAATGTTTTATAACCTGAAGCATTGTCTACTAAGCAATCAATAGATGGTAAGGGATAGGAATCTTTTTGGCGTGCTTTGTTGAGATCGGTGAAATCAACACATATGCGCCATTTATCGTTATGTTTCTTTACCATGACGACGTTTGCCAACCATGTGGTGAATCTGATCTCTTGAATGAAGCCATCATTGATTAGCTTCTTAGTCTCCTCCAAAGAAACTTGCTTTCTTTCAAGGCCTAGGTTTCGCTTCTTCTGTGCTATAGGTCGGACAGAAGGATCCAATGCCAGCTTATGAGAGATGACTGATGGATCAATGCCAGGCATGTCGGCAGGTGTCCAGACAAATAAGTCGGCATTCTGTTGTAGGAATGTTTGAAATGAAGCTCTTTCTTCTGAGTTAAGTGTGGTTCCCACATAAGTGTATTTGTCCGAATTATCTGCAAAATAGATTTTTTGTAAATCCTCCGTCGGGGTTGACCGTTCGAGGGCATTAGCTCTTGGATTAAGGTCGGCCAAAACTGGGAGTTCGTCCTGACTGCTAATATTGTTTACTTGAGCATTGACACTTCGGTTGGATCATTTCAGACTATTATTGTAACATTGACGAGCCTCACGGGCGTCGCTGTGAATTGTTGCTATAAGATCATCCTGCACAGAAAACTTAACACAAAGATGAATTGTGGATACTATAGCGCTGAACTTATTCAATAAAGGTTATCCAAGTATCAAATTGTAAGGGCTAAAACAATTCACAACTAAAAATTGAACATATGAAGTTTTTGATAAGGGAGTCTCACCGAGTGTAGTTTGTAACCACACAGATCCCAAAATCGGGACCCTTTCACCTGAAAATCCGACCAGGTCTCCAGGGGAAGGTTGTAGCATGTTATTACTTAGTTTCATCTTCTGGAATGTTGAATAGAAAAGAATATCAGCACTGCTCCCCGGGTCTAGTAGTACTTTTTTAACCAAAAGATCTCCTAACTGGATGGAGATTACAACAGGGTCATCTAGATTTGTTGTAGTTGTATTGAAGTCGGAAGCTTGAAACGTCATCTGAGAAAAGTGTGAAGGCATTTAAGAATTGTTTGGACTGCCTTCTATTGGTAACATAGCTCGGTAAGAGCGTTTCCATGCCGAGCTTGTAGCGCCTCCATCTGCAAAACCTCCAGAAATACAGTTAATAACTCCTCTTGGTTATTCAGGATGACTTGCGCTCTCCCTTTCTTTGTCTCGGTTGTGCTGTCCTGCCGAGTTATGGTCAACAAAGGAAGGGGCGTGCCTTTGTATGTGGCCACCGATGTATTTATCTAAATGGCCTTACCGAGCTAGTCGCTCCAAGAGGTCATTGGCTATGACACACTCATCAATTGTATGTCCATGTTTCTGGTGAAAGGTGCAATATTTTGATTCGTCTACATTCTTTGCATTTGGATAGTTGCCGGCCTTTCGTGGTGGTTTGATCAATTTAGAATTTAGAATCTCCTTAATGATATCATCCCTCTTGGTATTGAATTGAGTATAGGATTCGTAACGGGGGGTTAGTTTAAAAGTTTTCTTACTATCCCGTGATTTATCTTCTTCTTTGTACTGGGGTTTTTCTGCTTTCCGAACTTGTCGGAGTTCCTCAATGTCAATTTGACCTTTCGCCTTTTCACGAAACTCGGCCAAGGTTTTTGGTTTGGCGATAGCAATAGTCTCCTGGAATTTTCCTGTCGGAGTCCGCTTTTGATGGCGTGCAGGTGCACCTCGGGGTGGAGGTCAGGGATGCTCATGGCCACCTTTGTGAAATGAGTCATGTAGCTTTTGAGGCTTTCATTTTGACCTTGTTTAATTGTATTCAAGTAGTCAGAGTTGTGCAGGTACATAGCTGAGCCAACAAAATGCTCCTCGAAAAGCTTTGCAAGTTCCTGAAAACGAGAAATGGAATCTGCAGGCAAAGCACAAAACCAATCAAGTGCAAGACCGTCTAAATAAGATGGAAAACAACGACATAAAACTTTATCAGATGCACCATTTACTATCATTATGGATCTGAACTTTTTGACGTATTTCTTTGGATCACCTAACCCGTCATAGGGGGTTAAGGTAGTTGATAAGGTGAAGCTTCTCAGCAGTTCGAAGTTCATTACCTCAGCTATGAATGGTTCAGTAGAGTTGTCGGACTCAATGTTTTCGTCTTTTGGTCGAGCTTCTTCATTCCATCGAGGTTGGCCTTCTTCATTCCGAGTAGTTTCGGACACATGTGTTGGACCAGATTAGTGCTCGTCTTCTTCTGTTCGTTCTTGACGATCGTCATTATTTTCAATCCGAGCATTAGTTAGCTCAGCAATTTGATTTACCATTCTTTGATTCTCCTCCGTCATACGCTGGTTGGCTTGTTGCAACTCAGTTACCATCCGAAGAAGTTCGAACGGCATAGGTGGAGGTAGATCAGCCATGATCAAAAGTGGAAACGCTGACACCGATAAAAAGGAAAAGAATTATATCTTCGGCCCCATGGTGCGCGCTAATTGTTCTTGTGTGAGTAACCTGGACGTAACTCGGTTATTTGAAACCGACGCCGAGCAGTTGCCTTCAACGCCGAGCTAGAAGCTAGGGAGATCCGAGTTCTTCGTCCAGAGAGATATCACGTCACGGAGAGTATGAACAAAAGGGGAGTGTACCTGCAAAAGGCACTCCAATGCTTAAGTTAGTATTGTGAATTCAATATATCTTTTGAGAATAAAATATCATACCTTTTATAGGTAAAGTAAAATAGGTCGGTTACGTTTCTGTTGATCATCTGAATTGAAGAGTAGTTATTAGGTTTTAATAAGTGATAATGTCCGATCGGACATTTTTATTCTATGATGTAATTCGTTGAGTCTGATTACAACGTATAACGCCGAGTTATGACATAAAATGTTGAGTTATAGAACATAATACCGAATTATTATATATAATGTCAAGTCATGATGTCGAATTTATAACGGCCGTATCACAATATATTTTAGATTTTTTAAATGCATGACACAAATAAAATGATGATTCATTTAGTTTACATTTAAGTTGCTATTTAATTAGTAAAAGTGGAGTAAACCATCGACTGTTGTGGTGGAATACTGAAGAATCTTCAGACACAGATACTTGTTATGGGAAGCTCATACAATACCTTGGATGAGACACAACCTCGCTCTTCTAGAAAGTATAAGTTTTTGCGCAAAAAATAAAAAGAAAGAAAAAGAGAGCAGCCATGTTTATCATGGTGAAATTTAAAATGTTATATGATCCACTAGGGATTGGCCTCGATCTTATTTATCTATGGACTAAATTGTTTGAATAATTCGGCCATTATGAACTAACGTATAATAAACAAATGTATAATACATTTCTTTGCAGCTAAAAAATAAGTGCATGTAGGTTATTGTCAGAGAAAAAGAAATAATGTTAGTTAGTCTTCCATAAGAATAGTAATATACACAAATCCTACGACGTGCACGATAGAAAGAGTGATATAAATATGAATAGAGTTCGGATAACTCGAAAGAAATTTAAACAAAGAATGAGTGTGCAAGTTTCTTCTAAATCTAGAATGATAGACTCAATTATTATATCTATAATCTATAATATCATTAGAAATAAATTGCTCTACTTCTTAATTTTTAAAAATAGTCAATCAACAGGTGTTTTTTTTTTCAGAGATTACATTTTTTTTAAAAAATAATCTTACAAGAAAAAATAGAATTTTCGTAAAAAATATATAATATACAATACACATATTTTTTATAAATTTAGTAAAACATGTTACGGTTTAATTTTCATCCAATACCATTCTTTACCAAAATTTATACTTTTAGAGATGGAAAGTAAATATCAAATTGGCATATGAAAGATTCTGACACTAACAAAATGATACATGACTTTTGTTATTGATAAAATATTTTTAAAAAATTTTAAAATTTGACAAAATTACCCAACCGTTAAAAAGATGATGTCACAGTAAATAGAAAACACTGATGTGGCCATCGGAAGAGAGTTTCGATGATGACAAAGAGCTCCGACGACGTTTCCGATCTTCTTCTTCTTCTTTGCCAAGTGGAGGAGACGATTCTTCTTCTTCTTCTTTGCCATGGCGAAGGAAACTCAACAGCGAAGTGCTGCTATGGCTGAGGGGACGTGGAAGGGATGCAACGGCGTGTTAAAGAAGAAGAAGCGATGAACACGAGAAAACGGCGAGGTACTGCTAAGGCGGAAAGGGACGCAGCAGCGTGCCATGGCGGTCTGGCGGAAGGGGACGCGAAAGGGGACGTAGCGGCGTGTTGAAGAAGAAGCGCGAACATGAAAAATGCAACGAGGTGAAGCCGCATACCATGGCGGTCTTCTTCTGCAGCTGCCATAGCAGAAGGGGACGCATCAGCGTGTTAAAGAAGAGGAAGCAGCGAACACAAAGAAGGTTGCTAGAAACGTTGATGGAGCTCTCTACCATCATCGGAGTTCTCTTCCGAATGCTACATTAGTGTTTTTCGTTCATTGTAACGTCATCCTTTAACAGTTGAGTGATTTTGTCAAATTTTGAAATCTTTCTGGAGCTATTTTGTCAAAAACAAAAGTCAGGTACCATTTTGTCATTAGCACCAAAATCTTTTGAATACTGATTTGGTATGTACTTCTAGAAATGGCGAATATAGCAGGAAAGAAAACCATTGCAAATTGGTGTCTACGTATTACTTTTGTCCTACTCCCCTTTCCATGGCCTCTAGCCCATCCTTTCTTCGATCCTAATAAATTTTCATCAACATTAATGTCATCAGTTAATTTAGTATTGTTTAGATGAGACAAATCCTCAACAGAATTAGAATTTAACGTGTTCTCGTCATTCAAATAGTTATCAAAATCTAATTTTTTGTTCTTTAAGATAGATATGGGTGGACATCTAAACAACACCCTTATTCGCATACCTTTTTGTCAGTTCCTTTCGTCGTTTAACTTCTCAACTGCATCCGGTGCGTCATACTTCTCAGGTGTATGAAGCTTGTTATTGATGAAGAAATCACTTTTTGGACATGAAGAATTGAATTCTGGAGGATAGTATATTCTCATTGTTTTCACACTTCTAACTACAAAGAATATTTTCTGAATGTTTTGATGGAAATGATCATTTGGTAAATTTTCTGCAACAATAGTACGAGAATGCAATTTTTCTTTATTTTTTTTCGGTGAAAGGATTTTTACTTTGAATCATTTTGTCATTAGGATAATGATTAATTCGTTGAGAATTTAAACTCTATTTAAATATTTGTTGTTAATCAATAAATTATTTATTATTGTATGTACAAATTAAGATTTAAACTCCCAATACTTACTTAAACGAACTAATAAACTTAACTAGTAGACCAACTTAAATTAACAATAATATGTCATAGTTGTGTAATTGTGTTTGTTGTTTTACTATTTTTTGTTGTTGTTGTTGTTTTACTATTTTATTTTCCCACCTAATTTCTCTACGTTTTTTTTACCCCTTCTTTTCTCCCAGTTTTGGGTATGAACCCAACCCATTTTCCATGCGGCAAGTATTTGGGATCTGTAAGCTTAGAATGCACCCTGGAATATAGTTTCTCGCTCAATAGGCTAACTTTAGCTTTCTTCGGATTGGCTACAAAAAAAGAGTATTTCAATTTTTTCTATTACCTGGGGCTTGGGCCAACAATTCAATAAAAGATTATCAGTTTCTCGCTATAAAGCATAGACACTTTGCTAAGTTATCGTGTCCGCGTGTCGGATACATTTCGGACACGACACTCACCGACACTCGTCCGACACGCGTGTCTGCGGTGTCCAACCGTGTCTTAATAAAAAATAAAAAATTCTTCTTCGGACACACCTGGACACACCTAAATATCATCACGTGTCCGCGTGTCCAGTCTTATTCTTAACATATATTCTTAAAATAAATTTAGATATAGTATATATTATTATTTATTAAAACAAAAAATATTTTAAATACTTGATATAATTAAAATAAGACATTAAAAATAATTAAAAAATTTAATTTATATTTTAATATCAATAAAATATTAAAATATCATTACAATTTATCTAAAAAATACTTTATATTTTATATATATACGTGTTCTCGTGTCATGTAAGATTTTAAAATTCGCGTGTCGGCGTGTCCCGTATCGTATCGTGTCCCGTGTCCATGTCAGTGTCCGTGGATCATAGGTTTCTCGTATCATCCAATTTCCAGTTTTTCTTTTATTTTCGTTACGTTTTCTTCTATTAGTTGGCTCCACTAGAGTTTGATAGTGGTATGCGGATAATTATAATATTTATTAAATATTTTTCTTTTTTCAAAACTCAAATTAGAGATGTGTATTTAAAGGGATAAAATACTTAATTATTTTGACTAATTCACAATGTAATTTTTTTTTTTTTTTTGAAAAAACAGACCAGACTGGAAAAACAAGGATCTGATCATCAAGCTTCGCTATTAATTTCAAGAATTGGGAAAAAAATTGATGCTTTTCAATAATTAAATTGTGAGATCATTTAAAATATAAGTAATACAGATTTGGGTTAAAAAAGAGAATATATAATACTTATACAATTTTAAATCTAGGAATAATATTGTTACGATGGGTAACCGGAGATTGTTGGGCTGGACTCGATGGGTTGGCCCAATCGTCTGAGGAAGGAAGTCTTCGCGCGGGCCTGTGCCTTGGGAGCCTCCGTCCGACTTGTGAGTATGAACGAATGGGGGGTGGTACCTGCAAAGACACTCCGATGCCAAAGTTAGCAAGAGTGTGAGCAGGTCTAGAGAGTATTGGGCTTCTGAGATACCTGAGAAGTGTCAGTGTATTTATAGGGATGGACTAATAACCACCGTTGGAGTAGTTCCACCTTTTAAGGGGAATAACCGTCCCTTTATCTTAGGGTGGTTGAGATATGGCTCTTGGAAGTGGTTAGAGAGATTCTAGGGGCAGTTATCCTCTTGAGAGAGGGTTTATCTGCCAGCTGATCCTCGTACCGACTTCTTTAGAGCAAGTCGTGAAGATAGCCGACTTCATGACATCTGGTTTGTGTAGTGTGAGGCTCAACTCTTTTGGGTTGGGCCTTTTTACTTGGATCCTGGGCCTTAGCGTTGGGCCAGGGTATGAACAGTGCCCCTACTCGAGCCCAATTTCTCTTTTAGGATTGGGTTCGAGTATTCTACTCGGGGTCGTAGCCGACCTATGAGGGAACCGACGTGATTTTGCGCAACCGACGTGACTTTTCATGACTTTTGATTTTCACAGTTACGTCTAATCGAACGTCGCGTCCGTTAGAGGTTCGCGTATGTATTAATTACCTTGGTAACGGTGCACCCATTAATGACTGCCCGTTTTTACCATTATGCCGCTAACGTGTTTATAAATACTTTCCCTCTCTTTCGTTGTTTCGTTTCTGCGATTTTTCAAATTTTCTCTTCATCCGTTCGTGCAGTATTCTTGCATTTGAAGGCTTTTATCTTCTCCAACCTTATTCTCAGATAAAGGTTAGATTTTTCTTCTTTTCCTTTAACGACATGATTTCTGTTTGCATGCTTTTATTTTTTAGATGGATAGGTTGATCCGTAGACCTCTGTTTGATTCCGTACTTCCCCCTTAGAGACCATGTTTTTTGATTTTCTTTTCTTTTTTCCTTTTGTAGGTTTTACCAACCCTTTTTCCAAAGAAAGAAAATGTCTTCTGTTGAAAGTCTTGCTCAGTGGGTTGATGTCACAGTCCTGGGGGAGGAACCTTGGGTCGACACTGATTTTCTTACTGATCTTCGTACTCGCCACCGGCTCTGCACCTCTGATGAGGATGAGCCGAAGTATGAACTACTTGCCCCGGGTCCAGAAGACCGGGTCTGTTTTGGGAGGGCTTCGGAGGCAGCCCCTCATTTCTTTTTTATGTATGAGAGCATGCTTACCCGCTTGGGCATTTTTCTTTCCTTTTCTGACTTTGAGATTGATGTTTTACGCCACTGCCGTGTTGCACCTACCCAGCTTCATCCCAATTCCTGGGGTTTTCTGAAAATTTATCAATTTGTCAGCCATGCTTTAGACTTTCTGACTTCCTTGATGATTTTCTTTTTTCTCTTCCATATGACTAAACCCTTCAGTGGGCAAAATAATAAACAACAATGGGTGTCCTTCCGGGCTATACAAGGTCGGAGGGTCTTCACCCTTTTTGATGAATCTTTCCATGACTTCAAAAATTATTTTTTCAAAGTGCAAGCTGTAGAGGGTCACCACCCCTTTTTCTTGGATGAGAATTCTTCTCCTCGCTTTCCTCTATACTGGCTGGAGGCCTCCCCCTGTGAGAAATATGGTCTGGATGACCTGGACGAAGTGGAGGCAGCCATTGTGGGGTTCCTCCGAGAAGTGTGGGGGAGGGCCCCATATTTGGACACTAAAAAATTTTTCCAGGGGGCGCCATCCTTCGTCCAGTCGCAACTAGGTAGCTTTTACTTATCCACTTTGTTTCCGACTTGTGGTTACCGACTTGTAGTTACCGACTTGTTTTACTAATTGTTTCTCTTTTGCAGAGATGGCGAGGAAGAATTCAAATGAGTCTTACCAAAGGGTTCAGGAGGCCAAGGCAAGGTCTCGCGCTAGGACTGGTGGCGCCAGGGTAACTAGCTCCTCTCTTCCTTCTCCTTCCTCTTCTTCCCGTAGTTTGGGGACCCCTTCTGAACCTATTGTTATCTTCTCTTCTGCTCCTTCTCAGCCGTCCCTCCCCCCCAATCCTCCCCTGAGCCTGAAAGGAAGAAGCGCAAGGCTTTAGAGCCTAGCTCTTCTTTCGAGGGTGAAGCCAAGGTGGATGCCCCTAAATTTATCCGAAAGTACATCTATCCTCATGCCCGTATAGGCTTGGATGATGTTTCTATCCGGAACCACCTCACTATTCTGGCTCAGGAGAGTATCAGGGCGGCGGCGGTGTGCACCAAATTTCTTGATATTTTTGAGAGGACTCCTCTTAGCTCTCTTGGTTCGTCCTCGAGGGCTAAAGAGTTGGAGGAGAGACTTCTTTTATATCAAGAACATGAGAAGAAGTTGAAGGAGGAGGTCGCCAAACTAAAGGAGGAGAGGAAGGGTCTCCAGGAGAGGGAGAGCAAGTTGCAAGCCCAGTGCAACATGGAGGTCGGTTTAAGGCTGAAGGCGCAGGAGAGCTATTCAAGCCTTTTTGAGGACCTTGTGGTTGTGAAAAAAGATCTGCTGAATGCTCGGACTGCCTATGCCGAGTTGGAGGACTCTATTGCCGAGCGATCTGAAGAGGCCTGGAGGATTTTTAAGGAGCAAGTCGGAGTCATTGCTACTGACTTGGATCTCTCTCCTTTGGATCCTGACAAGGTCGTCATTGATGGTGCTATAGTGTCTCCTCTTGCCCCCCAAGTTGTTTCTGAGTCAGACTTGAAGACTTGGGGGCAGAGGATTATTGAGTCACCTCCTCGCTCAAAGGATGCTCCGAGCTCTTCAAAGGTTCCTCCGACTTCCTCTTCATCTCCTATGAATGCCTCTCTCCCTGGTCCTGATGGCGCTCCGACTTCTCTTTCCGATTCTGGTGGTGATCCGTCTACTTCTCTTTAAAGATTTATTGGCTATATGGGGGCCCGGCCTGTGGGTCTCCCCTTTTTTAAACTCTTTATTGTTTGTTGGTGGTGTTGATAACTTAACATTTCTCTGGCCTTTTAAGGTCATAAACAAAATATTTATAATTACCCTTTTTTGGATAAGGGTTTTAAGTTACCTTATGTGTGCATGCTTTTCTGATTTTTGCTTTTTCGGAGTCCCCTTGATCTTTTCTGAAAACCTTTCCTTTGGCTTGCCTGTCTTTCCGAGCCTTTTCGCTTTAAGGAATTTAGGATAGCTTTTAAGCTTTTTCCCTAGGTTTTTTTTTTTATCTCTTTTTGGTTATCCCTTATACTCAACTTTGTTTTGTTGAGCTTTTATGACTTAGGCTATTTTTGCGATTCGTTTTTGTTTCTTACTCGGTTTTTCATTTCGACTTATGAGTCGGAACGTCTCCGAGTTTCTCACGATCAACTTTTATAACCTCTTTACGCCGACTTGTACCTCGTCGTTTTATCCTGACGACCATCTAGGTCGGTTCATGGGATTTTCACGTTTTGTCGAGCTTAAGTCGGCGCGTTTCGTAGAAAGAGAAAACTAGAAGGAATTTATAAGAGATATTTGTAAAATGAAAAAAGATCTTTATTTATTGGGGAGGTACCTTATTGCTACTAAGGGTTTTTGACAGCCTATTTTTCCTTAGCCTCTACTATGATGCCTCGTTAAAAACCCTTCTCCAGAAAAAACCCTTTTACTTTCGGGAAAAAATCGTGAAGTTGGGAAAAGAGTACATCAGGGAGTAGAGTTCGCTTTTAACTGTAGTACCTTTTCATATTACAAGCATGCCACGACCTTGGTAACTCGGTGCCATTCAGGTCGGTCACTTTATAATAACCTTTTCCTAAGACCTCATTGACTTTGTATGGTCCCTTCCAATTAGCAGCGAGTTTTCCTTCCCTTGATTTGTTAATTCCAATGTCGTTTCTGATCAAGACCAAGTCATTTGGGGTGAAGGTTCTTCGAATGAATTTTTTGTTGTATCTTGTAGTCATCCTTTGTTTCAGCGCTGCTTCTCTTATCTGGGCTTCTTCTCGGACTTCGGGGAGCAAATCGAGCTCCTCTTTGTGCCCCTGTATGTTTCCGATCTTATCATGGAGAATCACCCTTGGACTTTGTTCGCTGATTTCTATTGGTATCATGGCTTCTACGCCATAGACTAATCGGAAGGGCGTTTCTCCAGTGGCGGATTGGGGCGTTGTCCTGTAATCCCATAACACTTGTGGGAGCTCCTCAGCCCAGGCTCCCTTTGCTTCTTGTAGTCTTTTCTTCAGCCCTGCCAGTATGACTTTGTTGGCTGCCTCGGCTTGTCCATTGGCTTGTGGATGTTCCACCGAGGTGACTGGTGTTTGATTTTCATACTGGCCACCAGGCTTCTGAAGGTAGAGTCGGTGAACTGAGTTCCATTATCTGTAGTGATGGAATAAGGTATTCCGTACCTTGTGATGATATTTTTGTAGAGGAACCTCCGACTTCTTTGAGCTGTGATGGTAGCCAGTGGTTCTGCTTCTATCCACTTTGTGAAATAGTCTATCCCCACGATCAAATATTTGACTTGTCCTGGCGCTTGGGGAAAAGGACCTAGCAAATCCATTCCCCATTTTGCGAAGGGCCATGGAGAAGTTATACTGATGAGCTCTTCGGGGGGGAGCTACGTGGAAATTTGCATGCATCTGGCATGGCTGGCACTTTTTCACAAACTCGGTGGCATCTTTTTGCAAGGTCGGCCAGTAGAATCCAGCTCGGATTACTTTTCTGGCTAGCGACCTGGCTCCGAGATAATTTCCACAGATCCCATTATGAACTTCCTCTAGTACCTCGGTGGTTCTCGAATTCGGTACGCACTTCAATAATGGTGTTGATATTCCCCTCTTATAGAGGATATTTTTCACCAGAGTGTAATGTTGCGCTTCCCTCTGGATTTTCTTAGCCTCTTTTTCCTCCTTGGGGAGGATGTCGAATTTCAGGTATTCGACCAAGGGGTTCATCCATCCGAGGTTTAATCCAGTTACCTCAAGGACCACTTGCCTTTCTTCTGTTTTTACTACGGAAGGTTCCTGGAGAGTTTCCTGGATCAGGCTTCTATTATTCCCTCCTGGCTTGGTACTTGCTAACTTGGAAAGGACGTCTGCTCTGCTATTGAGATCCCGAGTTATGTGTTTGACCTCGGTTTCCGCAAAGCGCCCAACGTACTCCAAAGTTTTTTCCAAGTATCTCTTCATATTTGGATCTTTCGCCTAATACTCTCCGTTTATCCGGGAAGTCACCACTTGGGAGTCGCTATATATCATCACTTTTGTTGCACCGACTTCTTCTGCCAGCTTTAATCCAGCAATCAGGGCTTCATATTCTGCCTGATTATTTGAAGCTGGGAATTCAAATTTGAGGGAAACCTCTATTTGGGTTCCCATTTCATCGACCAATATTATGCCTGTGCCGCTCCCTGTCTTGTTTGAGGATCCATCTACATAGAGTTCCCATGTAGTCGGCTTTTCCTCTTGGTCTCCCGCGTACTCAGCTATGAAGTCGGTGAGGCATTGAGCTTTGATTGCTGTCCGAGTTTCGTACTTCAAATCGAACTCGGAGAGCTCTATTGCCCATTGAACCATTCTCCCTGCAACATCCGTTTTTTCACTACAAGAAAAACACCCATTCAGGTACACTTAAAAAGTGTAGCTAAAAGTGAAAAAAAATGATGCCTTAGGCTACGGCTACGCTTTTTGGGCTACAACTACGCTTTTTGGAGTGATTCCTATTCGGCCGTTGCCTATTCTCAAAGGCTACGCTTTTCTGCACCAAAGGCTACGCTTTTGGCGTTTGGGAATAGGCTACGCTTTTCAAGTGATGCTGTTCAGGACCAAAGGCTACGCTTTTCAGTTTTCATTCTTCCAGAATAGGCTACGCTTTTCAACGCTACTGCATCACTTATAAAGCGTAGCCCCATTGTATACCATAGCTACTTTTTATAAGCGTAGCCTTAGGTCTCTTTTTTTTTTTTTTTGATATACTATAGCTACTATATATAAGTGTAGCCTTAGGTCTCTTTTTTTTTTCCTCTATACTATAACTACTATATATAAGTGTAGCCTTAGATCTCTTTTTTTTTTTTCTGTTTTATATATATATATATATAATTTTTTAATAATTATTAATACAACATAATAATTAATAATATGATTACATGTATAATAATTTTGTATTTTTATTTAAATAAATTGAATATTATAAAATAAAAATAAATACATAATTATACTAAATAATTTCTTTAAATAATAAAAATCTCAGTGCAGGACTTATGTAGCAAAAGGCATCCAAGCTTTTCAAATATGACAAAGGTTGCACTTCCTGAGGAATCAATAACTTTCACCAACTTTCACCTTAATTCTATACCTGTTTTTATAATATATACAAATGAAATAATCAACATAAATAAACCTCATACCAACACTACAACTTCAAAGAAAACAAATCAACATGCTTTGAAGACTTTTCGCAATAGTATGACCCAAGCTTCAGAACAACTTCAATGCCACATCTACATTGAGCAACAAACCAATCAAGTCCACCAATCACTCCCATAATTGTACCATACACAGCATAATCACCATCCTAAAAGAAAAGTAACAATAAAAAGGGCATTAGTATTTTAATTTGGACTTGAATGATGAACATAAAAAGAAAGTGAAAAATAATAAAAAATGACTAACCTCTTTACATTCCTTCAATTCTCCAATTGTCTTCCGAGGTGTAATCTCGAGAAAATCTTCCGCAAGTGAGTAACAGTGATCACGTTTTTTAGCACTATTTGATTTCAAAGATCATATAAAGAAAGCAAAATTTTAGATATTATGTAAAGGAATATAGCAATACTATAGCATAACCATGAAGCTTTAAAAAAAAGGTTGAACCTCGTATTAACGTTGGAAAGGGGTTTCTGACTAATCAGAAATCTATCAAAGTTTTGTTTATGCTTAACGGTGCTATCAACCTGTTGCAACAATTCGGCACAACAAAAGGGAAATAGAAAATTTAGTTAGCAAAGACAGTAAACTTCAAGATTAAAAGAAACAGAGGAGTGGCGGCAAAGACAGCAGATGCTGGTGGTGCTGGGTGAGCAGTGAGAAGCAGTTAGAAGATGATGGCAACAGAAAAATCACGCAGTATAGAAATCATAGTAACAACCTAAATAGAAAATCATAGTTAAAAAAATATGGAAAAAGAAAAATAACAAGAACATGAATCAACTAATAGAATCAACCAACAGAATAGAATCACAGTAGTAACAAGTTAACTACAATAATTAAAAAAGAAAACTCAAGTAATAACAACATAAATTAGAGATGGATAGCACTCAAGATATAAGCAGAAAGACAGCAAATCAGAAATCTATGAGAATCTGCAGGCTGTGTTTATAGAAATGGATAACACTCAAGATATAAGCATAAACCTTCAAACCTTGTCCCAATTGAAACTATTTGTGCTGACTTAACTTAGAATTTTAGGAACATGAAGCACAAATCAAAACACATGAAATTAGTTAACAGATAGAGTGAAGAGGAGGTACCTGTCACAAATTTGAACCTATTCCATCATGGATGCCATTCTTTGCTGATCAGCTTCTAGAAGTGATTGAAAACCAGCTAACATGCTCTTATCCATGATTCAACCAGGGATTTTGGAAAAGAAACTCAAACCCAAGGAACGAAATTGAAACCAGTTAACTAATAATAATATAGGATGAAACTAAAGACCAAAAAGAAATAGAAAGCAAACAAAACTTAACTAAAGATGAAGCAGAATTTTGTGCAGAAGATGAAGCCTACTAGTTCTTCTGGAAATTTGTGCAGCTTCCTCTGAATTCATGTTTCCCTTGCAAGCTGCATCTGAATCACAAATATCAAATCAAAGATTAGGATTAATTTCTATGCAAATCATGACAAGATGCTATCAATTTTTGTAACCAGTAAGAGAATTATTGCCTGATGATAATTGACTTTGGAATATGCATTGGTTCCCTTGAGTTCTAGGTGGATTATCTTGGAGCATTCAAGTTCTTGAATCCTTAATAGAACCTGAAACAAGAAGAGGAATCAATCACTTTAGATATTAAATAACTAACAGCATGTAATTCGTAAGGGTGAACTCACTTTAGCATGTAATTCATAAGCCACGTCATCATCTCTATCTTTAGATATTAAATAACTAACAACATAAAAAACTAGTCTCTCGTACAAGGTAGCTTGTCCCTGTCACAACTCACAACTGAACTCTTATTATGTATGAAAAATTAAAATTTGGAGTAAGCAATGCAAATGAAATTAGCCAGTAAGAATAGTAGTAAATAAATGTGGAAGCAATGCAAATTAAATTAGCTAGTAAGAGACGTCACTGAGGAATAGAAGCTCTCCCTTGCATTGAATCAAAACCCATCATGTCACATCATCATGATGAGTGCAAAAAAGAATTAAATTAAGAATTCATAAAAATGTTCATCAATCTAGCATCTCATTCACTTTCATATGATTTATTCAGAGACGGTGAACCTAAAAAGAATGGAAAACAATGAATAATCTACCATTGAAGGATCACCTTAACTGAAGGTCATGATCCGCTCCCCACTGCTTAGCCACAAATTTAGTATAATGCTCAGATACACTATATATTCCAGCCTTCAATTCATCAATTCCAATTACATTGGGGTATAATAACTTGATTACCTCACCACGCAAGAAGCGGTATTCTGGCTCGGGAATAGGTGGAATTTCCTCTGATGTAGTGATACGATTATAATCAAGGTCAACAACCACCTACAAGAGATTAAAAGATATCAATTAAAATAAATGAAAGCAAAACATCATTCAAAACAAATAGAATTGCCTCACATGCATGCCAACCTGTAACTTAAGAAAAGCAAACATGATTTTTTTTGGATCAATAATAGAGACTAGAAAAAGTATTTTATTGTGGATTTGCATTTTGATGTGTTGCACGAGCTAAAAACTCCTCAGCGTCTGAACCTTCTATACTTGAAGCAAAGATTTACACCTAATTACAAATTTACAATATATCTAATACAGAAATAGTTATGTATAATCAAGTGCACTACCAATATTCCCAAATATTTTATTGATAAATAAACTAAACATAGCTCAACCGACTCTGATTCTGTAGAGGAGTAAGACAATGTTCTAAAAATAATAGAATATAGCAAGAGCAGCACCTTGTAATGACCAAATGCCACTTCTTTAGAATAATCCATCATCAATAAAACAGAGTTCCAATAAAAGTCCATTGAATTCAACCACCATAACATAGAACAAACTAATTTCTCATTTGAAACACCACCAGATAAAAAGAATGGAAAAATTAAAATCAAATAAAATAAACTACTCCATAAATCAATTAGTTTTTCCCTTGATAATGAAGAATAATTGGGAAACATCAAAACCAAAAACAAATTAAAAATAGAACATGATGCTTCTTAATTAAAAAACAAATAATCGCAGAACCTCCCCTAATCAGAACAAATTCAACACAACAACAAGAAGGATCAGTAACAAATTCAACTCAACTCAATTATCCAGCAACAAATTCTACTTCCAGCAACAACCACATTTATGATATGTTCAGCATCAAATTCAACTTACAGCTGACAACAAATTCTACTTCTAGAATTCTAGCAACAAATTCAGCTATGATAACTATGATAACTTTCAGGCAGCAACAAAAACTTAAACTATGATAACTTTCAGGCAGGAACAAAAAACCTTCAATTCTCCAAATATGATTTACAGCAGATTAACATTAGCTAAATCATAATTTCAGCAACAAACTCAACTTTGAGCAATAAATTCAAGATGTACTAATAATTTACAGCAATAAAATTGAAAGAGAAATAACAGGGCTGAAGATGAAACTCACATAGGCAGAGAGACGAAGCAACCGTTGATGGAAGACCCGAGCCGAAGCTGAAACCCTAAACCCAGACTCAGGGCCGAGGAAGCGTTGATGGCCGAAGCAGGAAGGCGAGCTTACGAACTATGATAGAGCGCGACAGAGCTTGAGCGGCGATGACCTTGAAGCGGCGACGCGAGCTCGAGGCGGCGACGAGAGCTCGAGGCGGCGACGAGCTTGAGGCGGCGACGTGAGCTTGAGGCGGCGACGAGCTTAAGGCGGCGACAGAGCTTGAGGCCGTGACAAGCTTGAGGGGGCGACAGAGCTTGAGGCAGCGACGAGCTTGAGGGGGCGACCAAAGCTTGAGCGGCGACGAGCTTGAGGGGGCGACCAAAGCTTGAGGAGCCGGCGACGGGCTTGAGGGACAGAGTGGCGAGAGAAGAGAGAGGTGAGTGGGTTCTAATTTTAGGTTAGGGCACCACGCAAAGAGGGTAAGTGAGGGAGAGAGTGTAGTATGTGATTTGGTGAAAAGGAAACAAAAAATTACTAAGTGTTGGTGAGTTGTGTTAAATTTGTTTGTACTAGATACATTAGGCATCACTTTTAAAATGCACCCAAAATTTAATAAATAGGCTACCGTCTAAAAGCGTCTCCTTTGATATGAAAAGTGAACCTATAGATATCAACCTACGGCTACGCTTTATAAGTGATTTCTATAATATCTAAGGCTACACTTTTTAAATGATGCCACAATTGTGTATCCTTTTCTCTTATAAAAAGGCAACACGGAGAAAAGCGTAGCCTATTCATAGAATAGGCTACGCTTTTTAAATGTAGCTTAAAAAAAGTGTGGCTGAATGGGTATTTTTCTTGTAGTGACATTCTAATGCGAAAGAAACCAAATTTACTCACAGAAATTAATTTTCATGAATTGAAATTTAAAAGACGAAACTGAATCATAGGTAAAATCTGAGAAAGCAAACACAAAGTACTAAAAAATGACTAAAAGGAATACTCCTATTATTACTAATTAAAAAGGCCCCAAAGTTTGATTTAGTGGCTTTATTAGTTCACTGAGGAATTTTCTTCACTCTTGCACACCAAGAGCCTGGCTGTTCTCAATAAACAGGTAGGTAAATGAGCATTGGAATTTGGAATCGGTAGCAGCAAGTCTTATAAATGAATATGAGATTTGATATTATAATTTTTAATTATAGTTGATAAGAAGAAAGATGGTTAAAAGTGCCAAAAAAAAGCATAAAGTAGAAAGCCAGCAAATCAGAAATCTATGGGAATCTGTAGGCTGTGTTTATAGAAATGAATAGCACTCAAGATATAAGCATAAGCCTTCAAACCTTGTCCCAATTGAAGAATAGCTAAGTTTATATTATTCATCTTGAATTGTGATTTTTCACAGAATCATTCAGTGGCAAAAGAACTAGCTGAATTAAATAAATCATAAACTCACCCAGATTTATGAACTTGAAATAAATAAATCAAATTAGACATAATAAATAAATTAATAACAGTGACAAGCATACGCAAACCCAGATTTTCTTTGCTTGTGGAAAATTGTTAGTAGTATTGCATATAATATAGGTCACTAGAATTGATATGATCCTTTGAAAAATCACTAAGAAAAATCACTGTAAGGACACTATTCTATTCTTTATTAGAAGGTTAAACAACGCAGCTTCATTAACAAATAATCTAAGAATACTCATTAATCTGTTAAACCATACAGCTTCATCAATTCATAAAACCCCCAAATTAAAACCCATATTTCACAGATTAAACCCCCAAATTAAAACCCCTAAAATCGGAACCCTAAACCTCTGAAATTTCAGAACCAAATTGAAATCAATACATACATAATCAACACGGAGATGACGATGATGAGAAGCACGGAGATGACGATGGTGAGGGCGGCGCAGCGATGATTTGTGCAGAACGGCGAAGAAGAGCGATGGTCTGTGCAGTGGTGACAATGGCAAAGGTGATGAGCAACGATGGTGAACGGTGAGTGGTGACTGGCGGTGAGTGGTTATTGGGTGGCGACGGTCAACAGCGATGGTAAGAATGGCGAAGGTGAGAGTTGTGCGCGATAGGGTTGGCGAAGGTAAGGGCGGCGCAGCGACGAGGAGGAGGGCGAAGAGAAGCGACGGTGAGTGGTGAGTGAGAGGGTTTCTGTAGCGAGAGTGTTTCTTCGATGGTGAGCTTTGGAGGGTTCTGAAACGGGATCGAGATGAAGGCTAAGTCTGGGTTTTGGATTTGGAGGGACAAAAATTTCATTAAGTGTGTGAGTTTTGCTTTCGAAAACTGAGGAAAAAAATTTATTAAGTGTCAAATTTTTTGCTCTAGATACATTAGGCATCACTTTTGAAGTGCACCCAAAACTTAATAAATAGGCTACTCTTTAAAAGCGTTCCATTAGATACAAAAAGTGGACCCATAAATATTAACATACGGCTACGCTTTTTAAGTGATTTCTATAATATCTAAGGCTACACTTTTTAAATGATGCCAAAATTGTGTTTCCTTTTCTCTTATAAAAAGGCATCACTGAAAAAAGCGTAGCCTATTCTATGAATAGGCTACACTTTTTAAATGTAGCTTAAAAAAAGTGTGGCTGAATGGGTATTTTTCTTGTAGTGTTTGGAGGATTCGCTTCATGGGTTGGTTCGTGCGGACTCTTATTGTATGCGCTTGAAAGTAAGGTCGTAGCCTTCGCGAGGCTATTACTAAGGAGTAGGCAAACTTCTCTAGTTTGTGGTAACTTAGCTCGGGGCCTTGTAGAATTTTGCTGATGAAGTACACTGGATGTTGTCTGACATCGTCTTCTCTTATCAGAGCCGACGCGACAGCTTTGTTTGCTACCGACAAATATAGGACGAGGTCTTCTCCAACAATGGGTCGGGTCAGTATCGGAGGCTGACTCAAGAATCTTTTGAATTCTTGGAACGCCTCTTCACATTCAGGTGTCCATTCGAACTGACATCACTTTCTTAATAAAGAAAACAGTGGAAGGGATTTGAATGCTGATCCTGCCAAGAACCTGGAGAGGGCTGCAAGTCGGCCATTCAATTGTTGAACCTCTCTTAAGCAAGTCGGGCTCTTCATTTCCAGGATAGCTTTACACTTATCGGGATTTGCTTCAATCCCTCTCTGTGTCAGCATAAAACCCAGGAATATTCCAGCTTCTACCGCGAAGGCACATTTTGCGGGATTTAGTCTCATCCCGTGTAACCTTATGGTGTCGAAGACTTGCGAGAGGTCTGCCAAGAGGTCGACTTCTTCCTTGGTTTTTACCAGCATGTCGTCGACGTAGACTTCCATTAGGCTCCCAAGGTAAGGAGCGAACACCCTGTTCATCAGCCTCTGATATGTGGCCCCTGCATTTTTCAATCCAAATGGCATGACCATGTAACAGAAATTAGCTCTGGGCGTGATGAATGATGTTTTCTCCTGGTCCGGCTCATGCATCGGGATTTGGTTATACCCCGAGTAGGCATCCATGAACGACAAGTATTGATATCCTGAGCTAGAGTCTACTAGGGTATCAATACTTGGTAGTGGATAAGGGTCCTTGGGACATGCCTTATTTAAGTCGGTGTAGTCGACACACATTCTCCATTTGCCATTTTGCTTTTTGACTAGCACTACATTGGCTAGCCATGTTGAATATTTGACTTCTCTGATGAAGTCGGCTTCTAAGAGTGCCTGTACTTGTTCTTCTACTACTAGGGCTCGTTCCGGGCCGAGCTTGCGTCTTCTTTGTTGTACAGGTCGAGACCCTGGGTATACCGAGAGCTTGTGGGACATGAGCTCGGGATCTATCCCGGGCATGTCGGAGGCTTTCCAGGCAAAGAGGTCGGAATTGTCTCTTAGGAGTTTAGTCAACCCTTGTTTTAGGGTTTCCCCTAGGTTGGCTCCTATGTTGGTATTTTTTCCTTCCTCTTGGCCGACCTGTATTTCTTCGGTTTTTCCTCCCGGCTATGGTCGCAGCTCTTCTCTGGCCCTTGTACCGCCGAGCTCTATTGTGTGAACTTCTCTGCCTTTTCTTCAGGCTTGAAAAGGATGTCCGCTGAGCTTCCTTGATCTACTAGGATTCTGTGGAGATGGGCATTTGCTAGGATCATGGTTATTACCACTGGATCGTCGTGTCCAGGGATTACTCCTTGTCCATCCTCCTTTGTGAATGATATGGTTGGAAGGTCGGGTGACTCGCTCCCGACTTGGTAGACTCTCTTGAGATGCCTTTTGCGAGAGGACTTGGTGAGTCCCCCTCCCACAAACCCTCCTGAGATCATATGGATATGTCTCTCCGGAGTCTGCAATGGTGGGTCTCTTCTATCCTCATCGTCTCGCTTTCTCTTTCCATGGCTGTCCGACCTTTCTATGAGATATCTGTCAAGCCGGCCTTCTCTAGCCAGCTTTTCTATCACATTTTTAAGGTCGTAACAGTCATTTGTTGAGTGACCATATATTTTATGGTACTCACAGTAGTCGCTGCGATTCCCCCCTTTTTTATTTTTAATAGGTCTGGGAGGTGGCAGCCTTTCAGTATTGCAAATCTCTCTGTATACATCCACTATAGAAACTTTTAGAGGAGTATAAGAGTGATATTTCCTTGGTCTATCGAGACCGAGTTCTTCCTTCTTCTTGGGTTCCCTCTCCCTCTCTTTTGTTGAGGGAAGATGCCCAGGTCGCCAACTCGAATCTCTCAGCCTAGCATTTTCCTCCATGTTGATGTACTTTTCAGCTCTTTCCTGTACATCACTTAAGGAGGTAGGGTGTCTTTTTGATATGGACTGTGAGAAGGGACCTTCTCTAAGCCCATTGATTAACCCTATAATGACTGCCTCGGTGGGCAGGTCTTGGATTTCTAGACATGCTTTGTTGAACTTTTCCATGTAGGCTCGTAAGGATTCTCCGACCTCTTGCTTTATTCCCAGGAGACTTAGCGCATGTTTTACTTTGTCCTTCTGGATAGAGAACCTCATCAAGAACTTCCTTGAGAGGTCTTCAAAACCGGTGACTGACCTCGGGGGGGAGGTTGTCGAACCACTTCATCGCTGCTTTCGACAGAGTAGTCGGGAAAGCTTTGCATCGCGTAGCGTCGGAGACATCAGCCATATACATCCGACTTTTGAAATTGCTTAGGTGATGCTTCGGATCTGTGGTTCCGTCATAGAGGTCCATATCGGGGCTTTTGAAGTTCCTCGGAACTTTTGCCCTCATTATATCCTCGCTGAAGGGGTCCTCCCCTCCTAGGGGCGACTCTCCTCGATCGTCGCGGGAGTTCCGACCTTTGAGGGAGGATTCTAACTTCAAGAGTTTTCTTTCTAACTCTTTTCGCCGTTCCATCTCCTCTTTTAGGTTCTTTTCGGTCTCCCTTTGTCGCTCTCGTTCCTATTCCAACTGTTCCAGGCGGCTTTGGTGGACATGGACTAATCCCATAAGTTCAGTTGTATGGGACTGTCCGTCCTTCTCCGATTCGCGCCCTTCTGAGGAATTCACCTTCGGAATTTTGACTCCGGAGGTACCCTCTCTGTGCTGATCGTTGGTTCCCTGGTGGAGGGTTAGGTCCACGTCATTATTTCCGGTGTCCAGATTCTCTTGTTCGGAATCCGACTCCACATGACCCTCTTCAGGGGATCTGTCCGCCATTACTGGTTGATCTCTCGGGTCCCCAGCAACGGCGCCAATGTTACGATGGGTAACCGGAGATTGTTGGGTTGGACTCGATGGGTTGGCCCAATCGTCTGAGGAAGGAAGCCTTTGCGCGGGCCTGTGCCTTGGGAGCCTCCGTCCGACTTGTGAGTATGAACGAATGGGGGGTGGTACCTGCAAAGACACTCCGATGCCAAAGTCAGCAAGGATGTAAGCAGGTCTAGAGAGTATTGGACTTCTGAGATACCTGAGAAGTGTCAGTGTATTTATAGGGATGGACCAATAACCACCGTTGGAGTAGTTCCATCTTTTAAGGGGAATAACCGTCCCTTTATCTTAGGGTGGTTGAGATATGGCTCTTGGAAGTGGTTAGAGAGATTCTAGGGGCAGTTATCCTCTTGAGGGAGGGTTTATCTGCCAGCTGATCCTCGTACCGACTTTTTTAGAGCAAGTCGTGAAGATAGCCGACTTCGTGGCATCTGGTTTGTGTAGTGTGAGGCTCAACTCTTTTGGGTTGGACCTTTTTACTTGAATTCTGAGTCTTAGCGTTGGGCAGGATATGAACAAATATTATGCCTAATATTATTTCATTCATAAGCTGAGTCATTACACAACTTTTAGATGATAAAGCATCGTATGAAAATTACTGGAAAATAAACACGCTTGAAAAGAAATGTATATCTTATCTAGTTATCTTCCCCTTTTTTATTTATTGGGTTACCTTTTTCCAATAATTTTTCAAATGGTTGCAACCAATGTAGATAATAATCCACATCCAAATCTGTGGTGAATACTAATACAATTGACATGTCTGAAAGCAAACAAATTCATCCCTCACATCACAAATTGGATCACGAGCAATTCAAACATGTAAAGTCGTGATCCACCAGTCAATAAATATCAAAAATCCATACAAAATTTAATAGGTCCAACTAACATATTTTTTAAAAATAAAAACATTATATATATATATATATATATTAAAAATTAATTATTATATAATTATATATAAATATATGTATTATTTAATTTATTTTTAATATATATTTAAATAAATTACCAAAATCATTCCTAATTTTTGAATATATGAATAAAAATATTTTTAAAATATTATAAAATACAGAAAAAATAATAAAAAAATATTTTTTTATGAGTAGTATATAAGTTTTGTATTTAATAAATTACTTATATATTTGATCTAAAATTTTATAAAAATATTTAGATAATTATTTAAAAAATACATAAAAAAATTGATTTTTAATTTTTTTTCATTTTTCTTATCCATTAACGAAAATAAAAATTCCAAAAAATCTACTTAGAATAAAAATATTTCAATTATCTAATTATATAACTTGGAAAAAATCTTATTAAAATTTAATTTTTACAGTATTTTTTAAGAATATATATTTAACATTAGATAATTTTATCGTATTTTAAAGATATTTTTATCATTAATAAAAACAGAAGATAATTTTGTCTGCATGTTAAAAAATTATAGACAATTTTAGTACTTTATCCTCTATATTTAGTATTTTAATATGAGAAATACGACCATAAAAATTTATTATTTTTTATCATCACTTAACTATTAACTCAACTCTTTTAGTCTCACATATTTAAATATTAATAACTAATTAATAACCAAAATTAATAAATTTTAATGACATTTTACCATTCTTTTTTCAATATATATTATATATTAATGACTGTTTTTTATATATAGATTTTTTATTTTAATAAATAAATTAATTGAAATAAATAATTTTAAAAATAATAAAAAAATATTAATAATATCAATAATTTAAACTTTTAGCATACAATTAGTACATAAAAAAGTTGGTAGGAGAGATTAAAATAGATAAGTTTGATCAATTAGTACTCAAAAAGATTGATAGGAGAGTGAGAAAAAAATTAAAACGGTTATCTCTCACGTGTTTCAATTTTCTTCTCACTATCCCATCAATCTCTCCTAACAATAGACAAACAGTTATTTTTATTTTTCAAATTAAATCAATTCAATTGGATCATAATTTAAACTAAAATTTTTCATGTACTCTTTTCGAATACTAATTGATCAAATATATCCATTTTAAAAAATTTTAAATTAAATTATGATCCAATTAGATTTATTTAAATTTGAAAAATAAAAATAACCATTTGCGAATTGTTAAGAGAGATTAATGAGATAGTAAAAAGAGAATTGAAACACCTGAGAGATAACTGTTTTATTGTCTTATCTTGTTTACACTATAAACGAGATATATGTAAAATTATCTCATTTAAAGTGTAAATGAGATAAGAGAGATATTTATTTAGATAAATATTTTTTAAATTATTTATTTCGATAATTATTACATTTATTTAATTTATCAAAATAAAAAATTCATATAATACTATATTTAAAAATATATAGTATTATTAATTAAAAAAATTTATGCCAAAAATATAAAAATTGAACTTTTAATATATTTATTATTATTTATTAAGGTAAAATCTATAAAAAATTATTAATAATAACTTTCGTAATATAAAAAAATACATATTGACTAAACCTAATTAAATAACATATAAAAATTATTAAAAAAATAATAAAATGCTCAAAAAGTGAAATAAATATCTTCAAACTATATCTTACTGCCACGTCCTTCAGGTAATCAGGTCCCACGTGTTATCCACTCCTTCAGTTCTGCTACTTACATTCAAACCCTAAAAATGTATTTAATAAAAAAAAAAACCTAAAAATAATAAAATTACACCTCTTGACAGTTCCAATTCTGGTTCCCTATTTATTTTTAGATCTCAACACCCAACACCAATACACTTGAATTCTCCTGAACCTGCTTCTTTGTTTGATGATTTTGTTCCTAACTTAGAAAACCACGTGTTTCCATCCTGAACCACCTTCTTCAACTCTCTGAACTCTCCCATCAATTTCCTAAAAAAAAAGAAAGAAAATATCTTTGTTCTTTTCACCTTTAAATTCTGTTATTCGAATCCCAAGTTTCCTTTTTTTGATTTTCTCACGTCCCTTTTGAAGTTTTGATCTTTGCTTCCTTTTTTTTTGGTAAAAAAAAGGGTCTTTTTTTTTTCCTTACCCATTTCGATTTCTATATTTTTCACTAAAAGTTGTCATGAGCTGGTTGGGATCATTGGATTCTTGATTAGAAGGGGGGAAAAAAGTAAACTTCATTATGATTTTAATTAATATTTAATGAGGTTAATGATGATTGCCCTCTAGGTGTTTGATACTGTGTCTATAAGTGTGGTTCATCTTTTTCTGTGTTCCCTGGAAGAACTTGGCATTTTTTGAAAATGGCTTCAAGGGTCTCTCCAAATTCAAATTGTTGGCAACTGAGAACCCCTTGTTCTCTATCTCATTCATGGAAGACACCACGTTCAGTTCCTTCTTTGCCACTGGCAAGTTTCACTCGTAGCAAGAACAGTGCCATCATGCCATGCCGTTTGGTTCATGGATTCACATCTCCATGCATCAGGAATTTGAGGGTGCAAAGAGAGAATCGTGTCTGCTGCATCCCTTTTCACCATGCAGGCGCCAATCATGATGATCATGGTGATGAGAATGAAAAGGAAATGGCTTTTGTCGTTTCAGACAATTCCAAAAATAGAGAAGTGAATAGCTTTTTTTCCATGAAGCCTGATCTTCTGGAACCTTCTCTTCTGGGAATCCAGCCTGAGCCACCTAGCTGGCCTGAGAGAGAAGAGATTCTGAGGCTGAGCTTTGAGAGGAGAGTGAAGGGTGTGGGGATTCCCTTTTCCATTAGGATGATCAGGAAGAAGCTTCAATTGCAGAAGAGTTTGAAGGAGACAAGTGATTTGAGTTATTGTTCTGTAAACAAGGCCTTCTCTTCCATGTTGTTTATCTTCCACCAGCTTCAAAACTATGCCTTGCAAACAAGGGAGAGCATGTTCCTTGAGGACTTTGAAGGTGTCATGGACAAGTTGAGGGTTGACATGGATACTTCATTTGTGTGGCTATTTCAACAGGTTTTCTGCAAGACCCCAACTCTAATGGTCGATGTCATGGTCCTATTAGCCAACTTCTCTGTCTTCTCTATGGCACAAACTCCTCCTTCCATGGTTACAAACATGCTACCATTGAGACATTCAGAACAAGTTGGTGTTGAGACTCAACAAGACGAGCATAGCAAGGATAAAGGATTGGCAGAGGAAGAGATGTTGTGGCACTCCATGGTTGAAGAAGCTTCAATTATGCATAAAGGGCTAGATAATAATGAGGTTTTGGACCATGAAACAATGAAAAGATTTGTGTCACCTATGTCTGTGGAGCTTGAAAGTGATCAATATGAGGAGTATGCCACCACTGATCTGTATTACCAAAAGCATTTGCGCTTGTCACCACATAATTCTCTTCTGCTTTCCAACTATGGACACTTCCTTTTCCTTGTTGCTCGTGACATTGATAGGTGAGTTTCTCAAGAACCTTATTTTTTTATAATATATTATGTTCTCATTTTTTTATGTAAATGAACTGTCATTATTAGTAATTAGCATTTGATTTGTTTTCCCAATTTCGATAAAGCGATTTTGAGTTGAAAGTATTTGGGTTAGAGGGTCGTGTAGAGTTTGCTTATAGTGTGACTTGTGAGTAAAGGAATACATAGATAGAAAAGGTGGTGCTTATACCGCTTGCATCTGAGCACAGAGTCTTGTATTCCATCATTATATATTTTGATTAGGTTTTGTTATGGGCGACTCAAAGAAGTTCATTGAAAAAAATTTACTTATCCAAGTCTCAATGTATGAAAAACTTGAATATAATGACTAGTGTTACAAATTATAAATGGTACAAAGTACAGTTCTTTGCTGACTTTAGGAGCATCAAACACATTTTCTGGTTTTAATACTAAACTTGTCTTCTTGGGTATGGTAAATATCTTTGGTGAAAGCATGTTAATGCATTTCTCAAGTACATCTTCTTTTACCCTTTTGGAAGCATTCAACTGCTGATTAATTTCCACCATTTTTTTGATACATTGGATGTGAATATTTGCAGGAGTGAAGAGTACTACCGGCGTTCGGTGCTAGCAGAGTCGCCGGAGGCTGAAGCATTCAGCAGATATGCTGATTTCTTGTGGATGGTAAGAAAGGATCTTTGGGCAGCAGAACTCAGATATCTTCAATCATTGGAAGCAGAACCGGGCAATACTTACTATATGTCAAAGTATGCAAGTTTTCTTTGGAACACAGGTGGACAAGATAACACAAGCTTTCCCCTAGAAGAAATAGACAATTTGCAACTATGACATTGTTGACCATATGATTCATCATCATCATCATCATCATCTTAGATGAGTGATGTGTGAATATACACAGTTTGATGATAGCATACAGACACAACTTGTACATCCAACTTGCTTCTGAGATGTGTATACACCCTTGATATTTTTGGACATTCACTAATAGAATATTAGTCCAATCTTTATTTTGTTTAGTTATTTATGTATTTTGGAAATGAAGATGTTTATTCTGGCATAGTTACTTGATTTTATGTTTGCATGTGAAAATGTGTTTGCAAAAAAATGATATGATTTAATTAGTGTGGGGGATTCTGTTAACATTTGCTGCAAAAGTTACAGAACACAGTCAAACTTGGCTTATTCAACTTATTTGGCTTGATTTTTACTTGAGCAAGTTACAGCTCAGGTTATAGAACACAATCAAGCTTGGCTTATTCAGCTCATACATGCACTTTCAAAATTAACTTGGTAGGGTGATTTCAATTTTTCTTCAAAAAAAGAAAGGAAAGGAAAAAGAAATTCGTCGGAGGCGTGTTTTTTATTTATTTTCTAAAAATAGAAATCTTTGGCGCAAATTTCACTTTTTTAAGATAGAAAATTATAAGGGTGTATTGTCTTTAACAAGAATACGCTTTTAAAATTTAAATATTAAAGAAGGTGGTAAATATTTTGTATAGATATCTTTTGTTAGTATCTGGTAGGTTTATATAATTTCAGACAAGTTATATTTAGGAGAGTTTGTGGTGCGGTTTGGATTAGTTTTGTGTAAAGAATTTATTCGATTTAAATATTAATTTTACTTGCGGTGTGATTTGGATTAGTGTGAAAAATTCATTCGATTCAAACATTAACTTTACTTGCGTGCGACTTGGATTTGATGATTTTTTTTAGACAATTCAATTAAATTTCAAGCGGTTTGAATTGGTCTTGAATTTAGAATTTTATAAATTAAAAAAATTAATATACATAAAACTTTTAATAACAAATCTTAAATAATCAATAATGATATAATAAGTCTCAATAGTATATTAGAAAATCAACAATAAAAAAATAATAGAAATAAAATTATAAGTTGATTAAAATAAATAAATAAATCTCATTTTTTAATTCATAAAATGCTCACCAAATAATAATAATGCATGAATGAGACAAAAATGTATAACAAATTGAAAACACTAACAAATTAAAATTTTAAATATAATAAAAAATAATAATATTATATTATACTTTGTGGTTTGGATTGGACTACATCAGTTTTGAAAAATAGATTTGAAATTCAGTCCATTAAATTTAAATTAATGCAATTTTAATCAATTTTTAATTTGAATTGAATTGAGTGAAGTGGTTTAATTTAAATTGATTTGAATTTAAACACTCTTATGTTGTATTACTATTTACTAATGAAACAAGTATGCTAAGAAATATTTTCTATCCATCATCAAGCTCAAACACAAGTGTTAGTTATGGAGTAACAGGGCATAACAAGAAAATTTGTTAATAACACATACAAAACAAACAAGTTTATATATATATATATACTTTAACATTTTAAGAATTGAAATCCATCACTCCTCCATTCGATAACATGTGTTGAAGATTTGAAAGACGAGCTTCTAACAACCTATATTATTGTACTAGAGAACAGTTTTTATTGTATTACACTTGAAAAGTGTCTCTATTTTGTTAATAAAATATGCATCTCTTTAAAGTTTAGACCTCAAAAAACAATACATAAAAAATGTAGTCTTATTGTGTATATAATCATACTTAATCAGTAAATTAATAACTCGACCAACTCAAATTAATTTGTAGCACTGCTTTAGTTGCCCTAAGAAATAAGGTTTCTTTACCTTTTTTTAGAATTTGGTTTTATGCATCAAAATTTGAATTTTTCTTGAAAAAAAAAATTGTTATTCACATTCTAACAAATAGGATAATAATACTACATAAGCAGGACGTAAATTCCAGTGTAAAACTGTACAAAACGCTAAAAAAATTCTTTCAGTTTGATTATAATTGAGAACACAGGAGACCTATTCATCGTCACCGTGTGAAGTTGGAGATATGAGGCAGCGGCACAATGGGCAAGAATACGGCGACTGATGGTCGGCACAGCATCGGAGCCAGCGGAGCATGCAACGATCATGAAAAACATGCGAGCAATTTATGCGAACAACTTCTACACTTGAATCTTCGTTACCATGGCCAAACTTCTCCAAGCAAATAGCGCATTCAGCGTCATCATCTTGCTCATCAATTTTGGATCTCTCTAACAGATTCACGAGTTGTGCTAGTTCAGGAACGTTTTCACAGAGATCATCATTATAGATATCAGAATCTTGAACAATGTTGCGCCTGGTAACAACGTGAAGGTTCACAACAATCTCCAGCGTGTTGGAGTCACACCCTTCACGGCTTAGAATCCTTCTTGCAGTTTCGCCTATGGCAGGTAAAATTTGGTCCAATAACTCAGGGGATGCAGGCACTGAAGAGAAGATTTCATGCAATAAGATTGTGTCTTCTCTGTTGAGGTCTGTGAATGGAGTACAACTACATAGGATATCTGAGGGAACCAAGATTGCTTCAGTAGTTGTAGTAGAAGAAAATTCAACATCAGAGCCTTGGGTAATTTGGATCAATTCTTGGGTGCAATTGAAAATGATGGAGAAACAATCACCGAAATAAAACTCTTGTGGTATGCCTTGGTTTTCAATGGGAGTAATTCGCAACCAAAAAACGGTGGATTCCATGGCAAGTAACAAAAGTGATGGGTTCGTTTATTCGAATTATCAAGATCCGGCTACTCAAGTAAGAAAGATTTCTAATAACAAAAAAGCGAGGAGAGCGTTCTACAAGAGTAAGCGAATGGTTAATTCACTCGAATCTTTCTTGGAAGTGGAAAACCAAAAGATGCTATGCTGCCTACCAGACAGAGTCTTGATTTTCTTTAATAGCTTAAGAGAAAAATTAAAGATGGTTTTAAATTTAGTTTCGAATTGGTATTTTCTATAGATCCTAAAATATTAAAGATTTGATCTATTTTTTGCATTGATAAGATATTAAAAGAGCAACGTGTTATTATAATATTTTTTTGTTGGTAAATATTATTGATTTTTACATGGATAATACGAATAATTTAATTAAATATCTTTAATAGAATTTAGCTAAATACTTTAATACATGAATTATATGATTTAACACATAAATCAAATCTTAAGTTTAAAAGTTGCCTTGTCAATGAATTATAACTCAAATAACATAATTTCTCTATACTCACTTAAGAGGTTGCGGGTTCGTAATGAAATCTGATGCATATCAAGCCACATATGTCACGGCTAAATATTAGGAATTATTAGAAAACAAATTCCTTTCAGTTTTTAGTTGATTTGGTGTATCCCGTTTTATTAGCTGTAAATATCTTGCATTACCATAATTAGGAAATCAGGTAGCTAATTGTTAGGTAGAGTATTGTATATATAATTGATATGCTATTCAATAAAACACAAGGCAATTTGGCATGGTATCAGAGCTAGGTTGGCTCTGATAATCATCACACAAAAGAAACCTCCGCCGCTGAAATGGCTGGAGTAGGTGTGACTCCTCCAAAAAGAGAGGATTCAAAAAAGGACGAAGATGGATCCAACAAAGGACCATCGCCTTATGATCTGAGCGTTAGCGACAATCCTGGAAACGTAATCACACAAGTGCAATTACGAGGAGAGAACTACGAAGAATGGGCTCGAGCTGTGAAGGTGTCGCTACGTGCTAGGAGAAAGTGGGGGTTTCTAGATGGAACTCACAAGAAGCCACAAGAAGGGGCATCTGAAATGGAGGATTGGTGGACGGTTCAATCCATGCTTGTCTCATGGGTGATGAATACGATTGAGCCACGGCTGCGCTCTACCATCTCATACACTGAAGATGCAAAGGATCTCTGGGAAGAAATCAAGGAGCGATTTTCCATCGTGAATGGTCCTAGAATTCAACAATTGAAAGCTGAACTTGCCGAGTGCAAACAACAAGGACTGGCTATGGTGGAATACTATGGAAAACTGAAGACTCTTTGGGATGAGTTGGCAAACCATGAACCAGTGCTTAGATGCTCTTGCGGAGGCTGCAAGTGTGACATTGGGTCACGATTAGATAAGAGAAGGGAAGAAGAAAAGGTGCATCAATTTCTAATGGGGTTAGAAGACGTAAGCTATGGCACAGTACGATCTAATATTCTCGCAACGGATCCTCTACCTTCTCTCAACAGGGTGTATGCAACTTTGGTACAGGAAGAGAGAATGAAGATGATCAGCAGAACCAAGGAAGACAAAGGAAGCTTAATGGGACTGGCAGTACACACTGGGTACAAGCACAAAAGCCGAAATGAAATAAAGCCACTCGTATGTTCTCACTGCGGAAGAACAGGACACGAGATCAAGGGGTGCTTTCAACTGATTGGGTATCCGGAATGGTGGGGAGATCGATCTCGAGACGAAAAGGGAAGCAACACCAAGACCTCGCATAAGCAGGGAGGACGCTTGCGAGGGGGGGCTGTCATACGTGCCAACACAGCACAAGCCACAACAGAAAAATCAAGTAACCATGAAGAAGAAATAGGAGGAAGCGCAGTGACTGGACTTAGCCAAAAACAATGGCAGACGCTGTTAGAGATGCTAAATGGCAACAACGGAAGTAGAACTGAAAGCATGACTGGTAAGGAAGGATATGTTGTGTGGATTATAGATAGTGGAGCCTCTAACCATATGACAGGGAATTCAAGAGATCTAAGGGGTCTAGAGCGTATTGAAGGATGCACGGTGGGGCTACCAAACGGAGAAGAAGTTCTTGCTAATACAAAGGGAACAGTGACTCTTGATGGAGGACTTAAATTGACCAATGTTTTATATGTGCCAAAACTAAGATGCAATTTGATTTCAGTATCACAATTAACAAAGGATGCAAATTGTACTGTACTATTTACTCATGAGCTTTGTGCTATGCAGGACCTCATTTCGAGGATGCTGATTGGAGCGGGTGAACAAAGAGATGGGCTCTACATGTACCGTGGTGTTCGCAAATTCACAGCATGTCAAACCCAAGAGAAGAGTAGTATTGATCTTTGGCACAAGCGAATGGGACATCCTTCCTATAAAGTGGTACAAATGTTGCCGAATTTGAATGGTGGTTGTAAATCTGAAGAGAATAATAAATTATGTGAAGTTTGTGAAAAATCTAAACAAACACGAGATAAATTTCCATCAAGTGATTTTCATGCAACACATCCTTTTGATTTAATACATTGTGATTTATGGGGACCTTATCGTACCCCCTCTTCTTGCGGAGCATCTTATTTTTTAACAATTGTTGATGATTATTCAAGAGCAGTTTGGATCTATTTGTTGTGTGAAAAGCGGGAAGTGTCAAGTGTGATGATTAATTTCTTTGCTCTTATTGAAAGACAGTTTAATAAACAAGTCAAAGAAGTACGCAGTGATAATGGGACCGAGTTCATCTGTATGCGTCCATATTTTTTGCAGCATGGAATTGTTCATCAAACATCTTGCGTTGGGACACCCCAACAAAATGGAAGGGTGGAGAGAAAACATAGACATATCCTTAATGTAGCTCGTGCACTGAGATTTCAAGGATCTTTACCCATTCGATTCTGGGGAGAATGTGTTTTATCTACGGGACACTTGATCAACCTAACACCATCATCTGTTCTTAACGGGAAAACTCCTTTTGAAATGATACATGGAAAACCACCTGACTATAATCATCTTAGAGTTTTTGGCTCATTGTGTTATGCGCACAATCAACAAACCAAGGGTGATAAATTTGCCAGCCGAACTCGTACATGCACGTTTGTGGGATACCCATTTGGAAAGAAAGGATGGAAACTTTATGATATGGAAAGAAATATTTTCTTTATATCTCGTGATGTCAAATTTGTAGAAACCGAGTTCCCGTTTGCGTGTTTGGCCCAAGAAAATTTGGTTTCCACTTCTTTAGTGCATGAGGAGAAATTTTTGGAGCCCATTAATAATAAGTCCACACTTGATGATCACGAGGAGGTCCTTCCTCAGACTAATTCCAATGACGAGTCCATTGTTGTTGTTGGGGGAGGTGAATCTCCACATACAGACCCAACAAGGACAGCTTCACCCCTCATCGAAACCAGCAGCCCCTCACCAACTGTCTCAGATGATGTGCCTCTTTCTACCGACACCACCACGCCCTCTGAACTTCCTCTGGGTCGTGGACACCGAGTAAAGCAACCTTCGATCAAGCTGCGTGATTTTGTCACCAACACCATCATCGTAAACCCGTCCATCTCTTCACCCTCTCCATCACATTCCTCAGGTCCACTCTATCCCTTATCTCAATATATGTCATGCGATAAATTTTCTGTGCAACACCGTACTTTCCTCGCAGCAATAGGCGAAGAACGTGAACCCACAAATTTTCATGAGGCAATAGGTGATGCTCGATGGAGAGAAGCCATGAGCGTTGAAATTAAAGCTCTTCAGGACAATGGTACTTGGCACCTTACACATCTACCACCGCAGAAGAAGGCTCTGGGGTGCAAATGGATTTATCGCATCAAATATCGTTCGGACGGGCAAGTTGAAAGGTTTAAGGCACGCCTCGTCATTCTTGGTAATCATCAAATTGAAGGGCTGGATTATAATGAAACCTTCGCCCCGGTCGCAAAAATGGTAACTATTCGCACTATTTTAGCTGTAGCCGCTGCTAAGGATTGGGAACTCCATCAAATGGATGTTCACAATGCCTTCCTCCATGGGGATCTTGAGGAGGATGTTTATATGAAATTGCCACCGGGGTTTCATGTCCCTACTCCTGGCATGGTGTGCAAACTTCAAAAATCCCTCTACGGACTCCGCCAAGCTCCGCGCTGCTGGTTCTCTAAACTTTCTGTTGCCCTCCTTCAATACGGGTTTCAGCAGTGTGCCTCCGATCACTCACTGTTTGTCTCTCGTCATCACAATATTCAACTTGTGGTGCTCGTTTATGTTGATGACCTTATCGTGGCTGGTAATAATTCTCTTGCTATTCGCCAGTTCAAGGACTACTTAGATCAATGCTTCCACATGAAAGACTTGGGGAAACTAAAATACTTTCTAGGGGTGGAAGTGGCTCGCTCTCCTACTGGCATTTTTCTTAACCAACGCAAATACGCGTTAGATATTATCATGGAGACTGGCATGCTTGGCTCTCGGCCTGTGTCTACACCTATTGAAGAAAATCATCGTCTTGCATTGGCTGAAGGACCTTTGCTCTCTGATGCAGCCCAGTATCGTCGTTTGGTTGGTCGTCTCATTTATTTGTGCTTCACTCGCCCGGAACTCTCATACAGTGTTCACATTCTTTCTCAGTTCATGCACCAGCCTCATGAAGAACACTGGCAGGCTGCCTTACGAGTTGTTCGCTATCTAAAAGGCCGGCCTGGGCAAGGTGTTTTATTGCGCCGGGAAAACGATTTTACCTTGCATGCTTGGTGTGATTCTGATTGGGCGGGTTGCCCTCTTACTCGTCGGTCTCTCACTGGCTGGGTTATTCTCCTTGGCAACTCACCAATTTCATGGAAAACAAAGAAACAGCATACAGTGTCACGGTCCTCTGCAGAAGCCGAGTATCGCTCCATGGCTAATACCACTTGTGAACTCAAATGGTTAAAGGAACTGCTCTTGAGTCTCGGGATCTCCCACACGCAACCCATACCTCTCTCATGCGATAGCCAGGCAGCACTTCATATTGCTAAGAACCCTGTTTTTCATGAGCGTACTAAGCATATTGAGGTTGATTGTCATCTTGTTCGTGATGCTGTCATCCAGGGCCTCATCCTTCCCTCCTATGTCCCAACAAAATCTCAGGTTGCCGATATCTTGACTAAAGCTCTGAGCTCCCATTCATTCGCATCAATGTTGGACAAGTTGGGCATTAGTAACTTACATGCCCCAACTTGAGGGGGGTAATGAAATCTGATGCATATCAAGCCACATATGTCACGGCTAAATATTAGGGATTATTAGAAAACAAATTCCTTTCAGTTTTTAGTTGATTTGGTGTATCCCGTTTTATTAGCTGTAAATATCTTGCATTACCATAATTAGGAAATCAGGTAGCTAATTGTTAGGTAGAGTATTGTATATATAATTGATATGCTATTCAATAAAACACAAGGCAATTTGGCAGTTCGACTCTCGGTATTTTCGATAAAAAAAAAATTTGAAAATTGTCTTGAAATTATTATTGTTGTTTAATTTGAATTTGATCTTAAAAATATAAAATATCATTATACTTAATTTTTAAATCATTAAATAATTCTTTTAAAATAATTTTAAAAATACTAATATATCCTTTAAGAATTAGAGTTGTTTGATTATGTGAATAATTAAAATTTTGAATTTGATTAAATTAAAACACCAAAATGCAATCTTTTAGGAATCAAAGGATTAAAATATCCTTATATAAGTAAATTTGTTTGCCCTTATGAGAAGTTAAAAATTTGAATTTATATTAAAAATACAATAATAATACTTTTATAATTAATTTTAAAAAAACTAAAATAATATTTTTTTAGACTAAAGTTATTTAATTCCGTTAGATATTAGATATTTGAACTTGATTTATTTTACGAAGAATAAAATATCTGATTTGTTAATTAGTAAATAAGAAAACTATCATTTTAGTTAATTTAAAAAAAAACTAAAATATCCTTTTATGAATATGGTTGGTTAATTGTATTAGAAATTAAAAACTTTGAATTTAGTTTTAGAAATATGAAACACTTCAGGATACAAAAATTTGTTATTAAATTAGCCAATATGTATATTATATATACGAGAAATGTTGATCAGGGTTTATTATTTTTTGTTAATATTTTTAGTTATCAACCATATTTTTTTATTTTAATAATCTAATAACATACTTTAGCTCATATTTTTAAACATTAATAACTAACTATTAATTAAATAATAAATTTTACTGATCTTCTAACATTTCTCTATATATATTACTCAATATATTTTTATTTTTGTATATTTTACTTTTAACATGTATTTTTCAATAACTAATTTTTTTGTATACATATACCATGATTAATTTTTTTGTTATAAAATATTTGTTGTGTCCTCTTAATGGCACTTAACAATGCCTAAATAAAATTTTAGCTATAGAATATTTTTTTAATGTATAATAATATGTTTGATTTTTGGTTTTATATCTATTGATGTCTTGATGGTATGGTTAATAATTCACAGATAGTAAAACGGGTTCAGTCCATCCCATTTTGTCAAAATAATATAGGTTGAAATTATTACTCCATCCTGTCAAATGTTGGACTGGCGGATTAGTGGGTCGGGCAGCCTTTTTAAAAAAATTATAAATATAAAATATTAAAACGATTAATTCACAGTATGAAAGAATATCTTTATCTTTAAATTTTTTTAATATCAAATTTTATTTTTTCAAAGTCACAGTATATTACAACAAAAAGAAAATCATAATTTACAATCACAAGTTTATATCATACCAGATTTTATACATGCTTAAAATCTTTGACATAATATTTTAAAGAGTAAAGTATTGTTTTTGTCCCCAACGTTTGGGGTAAGTCCTATTTGTGTCCCTAACGTTTAAATCGTCCTATTTGTATCCTTAACGTTTATAAAAGTGATTCAATGTTATCCTACTATCAATTATACTAACAAATCAGATTATATTTTTCAATTATTCTTACTTGGATGTATTCATTCTCAATTAGGTCCTACTTGGATGTGTTCGATTTTAATATTATACCCACTATTTGTGTTTTGATTCAATTATGTCCTTAGAAAAGTGAATTATGTAAATGTTGTAGGAATTAGTTTCAACATTTGATGAACTATTTTTTGGAGTAGATCATTGATTCTATCTCAGATATTTGTATTCTAACTTCAAGAAGAGATTTTTAAAACTCAAACTAAAGTGCTCATGATGTGTAATTGACGACAGGATAACATTGAATCACTCTTACAAACGTTAGGGATACAAATAGGACGATTTAAACGTTAGGGATACAAATAAGATTTACCCCAAACGTTAAGGACAAAAACGATACTTTAATCTATTTTAAAAGACCAATAGAAATTTAAACAAAAATTTAACAAATATTGAAGGACGTCAGAGTTGAAAAACCTTATATCTAAACAAAATTAAAGTTGTTGAAGGACACCAAAACTGATGCAGGAGATCTAATAAAAAAAAGCATCGATGCTGAAGGAAGACGCTGAGTTGCGAACGCCGACACTGATGGAGGATCTGCTTACTGAAGTACTGATGTTGGTATTTGGCCGTCGAAGATGGAGCAAAAACTTGGACACATCGAAACTGGGCAGCAAAAGAATAGAAGCAAGAAGGCAAAGAGAGGCTGATATCTAGAACGATCTAGAACCGACCTTAGCGCAATCGATGACAACAACAGGAGAGCTTGGACGATCGGAAACGGCATGCTAGATGGAGACAAACACCGAGAGAGATAGGGGCGACTTGATGCGTGTGGCAATGAGAAATGAGGAGAGCTCCGAGTTGAGAGCGACAACGAGAGTGACTGAGAGAAGTGAGAATAGAGAGTATGAGAGAGTGAGTGTGGCCGTGTGGGTGAGGCTTGAGGCTTGAGGCTTGAGGCGCTGAAGTCCTAACTTTTCTTATGAGAAAGTCTGGAGTCATCATTTTTATTAAAATTTGATCGGTATTTAATTAGTAAAAAGAAAAGTGAGTAATTTTATATAATTTTACACTATTAAAAACATTAATAATGACTAATTGATGATTACAAATCATAAAATCTTATTCCGCCAAAGTCAGTAAATTTGGCAGTGGGAGTTAGACAAATTTTTAAAAATTGATATATCTAAAATCTTAATCTGACTCTTTTTTCTAGCAATTCGATATGATAAATTCTATCCGTTTTACCACTCCTATGTGTTAACAAGAAAAATTATTTTCTACTTGGCCTTTGTGTGAAAATCATGATATATAGAGGTGAAATGTTACCTGATGAATAGAATGAAACTTAACTACTTATTCGCAAACAAATTCACGTGACAAATCTCTAACTAACTGCTGAGTTCTGTATAAACTGAAATAACTGACTTTGGTTATTACTTATTATTACGTGCTTACTCTCGGATTTTTTATTTTAATAAATAAAATAATTATAATAATTACTGAAATAAATTATTTAAAAAATATTTACCGAAATAAATATCCTTTTCATATCTCGTTTACACTGTAAATGAAATAATTTTTTATATATTTCGTTTACAGTGTAAACAAAATATATAAAATACTGTAAACGAAATACATAAAAAATTATCCCATTTATACTATAAACAAGATATATAAAGAATATTTATTTTGATAAATATTTTTTAAATTATTTATTTTAATAATTATTATAATTATTTTATTTCTTAAAATAAAAAATCTGCTTACTCTCTGGACAACTAAACATAAAAATCCAACCTCACCAAAACCAACTATTGCGGCAACCAACAGCCTTCACATTCAATAAATTGAAGCATTAGCTTAAAAAGCTTTTGAAAATTTACATAGAAAAAACTTAATAAAGCAAATGTAATAAGGAACTGCAGAATTATGGATTAACATCTAATTTAAGATATAGATAAAATTTCTTTTTCTCTTACTAAAGTTTAACTCATCAGCTTTCATTTCCCATTCTTTAAAATTAGAGAATGGATTCTTTTCATTTTTTTAATAATTGAGAGAGTAAAGTGTAATTTCTCATCATTAATTTTATAAGTGGAATAAAAAATAAATATAAAAAAAAGAATAATAGAGGATTAAAGATCATACTTTATACACTCAATTTTTTTAACAATTGAGAGGATCCATTTCCTTAAAATTAGGTTACCGTTAATAGGAATATATAAGGAGAGAAGTGTTAGGAGGTCAGCAAATTTTGTGATTTGTAATTATTAATTAATTATTATAAATATTTTTAATAGTGTAAAATTATATCTAATAATATAAAATTATTTATTTATTTTTTGACAATTAAGTATTGACCAAATTTTAATAAAAATGCTAGTCTTTTAAACTTTATCTATATAAAGATTTGTGAAAGTCAAATATTTTAACTAAATTGTACACAAGATTTAAAAATCATATCACTCGTGATGCCAATTAATTCATCAACAATAACAATATCTTATCCCATTTTATCTAAAATCATATTTAATTCATGTTAGCACAATTCTTCTTTTTTAAGGTTGATTTTAAAAAATTATCCAGTAAAAAGATATAAGATTAGAAGATGTAATATTCAATTCAAAATTTTAAGACATCAAATTAATATATCTCTCTTATAAATTTCTCATTTTTTTTGTTTTTTGTTTTTAACGTGAAATTAATTTTTTATATTATTACACTTACTGCTTAATAAAATAGACCTAATTTTTTATGCCAATTATTAATTCAGTTTAATTAGGTATTTTTAAAATATTTTTTTAGTCAATTTTTTATTACATTAATTTAAAATAAAATTAAAATAAATATATCTAAATAGATTTATTTTTTTTTAATTTAAAATATAAATTCAATTTTAAAACCTGCCATTCAGTTCTGAATCCCTAAATTAAAATTTAGTGTGCTTTCTCTGTTTTGAGAAACGGCATATTAGAGGAAAAATATTGAAGAACAAAACAAAGAACAGGAAATAATGCATGAAAATTCTAACAAAAAAGAATGAACTTGCATTGGTCGTTGGTCGTTAGAAGATTTTATCTCATTCTTGTGTTTATCATCACTACAGAGTTGAGAGTATCCTTTTTTCTGAAAGAAAACACAACACAAAAGCCAAAATTTCACTTCGCAAATGTTTGCAAGCAACATAAGCTCACAAATGTAACACCATTTAAGAAAAATAAGTTCACCCTTAAAACACCAATACTAAAAAAAGAGTTTTATTAGACCCTTAATTATATACAAAATTTTGTTAAATTTTTGTGACATATACCATTTACGATATTATGCTAAAATTAAAAAGACTTAAATACAGTTTCAAATAAACAAATACTGTATCAATGTGAACAAATATAAGGCGTAAAAACTTTAACTAAAATAGTCTCTATAAGCAATAATATTTAATTGTTAAAAAATATTTTAAAGAGATACTATATAACTCTAAAACAAAAAATATTAGCAGATAAACAAAAGGTTAATTCTATCCTACTTTTTCTCAAATAAAAAGTATGTTATTTTTTATGATAAATCTAATAGTTATAAAATGAAATTAATTATATTATCAAGATGATTAATATTAACTCTTAATTTAATTTGATTTTTGACAACTAAACTAATTTTTTTTGTAGTAAAACCACTTGAATTTTATACCCTATAAAATCACACAATTCTTATATCATATCAACTCCATTAACAATTATAAAATTCACCCTTATTCAATTAACATCTTTTTTACTTTTTAATTTTAAATTTGTGATTTGATGTTTTATTTTTTTTTCATTTGTTTTTTTAGTTTTCGAATTTTTTTTGCATCGTTAGATCTAATTAATATATACTTAGTTTTAAAAAAAATTTTAAAAATTATAAAATAATTTTTTTTGTAACTCTTATAATTTATCCAAAATTTTTTTACTATATTTAATTAGTTTAATTAGTTATTAAAATTCAATTTAAATTAAAAGTTAATATTTACTACGATGACATAATTCATTTCATCTAATAATTATTAAACATATCACATGAGGTAACTTATTATTTTTTTTAAAGTTTTTTAAAAGTTTTTCAAACTTTTGCGAAACTCAAAAACAGTAAAGAGTTTTTTACAGAAGACTTTATGAAATAACAATCCTTCAACAAATAGAATAATAAACATCATCACAAGCGACTACTTCGTTAAAAGTCCTATCCAAAAAGGACCAAAAAATGAAAATTGTTGTTTAAAGATCCTATTCAAAAGGATCAAATGTCAGCAGCCATCCACAAAATATACAAAACATAAAAGAAATTGTTCATCAAAAGGTCCCACAAGCTGGGCCTTGATAAAAATATCACATAGGGCCAATAAAAGGGTTGGAGTCATCAGCAGGAGAGGAGGCTAGTTCAACTATAGAAGTCGGAGGGGTAGGAGGAATCTCTTCGGCACCAGAAGTCGGGTCCACATCGGGAGGGGCTGAAGAGCTCGGCTGTGACCCCTCGGTTGGACCGATCTGTCGAGGAGGGAATTCGATTATGCGCTGCCCCGTAGTCTTCAGCTTGGAGTCAGTCTCAAGATGAGGAGGAAAAACTATCACTCCATTAATGACAACCTTGTCGGGATGAAGATGTGATAGGTCCAGGTCGGGAGCAATAACTCCGACTTATTGTTTCAACACCCTAAACACATCTTCAGTACCCTCGACAATGGAGTCCTCCAAGTCCTGGTAACCCTCCCGAAGCTACTCCACCTCCCTTTTCAAGTCAAGATTGGCCGAAAATATGGGTACGTAATTCTGCTCAGCCTTCTCCTTCAAACCTTCAGTCATGGCACAAGAACCCATTAACTGTTTTTCTCTTTCCTAGGCTTGGAAGAGTTCTTCCTTTAGCCTAGCATTCTCCTCCTGCAGCCTCTTCTCATCTTCTTGATACATAGCAATTCGTCCCTGGAGATTCTCCAAAGAGTGCTGGGTCGCACTCAAAGGGGTTTTTTTCTAATAATATCAATAAGAGAGGTACAAACCCCGGAGTCCGAATTCCTCCTCGGATTAAAATTTGAAGATGGTTACGGATAGCAGCATCATCCATAGCAATTTGGCTATGTGGAAGGATGTGCTTCCTAAAAAATTTTACTCCACCAAAGCTGATGTCCCTGATGTTAGAAGCACCATCTTCCGAGATCTTGGGTTTCTTCTTCTCAGGTTCCGAGAAAGAAAGGACTGTGGGGACAGGGACAAGAGGAGGAAGAGGAGAAGTATGAATTGGATTTACCAAAATTGGCTGGGAGGAAGTCCACAAACCCAAGCTTTGAAGCCGAGGAGGAGTGGCAGAGGTTCCGACCTCTTGTGCAGCAGCTCGGGCACGAGCATTCCTCTTGACTTCCTGCACCTTTTGATAATCAGCTCTCGACCCACTCTTCTTTTTTTCTAAAAAAAGGAAGTAAAAATGAATAGTGCACAAGTCGGAAGTAAGAAAAGTCACCTACAAAATCAAACACAAAAACTACCTAGCTCGGTCCTGACATAGCTCAGAGATCCAAGAAGAAATTTCTTGGTGTCCAGGTTTGGAGCCCGTCCCCAAGCCTTTCGGAAAAACTCTACCATAACCTCCTCTACCTCGTCCAAATCTACCAAGCCATATTTCTCTACGGGGGAAGTCTCGACTCAATATAGAAGAAATCGGGGATCATTATTTTCATTTAGAAAAAAGGGATGATGATCTTTAACAGCTTAAACTTTAAAGAATAAATTTTTGAAGTCATGGAAAGACTTATCATAAATGGAAAAAACTTTCCGGCCTTGTATAGCTCGGAAGGAAACCCACTGTTGCTTATTTTTAGCACTAAAAGGCTAAATAAAACATATAGAAAAAGGTCTTTAAAGAGATTGAAAAATCAAGTGCATGGCTGACAAGCTGGTAAATCTTGAGGAAACCCCAAACATTGGGATGAAGCTGGGAAGGAGCTACCCCACAGTGGGATAACACCTCTATCTCGAAGTCGGAAAAGAGAAAAGTAACCCCTAAACAGGTGAACAGACAGTCGTACACAAAAAAAGTGAGAATCAGAATCGTTCATTCTCTCATAGTAAACTCGGTTCTTTGAGTTTGGGGCCACTAATTCATACTTTGCCTCATCGACATCAGAAATGCAGATCCTATGGTGTTTACGAAGTTCAGTTACAAATACATTATCGACAATGGGGTGTTCAGACAAGACGGAAGAATCTACCCATCTTAACAGAGCCTCCATAATTCGGGAAGACATTTTTAGAAATGGGAGAAGATATACAAGAAGATATATCTACATTACACAAAGAAAAAACAATGATCAAAAGCAGGTTTTGAAACAAGACAGTCCTTTTCCATACAAAGCAACCCATTGCATCAAAAGAAACGATTTTTGTAAAAAGAAAAACACAAAAATCCCAAAGTCTCCTATAAGCAAATAGTGAAAGCACCACCAAAACCTACTCAGAACCTCTTCCTCCATCACTCAGTACACTCAATAAAAATAACGAAGTCAATAAAGAGTGAAAAGTAACGAAAGACTAACCTTTCTTGGAGGAAAACTGACAACAAGAAGGAAGGGAATGCCGAAAACGCTGAAAATCCAAGGAACAGAAACAGCAAGCACCAAAGCGTGAAGATCTTTTGAACAAGGAAGAAAGTACAAAGGAAAAATTCGAAAAGAAGAAAGAGAAAGAGACGAAAGGAATTTATAACATACTAGGGGCATAATTGTAAAATGACGCAATCATTAAAAGAGCGCGCCGTTACCAATATAACTGCCCCCACGTGTAAATGCAAAAAGCCAAACGGACGCGACTGTTGACAAGACATGACGATTGATGATTTGAAATCACGTCGGTTTTTCAACTTGAAATCACGTCGGTTCCTCAACACGGGAAGAGGATAACGACTTAGGCAGTCCCGAGCTCTATTAATACTCAAGTCCAACTCCTATTGAAGAGATCGGACTCGAGTAGGGGCACTATTCATACCCTGACCCAAATCATAAGCTAGACCCAAATTAAGCTAAAAGGCCCAATCATGAAGGTTGGCCTTTGCCGCCTATCTGACCTCTGCAAAGAGGTCGGGATCAACACTAGCAGGTGCTTAACACTTATCCAACTAAGTAATTGCCTCCTTATATCTCTCACCCACTTTTAGAAGAGAGATCCCAACAACTATAAGATAAAGGAACGGTTATCCACCACCAGAAGTGGAACGACTTCAACGGTAGTTATTGGCTCAGCTCCTATAAATACTCTGACACACTCAGGTACATCTAAGTTCCAATACGCTAAAACCTGCTTAACCTCTTACTGACTTAGGTATCGGAGTGTCTTGTAAGTACCACCTCCCACCTTTTCGTAAACACAACTCAGACGGCGGCTCTCTGACGCAGGACAAGTCGGAGACCACTCTTTTGAACGTTTGGGTCTCGTAAGCAAGCCCAATCCACATCTGGTTCTAGGTAACCCCCGAACAACTATTATTTTCTGATGGATCAAAACCTTTTCCAAAATGCGTAGCACCAAATCATGGGAAGCACCCACGAATTGAAAATAGCCTCCATCTCAACGCTGACGCCTAGGAAATGGTAGCAGAAATCCATCTTGTGTATAGCGCCCACGAAATGGGCTTCTCAGGTATGGCGAATGCGAATTCAGCTATCACACATGTGGTACCCACAAAATGGAGGCAGAGGAAAAACTCCAGGGGAATGGATACTTTCCATTGTTAAAAAAATTGAGAGTTTAAAGTGTGATCTTTAACCCTTCATTGCTCTCTTTCGTATTTATTCTTTGTCCCACTTATAAAACTAATGGTGAGAGTGTGATCTCAAATGTTAAAAAAAATTAAGAGGATCTATTTCCAAACTCAAGGGCGTCAGACGCGAATTGGACCCAATTCATTAGTACCAAACACAAAATGCAGTAACGAAGTTGTAATAATCTAGAAGTGTGGACCCTCCACCACCATTTTTACGTAATTATCTTCTGAAAATATGGATCATTCACCACCATTTTAAAACAATATTCCATTTAAACCACTTATTGCAGATATTCCTTCCACATATTTTTTTTATCATTTTATCACTATATTTTTATTATTAAATTTGTATGTCACATTGTGTGGTATATGAAATCTTAATTTTAATTTTATTTTTTTCACATGTAATTTTATTTTTATATAGTTTTCTATTATTTTTATAGTTAGTTACAGCAAGTTCTTGACCCCAATAAAAGAAGAGAAAGTTTTAATAGGAATAAAAAATAAATAAAAAAATAGCAACAAAATATACAATGACACACATTTCATATTTATTTTTTATTTTCACCTACCATATCATACACAATAAAACAGTAAACACTAACTACACAATAATTTATTTGGCATTGCTATCAAGATTATTGTGAATTACAATTATTATTTGGCATTGCCTAACAAATGGAACTAATAAGAGAGCAAATAAAGAATCAATTGCATAAACGATTGTAATCTCAGCCACGCACTTAATTAATTAAATTATGTAATCTTTGATACATCGAATATGCTATAGTTTAATTAAGTTAGTTAAACCACCATTTTGATAATTTGAAACGTTAGTTTGTCAAAGATTGATAGTTTCTTTGTCATAGGATTTTTGGCTCCTTAAGAATTAATTTTGTTTAATGAGTACATCTAAAATACGGGATCATTGTTTAACAAACATTTTTTTTTATTTAAAATACCGGTTTTAATTAAATTAAATTAAAACGAGGAATCCCATTTTGTGTGTGTCAGAATTGGAATGGCCCAATTCGTATGTGCTGTCTTTGACATGCCCATTCCGTGGATGCCATCTATAGAATGTCTCATTTTGTGGGCGTCAGCGTTGAGATGGAGACTATTTCTAATTCGTGGGTGCTTTTCATAATTTGGAGCTGTGCATTTTAAAAAAGGTTTTGATCTATGTGTATTTAGGGAAATAAATTTTTTTTATATTTATTTCAATAAAAAAACCTTAAATAAACGGTTTAACTTAAATCAATTTAAATTTATATTGTATTAATAATGAAATACGTAAGCTAAGAATTTTTTTCTATCTATCATCAAACTCAAACACAAGTGTTAGTTATGGAGTAACAGGGCATAACATGAAAATTTGTTAATAACACACAAAACAAACAAGTTTATATATACTTTAACATTTTAAGAATTAAAATCCATCACTCCTCCATTCGATAACATGTGTTAAAGATTTGAAAGACGAGCTTCTAACAATCTATATTATTACGTACTAGAGAACAGTTTTTATTGTATTACACTTGAAAAGTGTCTCTATTTTGTTAATAGAATATGCATCTCTTTAAAGTTTAGACCTCAAAAAATTATACATAAAAAATATCATCTTATTGTGTATGTAATCATACTTAACCAGTAAATTAATAATTCGACTAACTCAAATTAATGTCGCACTTATTTAGTTACCCTAAGAAATAAGGTTTCTTTACCTTTTTCTTTGGATTTGGTTTTATGCATCAAAATTTGAATTTTTCTTGAAAAAAAAAAAGTTATTCACATTCTAACAAATAGGATAATAATACTATATAAGCAGGACGTAAATTAAAGTGTAAAACAATATTCATTTTAAACAATTGAGAATTTAAAGTGTGATCTTTAATTTTTCATTGTTCTCTCTCGTATTTATTCTTAGTCCCATTTATAAAATTAATGGTGAGAGTGTGATCTCAAATGTTAAAAAAAAATGAAATGATCCATTTCCAAACTCAAGAGGATCAGACGTGAATTGGACCCAATTCATTAGTACCAAACACGAAATGCAGCAACTAAGTTGTAATAATCTAAAAGTATGGACCTCCACCACCATTTTCACGTAATTATCTGCTGAAAATATTGACCATTTACCACCATTTTAAAACAATATTTCATTTAAACCACCTATTGCAGATATTTCTTCCACATATTTTTTTATCATTTTATCACTATATTTTTATTATTAAATTTGTATGTAACAATGTGTGGTATGAAATCTTTGTTTTAATTTTATTTTTTTCACATGTGGTTTTATTTTTATATAATTTTCTATTATTTTTATAGTTAGTTACAGCAAGTTCTTGACCCCAATAAAAGAAGAGAGAGTTTTAATAGGAATAAAAAATAAATAAATAATTACAACAAAATATACAATGATACACATTTCACATTTATTTTTTATTTTCACCTACCATATCATACACAATAAAATAGCAAACACTAACTACACAACAATTTATTTGGCATTACTATCAAGATTATTGTGAATTATAATTTTATTATTATTCACCACATACAAGAACACTATTTTCTAACGATACCACGTGAGAAGAACCAATTGCCTAACAAATAGAACTAATAAGAGAGCAAATAAAGAATCAATTGCCTAAACGATTGTAATCAGCCACACACTTAATTAATTAAATTATGTAATATTTGATCCACCGAATATGCTATAGTTTAATTAAGTTAGTTAAACCACCATTTTGATAATTTAAAAAGTTCGTTTGTCAAAGATTGATGATTTCTTTGTCATAGAATTTTTGGCTCCTTAAGGATTAATTTTGTTTGATGAGTACATCTAAAATACGAGATCATTGTTTAACAAACATTTTTTTATTTAAAATATCGATTTTAATTAAATTAAATTAAAACGAGGAATCCCATTTCGTGTGTGTCAGAATTGGCATGGCCCAATTCATATGTGCTGCCATTGACATGCTCATTCTGTGGATGCCATCTATAGAATGTCCCATTTTGTGGGCGTCGGCGTTGAGATGGAGATTATTTCTAATTCGTGGGTGCTTTCCATAATTTGGGGTTGCACATTTTAAAAAAGGTTTTGATTCATGTGTATTTAGGGAAATAATTTTTTTTATTTATTTTAATAAAAAAACCTTAAATAAATGGTTTAATTTAAAGCGGTTTAAATTTAAACACTTTCTATTATATTACTAATGAAATAAGTAAGCTAAAAAAATTTTTCTATCTATCATCAAACTCAAACCGGGCATAACATGAAAATTTGTTAATAACACACAAATCAAACAAGTTTATATATACTTTAAAATTTTAAGAATTGAAATCCACCAATTTAGGTGGTATTCTATTAATCAAATGAATTTACTAGTTCAACAAAATGCTAGCTCGCAATTCTAGTAAATTTGAGAGGTTTATGGAGCGAAAGTTTATTACTCCTCCATTCGATAATATGTGTTGAAGATTTGAAAGACGAGCTTCTAACCATTTATATTATTGCGTACTAGAGAACAGTTTTTATTGTATTCAAGTTTTTCTATTTTATTAATAGAATATGCATCTCTTTAAAGTTTAGACTTCAAAAAATAATACATAAAAAATGTAATCTTATTGTGTATATAATCATACTTAACCAGTAAATTAATAACTCGACCAACTCAAATTAATTTGTCGCACTGCTTTAGTTGCCCTAAGAAATAAGGTTTCTTTACCTTTTTTTTAGAATTTGGTTTTATGCATCAAAATTTGAATTTTTCTTGAAAAAAAAAATTGTTATTCACATTCTAACAAATAGGATAATAATACTACATAAGCAGGACGTAAATTCCAGTGTAAAACTGTACAAAACGCTAAAAAAATTCTTTCAGTTTGATTATAATTGAGAACACAGGAGACCTATTCATCGTCACCGTGTGAAGTTGGAGATATGAGGCAGCGGCACAATGGGCAAGAATACGGCGACTGATGGTCGGCACAGCATCGGAGCCAGCGGAGCATGCAACGATCATGAAAAACATGCGAGCAATTTATGCGAACAACTTCTACACTTGAATCTTCGTTACCATGGCCAAACTTCTCCAAGCAAATAGCGCATTCAGCGTCATCATCTTGCTCATCAATTTTGGATCTCTCTAACAGATTCACGAGTTGTGCTAGTTCAGGAACGTTTTCACAGAGATCATCATTATAGATATCAGAATCTTGAACAATGTTGCGCCTGGTAACAACGTGAAGGTTCACAACAATCTCCAGCGTGTTGGAGTCACACCCTTCACGGCTTAGAATCCTTCTTGCAGTTTCGCCTATGGCAGGTAAAATTTGGTCCAATAACTCAGGGGATGCAGGCACTGAAGAGAAGATTTCATGCAATAAGATTGTGTCTTCTCTGTTGAGGTCTGTGAATGGAGTACAACTACATAGGATATCTGAGGGAACCAAGATTGCTTCAGTAGTTGTAGTAGAAGAAAATTCAACATCAGAGCCTTGGGTAATTTGGATCAATTCTTGGGTGCAATTGAAAATGATGGAGAAACAATCACCGAAATAAAACTCTTGTGGTATGCCTTGGTTTTCAATGGGAGTAATTCGCAACCAAAAAACGGTGGATTCCATGGCAAGTAACAAAAGTGATGGGTTCGTTTATTCGAATTATCAAGATCCGGCTACTCAAGTAAGAAAGATTTCTAATAACAAAAAAGCGAGGAGAGCGTTCTACAAGAGTAAGCGAATGGTTAATTCACTCGAATCTTTCTTGGAAGTGGAAAACCAAAAGATGCTATGCTGCCTACCAGACAGAGTCTTGATTTTCTTTAATAGCTTAAGAGAAAAATTAAAGATGGTTTTAAATTTAGTTTCGAATTGGTATTTTCTATAGATCCTAAAATATTAAAGATTTGATCTATTTTTTGCATTGATAAGATATTAAAAGAGCAACGTGTTATTATAATATTTTTTTGTTGGTAAATATTATTGATTTTTACATGGATAATACGAATAATTTAATTAAATATCTTTAATAGAATTTAGCTAAATACTTTAATACATGAATTATATGATTTAACACATAAATCAAATCTTAAGTTTAAAAGTTGCCTTGTCAATGAATTATAACTCAAATAACATAATTTCTCTATACTCACTTAAGAGGTTGCGGGTTCGACTCTCGGTATTTTCGATAAAAAAAAATTTGAAAATTGTCTTGAAATTATTATTGTTGTTTAATTTGAATTTGATCTTAAAAATATAAAATATCATTATACTTAATTTTTAAATCATTAAATAATCCTTTTAAAAGAATTTTAAAAATACTAATATATCCTTTAAGAATTAGAGTTGTTTGATTATGTGAATAATTAAAATTTTGAATTTGATTAAATTAAAACACCAAAATGCAATCTTTTAGGAATCAAAGGATTAAAATATCCTTAGTAAGTAAATTTGTTTGCCCTTATGAGAAGTTAAAAATTTGAATTTATATTAAAAATACAATAATAATACTTTTATAATTAATTTTAAAAAAACTAAAATAATATTTTTTTAGACTAAAGTTATTTAATTCCGTTAGATATTAGATATTTGAACTTGATTTATTTTAAGAAGAATAAAATATCTGATTTGTTAATTAGTAAATAAGAAAACTATCATTTTAGTTAATTTTAAAAAAAACTAAAATATCCTTTTATGAATATGATTGGTTAATTGTATTAGAAATTTAAAACTTTGAATTTAGTTTTAGATCGGAAAAGCTCTGCATACAAGTCCTAAGGGCTTGTATGCTTTACAAGCTCATTAAACAATAAAATCAAAATACGCGCTGCTCCACGTACGTTGATTACACGCGCTATATAAGATCCCGCGTATATCTAACTACCAAATTTAAAATATTTGTTTCCTTCTTCGTTTTCGTTATTTTGAGATTTGGTTGTTCTTCTTCTCGCGCCTCTTCCCTCGTTCTTCTCCATCGTTCTTTTCCTCTCGCTTTCTCACTGGTATGTTCTTCGTTTACGTTACTTTTTTCTCTCTCTGTAACTCGATCTTCGTTTTCTATTTTGATTTGTTGTTTTCTGAAACCAAAGTTTGAACTCGTTTTGAAGATAATGGATCATTCCACCTCAGATTCTCAGCTGAATTCAGGCGAAGTGGATTATGAATTTGAATCTAACGAAGTTCCTGAGGTTTGATCTACATAATGAATTTTCTTTCAGTAATTTGTATAGCATTGTGTAGTTGAAAAATTGCTGAACATTGACTGTGAAAGTAACACGTTAACATGAATCTGTCGATTCAATGTATTAGTTGTGATTAATTAACTGAAATTTATAGCAGACGCTCGGGTGTAGATCAGCTCTTTTTTTGGGTGTATTTTTGCTAGAAGTGTGGGTGTATCTACACTACTGGTTTTGTTATTTTAATTGAGTTGTTATTGTTTAGGTGTATTACATCAGACATGATTGGGTGTGTTTTTAGTTTTTGACATGGTGTATTCTGCAGCCTGTGTATTTACAGTTTATGGCTTTAAAGGTCATTGTGTAGTTGAGTTGTTGCGGTTCGGGTGTATCATATTAGGCATGATTGGGTGTATTTGAATCATATCTATGGGTGTATTCACAGTTTCTGACACGGTGTATTGTGCAGCCTCTCTCGGTTGTTGATGACGAGCTTGTTCCGAAGGTTGGAATGACCTTTACCACCCTTGAAGATGCTGGAAAATTTTACAGGAACTACGCCAAGGCTGCAGGTTTCTCTACAAGAGTTTGGTGCACAAATAGGAAGGGAAACGAGATTAAGAATCAACTGATTACATGTAGCAGAGAGGGAAAATGGAAATCTAAAATATCTTCGACCGAGAAGACCAATCCTACAGCCGGTTTAAACTGTCCTGCAAGAATTTATATACACACATTGAAGGATGTCGGTGCTTGGATTATTTCAAAGGTTGTGCTCGATCATTCACACCCCTGCTGTCCAAGCAAAGCAGAGATGCTCAAACAGCACAGGGAACTAAGCATGTCCATTCGTCGTACGATAGAGAATAACGAGGAGGCCGGGATCACACCAAGCAAAACATACCAATCATTTGTTGCGGCTGCCGGGGGTCATCGCGAGTTAAATTTTATCGAAAAGGACGTGAAGAATTACATTACGAGGGAAGTGCAGAATGTTTTCGAACAAGAAGATGCAAAGAAATTCGGGAAATATTTGTTAAGAATGAAAGAGAAGAATCCGAATTTCTTTTTTGAGCTCCAACTCGAAGAGGATCAATCGATTAAGTTCGCTTTTTGGGCCGATGCAAGAAGCAGAGCCGCCTTTGAGTATTTCGGAGACGTCATTTCATTCGACACCACCTACAATACAAACAGGTAACAAACTGCCCCTGTTTATGATGCTAAATTATTTTATTTTTACGAATCCGCATCAGAGGTGTATATTGGCTGTTTCATTGGGTGTATGCGAAGCATTTGTTAAGGTGTAACTAATAATTTTGTATTCTGGACCATGGTAATTTGTTTCAGGTATAATTTGGTCTGTGGTTCTTTCATCGGGGTGAATCACCACGGTCAGTCAACACTTCTCGGATGCTCTTTGATGAAGAACGAAGAAATTGAATCATTCAAATGGTTATTTCAATGCTGGCTTCGTTGCATGGGAGGAAACGCTCCAAAAGGGTTTCTCACCGATCAGTGCGCATCAATGAAAAGGGGTTTAGAGGCCTGTATGCCAACGACAATTCACCATTGGTGTATTTGGCACATCATGAAGAAGATTCCAAGCAAATTAAACGAGTACAAGGGACATGCCGATATCGAACAAGAAATGAGCCAAGTTGTTTGGAACTCTCACAGCAAAGACTCATTCGATAGGAATTGGAACGATTTTCTGCTGAATTTTGGTCTTGCGGACAACAAGTGGCTTTCAGGTAATGTCTTTTTAAAATCTGCAGCAGAGGTGTATATTGCATGTTCCCTCGGGTGTATTTACAGTCTGTGTTTGGGTGTATTATGCAGATCTGTACGAAGACCGTCACATATGGGTTCCTATCTATCTGGATCACCACTTCTGGGCAGGGATGAGAAGCACCCAAAGGAGCGAGAGCATGCATTCATTTTTTAACAAGTATATCACCCGGAACAGCTCGCTTATTTAGTTCGTCAAACAATACGATAATTGCCTCGGAAGCAGGGAGCAAGCAGAGAGAGAATCAGATGCTGCAGATTTTCATACGGTCATACCGTGTGCAACCAAATCCTCCATTGAAGCTCAGTTTCAAGATGCGTACACTCACGCAAAGTTTAGGGAAGTCCAAGCGCAATTCAGAGGAAAGGTGAATTGCATCACCAGATTAAAGAATTCCGCTCTAGGCTTTTCAGTATACGAAGTCGGAGAACAAGTTTCCAGCTCAATATTCAACAAGTTCGTGGTTACTTACGACTCAGTTGCAGCCGAGGTAAAATGCGAATGCTTATTATTCGAGTCGAGAGGGATACTGTGCCGTCACGCACTAAGCGTGTTAAGCTTCGAACAAGCAAGCCAAGTGTCACCTAGATACATACTGGAACGATGGAGCAAGAAGGTAAAGAGGCGACACACACACATCAAGAGCAGCCACGACGAGCCACTAATGGAGCCAAGAAGCAAGAGGTTCGACCAATTGGTTTTTCGTTCGCAAAATATTTGCGAATTTGCCTCCGAATTGGAGGAGCTGACTGCAATTCTGCACCGTGCTTACGATAACGTCATGGCCGAGATGGAAGCATTAAAAGCCAAAAGGAAGGGGACATCTTCTTTATCCCACGAAGACGCCAACTTGGAATCCGTTAACGAGCTTCAAAGCCCGCCAAGGATTCGAACAAGAGGACGTCCAAAAAACAGGCTAGGTTCAAAGCTGGAGAAACAGATCGCAAATGGCACAAAGAAGAAGAAGACGAAAGTTTTAAGCGAGGTAAAAGTAATGTTCTTTAAATTTGTGGCGATTGAGTTTATTTTTCTCGTTAATAGGTTAGCTAATGTGTGAGTGTTATATTCAGATAAACCTGTTTTGATGCTGCATCAGCGGCGCATTCAAATTCCAGCCAATATCAAGGACACGTTATGAATTATCAGTTCAGGGTACCAGCAGCAGGGGATAACTCTTTGGGTGTATAGTTTTATAGAATATGGGTGTAAAAGCACCGTTCTTTTGGGTGTATTTTTGTTCATTGACAATTTACATATAGACACATATATAGATTCATATAGAACAAAAGCTCTAAAAATTCGCAGGTTATGGGTGTATATTTGATTTGATATTTTTCTTCATATTTTAGTACATGTAATTCATACATTTTGAATACAGCACAGACAGTTTGGGTGTATATTTTACGCAATGTTGGGTGTATTATTAGACCTGCGTTGGGTGTAACAGTTTATAATTTGCGTTTATATATGCCTTGATTTTTTCCTTCATATTTTACCATCTGTAATACAGCTTTTGAATACATCACAGACAGTTTACCAGCACAGATAGTTTAACTATGGGAAAAAATATACATGGAATAGAACTTGTTGATAAATGGCAAATATTTACATCATTTGTTCAATTTACAAACTACCCAGCAGTTGGATTACGCAGTTTCTATATCAGCAGAATTAATCTGACAAAACGGACTCAATAATACAGAGGATGGCTTCGACAGCCTTATAGCACTACTCTCCCTAATTGTCCGATCTCTTTCTCTATTCATCTCACTGAATAGTATCCGGGAAGCATACTCCACTCTATAGTGGTCCACCTCCTCCTACAATTAAAAAGTATATTCTGTTTAAACAGCAATATTAATTCAGTAAAGTAATACAGATTTATATAGTTCTAAAGACAGTTACCTGTGGCCAATTATCCCATTCATACTTCCCCTTTTTGATGTTTTCCGGCTCAATTAACTCCATCCACTTCATAACATAGATAGCGCAGTCATAGCTGAAAACGAAGAAAATAAATTACAAATCTCATTTATGAAAGTTTAATGTTCAGACTCACAAATTTATACCTTATTTTTTGGCCTGATATTTTAACATATGATGATTTAATTTTTTTCTCGTTCTCCCCTTTCTGCAGAGGTTTCCCGCCGGCATATGTTATCAATCTTGAAAATACATATCCCTTAAATAAAAAACAAATCAGTAATACACCCGAATAAATGCACAAGATACACCCAACTGAATGGACAATATACACCCAACACAACTAACGAAATAGACCTAAATATTAAAGTAAACATGACAGAGGCAACTTACAGTGAATTTATTAATGTCCTTTCTCTCATCGCTTGGAGCTCTTTTGTGTAGCGGGTCAAGTATATGACATTTCCGCTTTCTTGTATTTATGAGCCATAACCACCAATGCCCCGAGTGGCAAACAGGAGCAAAAATCTGAAGGATTCCCACATTTCAACAGTGTGTTATTTTATTTGGCATATAAGTAAATAAGCGTACTAACAAATTTAGCAAACGAAAACTTACATATCGATGCAAAGTTAATTTTTTTTTATCTATGAAGGGAATGAAACTCGGGTAGGCTTCCACCTTGAATTCCCTTTTCGTTTTCGGTGATATGAATTCCCCCTTTGGGTGATCCGAAAGCGCCATGCACTGCAAGAATTGCGAAACAAGAAATGAAATACTAAACTTACACCCAATGGAACGTAAAAAATACAGCCAAATCAATATAGAAAATACACCCAAAGTTCGTAGAAGTAACACTTACCACAATATCGGGGGGGAGACAGTATATTTGTTCTTGAAACCTCTTTTCATTTTTCTGGTTGAGGATGAGGCAGATGGCAGATACAATCTAGAAATATATGCCAAAATCAATTTTACATTAATAAGCATTGCAATTGACTTTGGTGTAAAAACATTAATGTTGTTTTAATATTACCTGAGATTCTATATCACTTTTTGCCTGGAGGGATACAAGGTGCATTCTCATCAAAATGTATTCTCCTTGGCCAATCAGAGTGCACATCTCCTCATACTCGTTAGTATTGCCATCTGCATCTTCCTTCAGTCTCGTCCCCCAGATGTAGCACTTTTGTTTCATATCATCCGTAATCTGATATAATCCCCCAGGAGTTCGAAACTTTCCAGAACATTCTCCCCCAGTCCCCCTCTCAATTTGTGGACTTTTGTTGTTTCCCTTCGCCACACTGCTTGCTATTTTTTGGATCAAATTGTCCAATTCTTCTATCAAATTTGCAGATTCAGGAGATTTTGCCCTTTCTGTCTCCTGCGTTGATGCCCCCTCCTGGCTCGAATCAGTCAATCCAAGGCTGAATGATGGCACCCCTGGATCTATTTTAGGAACATAGGATGCTGTCCGTGCCATCATTAACAGGGCAGCAGCGTCTGGATGACTGCGTCATCATGTATAAGAATAAGAATAAGAATAAGAATATACGGATGATAAGAAAAGATTGATTTTAGTCTGATGAACTTACATTTTAGTTGGAGCTGGGGGAACCGTGGGTGTGGTCTCTTGAAGTTGTTTGGGGGTTTCAGGACTACTGCACAGTTACAAAAAATTAATCACGGCGTAAAAAAAACTAATCAGGAACAATATACACCCAAACTGTTAGCTAATATACACCCAAACTCTAAACAAACATACACTCAATACTATTTCTTACGTTTCTGTAGTCCCTTCAATCTGTAGCATAGGGGTTGGTTCAAAATCTGTCTCAGTGGTTGTTTGGGATGCCGGCACAAAAACCTGAATCGGGACTCTAAACAAGAAGAAAAGTGAAAGGTTAACAATGCCTTTGAAAATAATAAGGTTATAAGGTTGAAATATTATTGGAAAACTCACACTGCAAGCGCTTCCGACGGTGTCTGTTCCCTCACAACCATCATATTCGAATCAGACGGACTCAACCTAAAATACACCCAAAGAAATTCAAGAAATACACCCGAACAATTCAAAAAGAAGACAGGCTTTGTTTTTTTGAGAACTTACATACTTGCAGTTTTTGCTTTTTTTTCCTGCCTTTTTTTTTCTTGAATAAAATAATAAAGGGCTTTTTTTCTAAAAAAAATATATACAGAATTAGAAGTAGAAGGGTAATAGAAGAACAAAAGTAACGGTTATTTGAAAGAGAAATTACATGCTCTGTGACGGCTGGTTTACACTACTCTATTCTGTGCGCCCTTGAGAGGAAGGAGCATCACTTCCCAAGTTCATAGCTGGGATTCTAAAACAGATCTCATGTTATTCAGACAAAATAAGATACAGGTATAAAATACACTCAAATGAATGCACAAGATACAACCAACCGAATGGACAATATACACCCAACACAACAAACGAAATATCCCAACTTAATAAACAACATACACCCAACTTGATCAACACAATACACCGAAATGGTTCCACAAAATACACCCAAATTATGATAACAAGATTTTATTAGATAATAAAGCTTCTTACGTTTCAGACGACACATAGCGACCTTCTGTCGATCGCAGGTCAGCTTGGTTCTCCCTGGAAAACAAGAAACAATTATTAGCATACAAAACACACCAGAATATGAAATAGACAGCCCAACAAGACATACCCCTCTGCAGCAGATTTATCAACATTTTGCCCTAGCCATTCATCTAGTTCGTCACTTGATATTTCATATGTCTCACTACATTCATAAAAGAAGACGTTAACAAAAATAATTACGATGATAGACGGTAATATAGCTTACGAGGTACTGTACCGGTCAAAGTATTGATCTTCTTTAGGAGGTGATTCCTCCACAACAACTTTTTTCTTTTTTGGTTGTGTTCTGGGTGGAAAAAAAAGAGTACCAATCAGAAATAAGAAATTAATTTTATCACAGAATAGTCGTCTAATCTAATTATATGCAAAGAAGTGCTTACTTTTTTGGTGTTGTTTTTGTTTTTTTCTTCTCCTTCTCCTTCTCTGCAAGTGATGATTCTTCGCTCCTATAAGTTAATAATAGATACTTCAGTTAATACACGAAATCTTTATAATGAAGCCAAAAGAAAGGAGTAATAATTTCAGAACATTACTCATCACTTGGTTCAGATTCAGATTCTGAATCAGAATCTGACTCCTCTTGCCTCTGCTTTCTTTTTCTGGAGTCGACTCTGGAAGGCAAACAATCATTATTTAGAACATACTAAAAATACACCCAAATGAATTCACAACATACACCCAACTGAATATACAATATACATCCAACGCAGCAAACGAACACACCCAGCTTAATAAACTACACACACCCAACGTGATCAACAAAATACACCCAACTTGAAAAAGAAATTACACCCAAGTATGGTACTTACTTTTTCCCCTTTTTGCTGGGGTGTTTTCTTCCTGAATCCTCTGAGTCTTCTTGAGTCTCAGACTCAGAGGTAGAAGTGTCAATGTCAGTAGCTGTTTCTGTCTCTGAAGACGATGTTGGACTCGCCTTCCTTTTTTTTGTTTTTTTGATTTCTTGTTTTTTTTCTTTTTTCTCTTTTTTTTTTCATTTTTTCTCTTGCTCTTGTCTCCGCCATCTTCACAATCCCCTGAAACATTAGATATTTTAGCTAGCAGCATTCAGGTAAATAAAATACAAGCAACATATTATGTTTACTTACCAAAATTTCCTCTCTTTCTGCAGTCATTCTTTCCACCAACTGCTCCTTAGTCCAGTTGGCAATCCAAGGCTTTGGTGGTCTTTCAGCCCTCTTCTTGCCTTTGTTTTCAGAAAGATGAAAGTATATTATCATCAGGGCAAAGAGGCAGCCATCAATTGCCTTCTTCTTCTTCTCCTGGTAGTCTGTGATGCCCTTGATCAAGAAGGTCAAAACATGCCCCCCCAGTTTCTCTCCGATATGCCGTCCATGTTAAAAATTGGGGCCAGGTGCACGGGTGATATTTTGTTTATCGTCGTTGGCAAAAGGAACGCCATCTGTATGTAGAGGATGAATATCCTCTTGAACATCAGGCGTTCCTCTTCGTTGCCAACGCCGATTTCCATCATTTCATCGATAAGACTTTTGAGGGTCTTACCCTGGAATCTTCTAAAAATTATTTTGTCATCATCAGAGAGTTTCTTATACTCAACTTTCTCAGGAAACAGATTTCCTACAAAAAGGAAAACAACAAAGTATCAAAGTCGGTTCAAATACACTCAAGCATCAACCTTAAATACACCCAAGCATCAACTTAATATACACCTATAATTTTGAGCTAGTTACCTGTTGCATTGATGCCAAGCGCATCACCTATTGTTTTTGGTGTTATTTGGAAAGAACCATATCCTGTCTTCAGTCTGTTCTCCCCAAGTTTGAAGTTGTTTGTCAGTTCCCTTAAGAGTTGGTGATCCACCCTAAGTGGTGGGATGTGCATCAACCCACCGAATCCAAGATCCCTCGCAATTGCCTTCTTCTCCTCAGTCATGTTTCTGAACTTATCACTCAGGAGATGTGTGGCACACTTAAGGTCTTTTGTTTTGTTTTTTGCTGCCATTTTCTCTGAAACATAAAATACACCCAAAGACATCAGTACGATACACTCATATATATGAGTCAGATACACCCATTGATAACAGTAAGATACACCCATAGATATGATTCAGATACACTCATTGATAACAGTGAGATACACCCATAGATATGATTCAGATAAATCCATTTATATCAGTCAAGTATCACTCAAACATGCTTCAATATCAAATTAATTGAGATCTCAGTAAGATACACGCATATATGAGTCAGATACACCGATTGATAACAGTAAGATACACCCATATGTAAGAATCAGATACACCCATTGATAACAGTGAGATACTCCCATAGATATTATTCAGATACAGTATCCATATATATCAGTCAGATATCAGTCAAACATGCTTCAATATCAAGCCACATTACAAGTTCAAGCAGTATACACCCCCAATCTACGGAATAAACCCCCAAAAATCAACAACAATAGCAGGAGAACTTAGAACAAGAACGTAGAACGACGTAGAACTTAGAAGAACGACGTAGAACTTAGAACAGTGTAACAAAGAAGCAAGAAGTAAACCCTAGAAGAACGACGTAGAAGAAAAGTAAAATATACAGGAATCTTAACGAACTTACGTTGAGTATTGTTGCTTTGCTTCAGATTTTTCACGGAGAGTTTGATCGTGTTTTGATGGAGGTTTCGAAGAACGATTTGTATGTTTTGAACTTTGATTTTTGCTCGAAAATGGAAGGGTTTCCTTGTTTTCGAAGCGCTTTGAGAAGTGGAAGAAGTGGAAGAAGTGGAAGAGTTTTCCATACATAACGGTTGTAGTGTTGAGCGCGTGATTTTGACGCGCCATGTTGTCTCTCTTTATGCGCGTGGCTTCTATTTGGGCTGGGCCAACTTGTAAGCTTGTAAGCTTGTATGTGTAGCCCAGCCCTTTAGAAATATGAAACACTTCAGGATACAAAAATTTGTTATTAAATTAGTCAATATGTATATTATATATACGAGAAATGTTGATCAGGGTTTATTATTTTTTGTTAATATTTTTAGTTATCAACCATATTTTTTTATTTTAATAATCTAATAACATACTTTAGCTCATATTTTTAAACATTAATAACTAACTATTAATTAAATAATAAATTTTACTGATCCTCTAGTATTTCTCTATATATATTACTCAATATATTTTTATTTTTGTATATTTTACTTTTAACATGTATTTTTCAATAACTATTTTTTTTGTATACATATACCATGGTTAATTTTTTTGTTATAAAATATTTGTTGTGTCCTCTTAATGGCACTTAACATGCCTAAATAAAATTTTAGCTATAGAATATTTTTTTAATGTATAATAATATGTTTGATTTTTGGTTTTATATCTATTGATGTCTTGATGGTATGGTTAATAATTCACAGATAGTAAAACGGGTTCAGTCCATCCCATTTTGTCAAAATAATATAGGTTGAAATTACTACTCCATCCTGTCAAATGTTGGACTGGCGGATTAGTGGGTCGGGCAGCCTTTTTAAAAAAATTATAAATATAAAATATTAAAACGATTAATTCACAGTATGAAAGAATATCTTTATAAAGATTTTTTTAATATCAAATTTTATTTTTTCAAAGTCACAGTATATTACAACAAAAAGAAAATCATAATTTACAATCACAAGTTTATATCATACCAGATTTTATACATGCTTAAAATCTTTGACATAATATTTTAAAGAGTAAAGTATTATTTTTGTCCCCAACGTTTGGGGTAAGTCCTATTTGTATCCCTAACGTTTAAATCGTCCTATTTGTATCCTTAACGTTTATAAAAGTGATTCAATGTTATCCTACTATCAATTATACTAACAAATCAGATTATATTTTTCAATTATTCTCACTTGGATGTATTCATTCTCAATTAGGTTCTACTTGGATGTGTTCGATTTTAATATTATACCCACTATTTGTGTTTTGATTCAATTATGTCCTTAGAAAAGTGAATTATGTAAATGTTGTAGGAATTAGTTTCAACATTTGATGAACTATTTTTTGGAGTAGATCATTAATTCTATCTCAGATATTTGTATTCTAACTTCAAGAAGAGATTTTTAAAACTCAAACTAAAGTGCTCATGATGTGTAATTGATGACAGGATAACATTGAATCACTTTTACAAACGTTAGGGATACAAATAGGACGATTTAAACGTTAGGGATACAAATAAGATTTACCCCAAACGTTAAGGACAAAAACGATACTTTAATCTATTTTAAAAGACCAATAGAAATTTAAACAAAAATTTAACAAATATTGAAGGACGTCAGAGTTGAAAAACCTTATATCTAAATAAAATTAAAGTTGTTGAAGGACACCAAAACTGATGCAGGAGATCTAATAAAAAAAAGCATCGATGCTGAAGGAAGACGCTGAGTTGCGAACGCCGACACTGATGAAGGATCTGCTTACTGAAGTACTGATGTTGGTATTTGGCCGTCGAAGATGGAGCAAAAACTTGGACACATCGAAACTGGGCAGCAAAAGAATAGAAGCAAGGAGGCAAAGAGAGGCTGATATCTAGAACGATCTAGAACCGACCTTAGCGCAATCGATGACAATAACAGGAGAGCTTGGACGATCGGAAACGGCATGCTAGATGGAGACAAACACCGAGAGAGATAGGGGCGACTTGATGCGTGTGGCAATGAGAAATGAGGAGAGCTCCGAGTTGAGAGCGACAACGAGAGTGACTGAGAGAAGTGAGAATAGAGAGTATGAGAGAGTGAGTGTGGCCGTGTGGGTGAGGCTTGAGGCTTGAGGCGCTGAAGTCCTAACTTTTCTTATGAGAAAGTCTGGAGTCATCATTTTTATTAAAATTTGATCGGTATTTAATTAGTAAAAAAAAAAAGTGAGTAATTTTATATAATTTTACACTATTAAAAACATTAATAATGACTAATTGATGACTACAAATCATAAAATCTTATTCCGCCAAAGTCAGTAAATTTGGCAGTGGGAGTTAGACAAATTTTTAAAAATTGATATATCTAAAATCTTAATCTGACTCTTTTTTCTAGCAATTCGATATGATAAATTCTGTCCGTTTTACCACTCCTATGTGTTAACAAGAAAAATTATTTTCTACTTGGCCTTTGTGTGAAAATCATGATATATAGAGGTGAAATGTTACCTGACGAATAGAATGAAACTTAACTACTTATTCGCAAATAAATTCACGTGACAAATCTCTAACTAACTGCTGAATTCTGTACAAACTGAAATAACTGACTTTGGTTATTACTTATTATTACGTGCTTACTCTCGGATTTTTTATTTTAATAAATAAAATAATTATAATAATTACTGAAATAAATTATTTAAAAAATATTTATCGAAATAAATATCCTTCTCATATCTCGTTTACACTGTAAATGAAATAATTTTTTATATATTTCGTTTACAGTGTAAACGAAATACATAAAAAATTATCCCATTTATACTATAAACAAGATATATAAAAAATATTTATTTTGATAAATATTTTTTAAATTATTTATTTTAATAATTATTATAATTATTTTATTTCTTAAAATAAAAAATTTGCTTACTCTCTGGACAACTAAACATAAAAATCCAACCTCACCAAAACCAACTATTGCGGCAACCAACAGCCTTCACATTCAATAAATTGAAGCATTAGCTTAAAAAGCTTTTGAAAATTTACATAGAAAAACTTAATAAAGCAAATGTAATAAGGAACTGCAGAATTATGGATTAATATCTAATTTAAGATATAGATAAAATTTTTTTTTCTCTTACTAAAGTTTAACTCATCAGCTTTCATTTCCCATTCTTTAAAATTAGAGAATGTATCCTTTTCATTTTTTTAACAATTGAAAGAGTAAAGTGTAATTTCTCATCATTAATTTTATAAGTGGAATAAAAAATAAATATAAAAAAAAGAATAATGGAGGATTAAAGATCATACTTTATACTCTCAATTTTTTTAACAATTGAGAGGATCCATTTCCTTAAAATTAGATTACCGCTAGTAGAAATATATAAGGAGAGAAGTGTTAGGAGGTCAGCAAATTTTGTGATTTGTAATCATTAATTAATCATTATAAATATTTTTAATAGTGTAAAATTATATCTAATAGTATAAAATTATTTATTTATTTTTTGACAATTAAGTATTGACCAAATTTTAATAAAAATGCTAGTCTTTTAAACTTTATCTATATAAAGATTTGTGAAAGTCAAATATTTTAGCTAAATTGTACACAAGATTTAAAAATCATATCACTCGTGATGCCAATTAATTCATCAACAATAACAATATCTTATCCCATTTTATCTAAAATCATATTTAATTCATGTTAGCACAATTCTTCTTTTTTAAGGTTGATTTCGAAAAATTATCCAGTAAAAAGATATAAGATTAGAAGATGTAATATTCAATTCAAAATTTTAAGACATCAAATTAATATATCTCTCTTATAAATTTCTCATTTTTTTTGTTTTTTGTTTTTAACGTGAAATTAATTTTTTATATTATTACACTTACTGCTTAATAAAATAGACCTAATTTTTTATGCCAATTATTAATTCAGTTTAATTAGGTATTTTTAAAATATTTTTTTAGTCAATTTTTTATTACATTAATTTAAAATAAAATTCAAATAAATATATCTAAATAGATTTACTTTTTTTAATTTAAAATATAAATTCAATTTTAAAACATGCCATTCAGTTCTGAATCCCTAAATTAAAATTTAGTGTGCTTTCTCTATTTTGAGAAACGGCATATTAGAGGAAAAATATTGAAGAACAAAACAAAGAACAGGAAATAATGCATGAAAATTCTAACAAAAAAGAATGGACTTGCATTGGTCGTTGGTCGTTAGAAGATTTTATCTCATTCTTGTGTTTATCATCACTACAGAGTTGAGAGTATCCTTTTTTCTGAATGAAAACACGACACAAAAGCCAAAATTTCACTTCGCAAATATTTGCAAGCAACATAAGCTCACAAATGTAACACCATTTAAGAAAAATAAGTTCACCCTTAAAACACCAATACTAAAAAAAGAGTTTTATTAGACCCTTAATTATATACAAAATTTTGTTAAATTTTTGTGACATATACCATTTACGATATTATGCTAAAATTAAAAAGACTCAAATACAGTTTCAAATAAACAAATACCGTATCAATGTGAACAAATATAAGGCGTAAAAACTTTAACTAAAATAGTCTCTATAAGCAATAATATTTAATTGTTAAAAAATAATTTAAAGAGATACTATATAACTCTAAAACAAAAAATATTAGCAGATAAAAAAAAGGTTAATTCTATCTTACTTTTTCTCAAATAAAAAGTATATTATTCTTTATGATAAATCTAATAGTTATAAAATGAAATTAATTATATTATCAAGATGATTAATATTAACTCTTAATTTAATTTGATTTTTGACAACTAAACTAATTTTTTTTATAGTAAAACCACTTGAATTTTATACCCTATAAAATCACACAATTCTTATATCATATCAACTCCATTAACAATTATAAAATTCACCCTTACTCAATTAACATCTTTTTTACTTTTTAATTTTAAATTTGTGATTTGATGTTTTATTTTTTTTTCATTTGTTTTTTTAGTTTTCGAATTTCTTTTGTATCGTTAGATCTAATTAATATATACTTAGTTTTAAAAAAAATTTTAAAAATTATAAAATAATTTTTTTGTAACTCTTATAATTTATCCAAAATTTTTTTACTATATTTAATTAGTTTAATTAGTTATTAAAATTTAATTTAAATTAAAAGTTAATATTTACTACGATGACATAATTCATTTCATCTAATAATTATTAAACATATCACATGAGGTAACTTACTCTTTTTTTAAAGTTTTTTAAAAGTTTTTCAAACTTTTGCGAAACTCAAAAACAGTAAAGAGTTTTTTACAGAAGACTTTATAAAATAACAATCCTTCAACAAATAGAATAATAAACATCATCACAAGCGACTACTTCGTTAAAAGTCCTATCCAAAAAGGACCAAAAAATGAAAATTGTTGTTTAAAGATCCTATTCAAAAGGATCAAATGTCAGCAGCCATCCACAAAATATACAAAACATAAAAGAAATTGTTCATCAAAAGGTCCCACAAGCTGGGCCTTAATAAAAATATCACATAGGGCCAATAAAAGGGTTGGAGTCATCAGCAGGAGAGGAGGCTAGTTCAACTATAGAAGTCGGAGGGGTAGGAGGAATCTCTTCGGCACCAGAAGTCAGGTCCACATCGGGAGGGGCTGAAGAGCTCGGCTGTGACCCCTCGGTTGGACCGATCTGTCGAGGAGGGAATTCGATTATGCGCTGCCCCGCAGTCTTCAGCTTGGAGTCAGTCTCAAGATGAGGAGGAAAAACTATCACTCCATTAATGACAACCTTGTCGGGATGAAGAGGTGATAAGTCCAGGTCGGGAGCAATAACTCCGACTTATTGTTTCAACACCCTGAACACATCTTCAGTACCCTCGACAATGGAGTCCTCCAAGTCCTGGTAACCCTCCCGAAGCTGCTCCACCTCCCTTTTCAAGTCAAGATTGGCCGAAAATATACGTACGTAATTCTGCTCAGCCTTCTCCTTCAAACCCTCAGTCATGGCACAAGAACCCATTAACTGTTTTTTTCTTTCCTAGGCTTGGAAGAGTTCTTCCTTTAGCCTAGCATTCTCCTCCTGCAGCCTCTTCTCATCTTCTTGATACATAGCAATTCGTCCCTGGAGATTTTCCAAAGAGTGCTGGGTCGCACTCAAAGGGGTTTTTTTCTAATAATATCAAGAAGAGAGGTACAGACCCTGGAGTCCGAATTCCTCCTCGGATTAAAATTTGAAGATGGTTACGGATAGCAGCATCATCCATAGCAATTTGGCTATGTGGAAGGATGTGCTTCCTAGAAAATTTTACTCCACCAAAGCTGATGTCCCTGATGTTAGAAGCACCAGCTTCCGAGATCTTGGGTTTCTTCTTCTCTGGTTCCGAGAAAGAAAGGACTGTGGGGACAGGGGCAAGAGGAGGAAGAAGAGAAGTAGGAATTGGATTTACCAAAATTGGCTGGGAGGAAGTCCACAAACCCAAGCTTTGAAGCCGAGGAGGAGTGGCAGAGGTTCCGACCTCTTGTGCAGCAGCTCGGGCACGAGCATTCCTCTTGACTTCCTGCACCTTTTGATAATCAGCTCTCGACCCACTCTTCATTTTTTCTGAAAAAAGGAAGTAAAAATGAATAGTGCACAAGTCGGAAGTAAGAAAAGTCACCTACAAAATCAAACACAAAAACTACCTAGCTCGGTCCTGACATAGCCCAGAGATCCAAGAAGAAATTTCTTGGTGTCCAGGTTTGGAGCCCGTCCCCAAGCCTTTCGAAAAAACTCTACCACAACCTCCTCTACCTCGTCCAAATCTACCAAGCCATATTTCTCTACGGGGGAAGTCTCGACTCAATATAGAAGAAATCGGGAATCATTATTTTCATTTAGAAAAAAGGGATGATGATCTTTTACAGCTTAAACTTTAAAGAAGAAATTTTTGAAGTCATGGAAAGACTTATCAAAAATGAAAAAAACTTTCCGGCCTTGTATAGCTCGGAAGGAAACCCACTGTTGCTTATTTTTAGCACTAAAAGGCTAAATAAAACAGATAGAAAAAGGTCTTTAAAGAGATCGAAAAATCAAGTGCATGGCTGACAAGCTGGTAAATCTTGAGGAAACCCCAAACATTGGGATGAAGCTGGGAAGGAGCTACCCCACAGTGGGATAATACCTCTATCTCGAAGTCAGAAAAGGGAAAAGTAACCCCTAAACAGGTGAACAGACAGTCGTACAAAAAAAAGTGAGAATCAGAATCGTTCATTCTCCCATAGTAAACTCGGTTCTTTGAGTCTGGGGCCACTAATTCATACTTTGCCTCATCGACATCAGAAATGCAGATCCTATGGTGTTTACGAAGTTCAGTTACAAATACATTATCGACGATGGGGTGTTCAGACAAGACGGAAGAATCTACCCATCTTAACAGAGCCTCCATAATCCGGGAAGATATTTTCCGAAATGGGAGAAGATATACAAGAAGATATATCTACATTACACAAAGAAAAAACAATGATCAAAAGCAGGTTTTGAAACAAGACAGTCATTTTCCATACAAAGCAACCAATTGCATCAAAAGAAACGATTTTTATAAAAAGAAAAACACAAAAATTCCAAAGTCTCCTACAAGCAAATAGTGAAAGCACCACCAAAACCTACTCAGAACCTCTTCCTCCATCACTCAGTACACTCAATAAAAACAACGAAGCCAATAAAGAGTGAAAAGTAACGAAAGACTAACCTTTCTTGGAGGAAAACTGACAGCAAGAAGGAAGGGGATGCCGAAAACGCTGAAAATTCAAGGAACAGAAACAGCAAGCACCAAAGCGTGAAGATCTTTTGAACAAGGAAGAAAGTACGAAGGAAAAATTCGAAAAGAAGAAAGAGAAAGAGACGAAAGGCATTTATAACATACTAGGGGCATAATTATAAAATGACGCAATCATTAAAAGAGCGCGCCGTTACCAATATAACTGCCCCCACGTGTAAATGCAAAAAGCCAAACGGACGCGACTGTTGACAAGAAATAACGATTGATGATTTGAAATCACGTTGGTTTTTCAACTTGAAATCACGTCGGTTCCTCAACACGGGAAGAGGATAACGACTTAGGCAGTCCCGAGCTCTATTAATACTCAAGTCCAACTCCTATTGAAGAGATCGGACTCGAGTAGGGGCACTATTCATACCCTGACCCAAATCATAAGCTAGACCTAAATTAAGCTAAAAGGCCCAAACATGAAGGTTGGCCTTTGCCGCCTATCCGACCTCTACAAAGAGGTCGGGATCAACACTAGCAGGTGCTTAACACTTATCCAACTAAGTAATTGCCTCCTTATATCTCTCACCCACTTTTAGAAGAGAGATCCCAACAACTATAAGATAAAAGAACGATTATCCACCACCAGAAGTGGAACGACTTCAACGGTAGTTATTGGCTCAGCTCCTATAAATACTCTGACACACTCAGGTACATCTAAGTTCTAATACGCTAAAACCTGCTTAACCTCTTATTGACTTAGGCATCGGAGTGTCTTGTAGGTACCACCTCCCACCTTTTCGTAAACACAACTCAGACGGCGGCTCTCTGACGTAGGACAAGTCGGAGACCACTCTTTTGAACGTTTGGGTCTCGTAAGCAAGCCCAATCCACATCTGGTTCTAGGTAACCCCCCGAACAACTATTATTTTCCGATGGATCAAAACCTTTTCCAAAATGCGCAGCACCAAATCATGGGAAGCACCCACGAATTGGAAATAGCCTCCAACTCAACGCTGACGCCTAGGAAATGGTAGCAAAAATCCATCTTGTGTATAGCGCCCACGAAATGGGCTTCTCAGGTATGGCGAATGCGAATTCGGCTATCACAGAGGTGGTACCCACAAAATGGAGGCAGAGGAAAAACTCAATGGGAATGGATACTTTCCATTGTTAAAAAAAATTGAGAGTTTAAAGTGTGATCTTTAACCCTTCATTGCTCTCTCTCGTATTTATTCTTTGTCCCACTTATAAAACTAATGGTGAGAGTGTGATCTCAAATGTTAAAAAAAAATTAAGAGGATCCATTTCCAAACTCAAGGGCGTCAGACGCGAATTGGACTCAATTCATTAGTACCAAACACGAAATGCAGCAACTAAGTTGTAATAATCTAGAAGTATGGACCCTCCACCACCATTTTCACGTAATTATCTTCTGAAAATATGGATCATTCACCATCATTTTAAAACAATATTCCATTTAAACCACCTATTGCAGATATTCCTTCCACATATTTTTTTTATCATTTTATCACTATATTTTTATTATTAAATTTGTATGTCACATTGTGTGGTATGAAATCTTAATTTTAATTTTATTTTTTTCACATGTAATTTTATTTTTATATAGTTTTCTATTATTTTTATAGTTAGTTACAGTAAGTTCTTGACCCCAATAAAGGAAGAGAAAGTTTTAATAGGAATAAAAAATAAATAAAAAAATAGCAACAAAATATACAATGACACACATTTTATATTTATTTTTTATTTTCACCTACCATATCATACACAATAAAACAGTAAACACTAACTACACAATAATTTATTTAGCATTGCTATCAAGATTATTGTGAATTATAATTTTATTATTATTCACCACATACAAGAACACTATTTTCTAACGATACCACGTGAGAAGAACCAATTGCCTAACAAATGGAACTAATAAGAGAGCAAATAAAGAATCAATTGCCTAAACGATTGTAATCTCAGCCACGCACTTAATTAATTAAATTATGTAATCTTTGATACACCGAATATGCTATAGTTTAATTAAGTTAGTTAAACCACCATTTTGATAATTTGAAACGTTGGTTTGTCAAAGATTGATAGTTTCTTTGTCATAGGATTTTTGGCTCCTTAAGAATTAATTTTGTTTGATGAGTACATCTAAAATACGGGATCATTGTTTAACAAACATTTTTTTATTTAAAATACCGGTTTTAATTAAATTAAATTAAAACGAGGAATCCCATTTCGTGTGTGTCAGAATTGGAATGGCCCAATTCGTATGTGCTGTCATTGACATGCCCATTCCGTGGATGCCATCTATAGAATGTCCCATTTTGTGGGCGTCAGCGTTGAGATGGAGGCTATTTCTAATTCGTGGGTGCTTTTCATAATTTGGAGCTGTGCATTTTAAAAAAGAAAAGTATATGGAACCAAAAAGTTACCAGCCAAAAACTAAACAAAATCACATTAATTTATATTAATAATTAATTAATTTTAAATTTTTTAAATTTAAAATTTAATTAAAACCTAATTAAAACTATAAAAACCTTCCTCTTCTCTCTCATATTAACCTACTCACCTCCAACAATCACACACACAAATCCCTTTCTCTCTCTCAGGTTCTCTCTGCCTCCTCACTGGAACTCACTCCTCTGTAACGGGGTATGTGCTGCAAGGTGCCGGTTATCATCTCTTTCAAATTTCTACCGCAGAGCCTATAGAACTTGCTGCCAGCACTGCAACTGTGTGCCCCCGGACACCGCCAGCAACCAAGAAAGAGATGCAGAAATTTAAATAAAAGAAAATAAAAAGTAATGCTAAATTTTTCTTTTTTCGTTTCTTTTTTTTTTTTCTTAGCTGGATTAAACAAAAGAAGAAGTATAAGAGATGAAGGGAGGTGGACGGACAGAGGAGGGGGACTCTCGGTTGGGGTGGGGATTTGGTTTCAGATGTGGTTTTGAAAGGATGAACGGGTAGTTGAAGAGAAGGGTGTTGACCGCAAATTACACACTTGATCTTAGTCAAAAGGAATTTTTAAATAATTACATAAATATAAAAAAACATCCATTTAATATGAAAAAAAAAACATCCTAATATTTAACAAAAGAAATATTCAGTTATAATTTAAAAAAAAATTATAAAATTTTAAAGAAATAGAGACATTCACATTTATAATACAAAAAAATTCGAAAAATATATAAAAGAACATCTATTTAGTATGAAAAAAAAAACATTCTGATACGTAGCAGAAGAAACATCTATATATATTAACTCGTAGAAATTTTAAATTTACCCAAACGTATTTGGCTGGTTTTTGGCTAATACCCTTTTGGTTCCCTAGCATAACTCTTTTAAAAAAGGTTTTGATCTATGTGTATTTAGGGAAATAAATTTTTTTTTATATTTATTTCAATAAAAAAAACCTTAAATAAACGGTTTAACTTAAATCGATTTAAATTTAAACACTTTCTATTGTATTAATAATGAAATAAGTAAGCTAAGAATTTTTTTCTATCTATCATCAAACTCAAACACAAGTGTTAGTTATGGAGTAATAGGGCATAACATGAAAATTTGTTAATAACACACAAAACAAACAAGTTTATATATACTTTAACATTTTAAGAATTGAAATCCATCACTCCTCCATTCGATAACATGTGTTGAAGATTTGAAAGACGAGCTTCTAACAATCTATATTATTACGTACTAGAGAACAGTTTTTATTGTATTACACTTGAAAAGTGTCTCTATTTTGTTAATAGAATATGCATCTCTTTAAAGTTTAGATCTCAAAAAATTATACATAAAAAATATCATCTTATTGTGTATATAATCATACTTAACCAGTAAATTAATAACTCGACTAACTCAAATTAATGTCGCACTTATTTAGTTACCCTAAGAAATAAGGTTTCTTTACCTTTTTCTTTGGATTTGGTTTTATGCATCAAAATTTGAGTTTTTCTTGAAAAAAAAAAAATTATTCACATTCTAACAAATAGGATAATAATACTATATAAGCAGGACGTAAATTAAAGTGTAAAACAATATTCATTCTAAACAATTGAGAGTTTAAAGTGTGATTTTTAATTTTTTATTGTTCTCTCGTATTTATTCTTAATCCCATTTATAAAATTAATGGTGAGAGTGTGATCTCAAATGTTAAAAAAAAATGAAATGATCCATTTCCAAACTCAAGAGGATCAGACGTGAATTGGACCCAATTCATTAGTACCAAACACGAAATGCAGCAACTAAGTTGTAATAATCTAAAAGTATGGACCCTCCACCACTATTTTCACGTAATTATCTGCTGAAAATATTGACCATTTACCACCATTTTAAAACAATATTTCATTTAAACCACCTATTGCAGATATTTCTTCCACATATTTTTTTATCATTTTATCACTATATTTTTATTATTAAATTTGTATGTAACATTGTGTGGTATGAAATCTTTGTTTTAATTTTATTTTTTTCACATGTGATTTTATTTTTATATAATTTTCTATTATTTTTATAGTTAGTTACAGCAAGTTCTTGACCCCAATAAAAGAAGAGAGAGTTTTAATAGGAATAAAAAATAAATAAATAATTACAACAAAATATACAATGATACACATTTCACATTTGTTTTTTATTTTCACCTATCATATCATACACAACAAAACAGCAAACACTAACTACACAACAATTTATTTGGCATTGCTATCAAGATTATTGTGAATTATAATTTTATTATTATTCACCACATACAAGAACACTATTTTCTAACGAGACCACGTGAGAAGAACCAATTGCCTAACAAATGGAACTAATAAGAGAGCAAATAAAGAATCAATTGCCTAAACGATTGTAATCAGCCACACACTTAATTAAATAAATTATGTAATATTTGATCCACCGAATATGCTATAGTTTAATTAAGTTAGTTAAACCACCATTTTGATCATTTGAAAAGTTCGTTTGTCAAAGATTGATGATTTCTTTGTCATAGAATTTTTGGCTCCTTAAGGATTAATTTTGTTTGATGAGTATATCTAAAATACGGGATCATTGTTTAACAAACATTTTTTTATTTAAAATATCGATTTTAATTAAATTAAATTAAAACGAGGAATCCCATTTCGTGTGTGTTAGAATTGGCATGGCCCAATTCATATGTGCTGCCATTGACATGCCCATTATGTGGATGTCATCTATAGAATGTCCCATTTTGTGGGCGTCGGCGTTGAGATGGAGACTATTTCTAATTTGTGGGTGCTTTTCATAATTTGAGGCTGCGCATTTTAAAAAAAGTTTTGATTTATGTGTATTTAGGAAAATAATTTTTTTATTTATTTTAATAAAAAATCTTAAATAAATGATTTAATTTAAATCGGTTTAAATTTAAACACTTTTTATTGTATTACTAATGAAATAAGTAAGCTAAAAAATTTTTTTCTATCTATCATCAAACTCAAACAGGGCATAACATGAAAATTTGTTAATAACACACAAATCAAACAAGTTTATATATACTTTAAAATTTTAAGAATTGAAATCCACCAATTTAGGTGGTATTCTATTAATCAAATGAATTTACTAGTTCAACAAAATGCTAGCTCGCAATTCTAGTAAATTTGAGAGGTTTATGGAGCGAAAGTTTATTACTCCTCCATTCGATAATATGTGTTGAAGATTTGAAAGACGAGCTTCTAACCATTTATATTATTGCGTACTAGAGAACAGTTTTTATTGTGTTCAAGTTTTTCTATTTTATTAATAGAATATGCATCTCTTTAAAGTTTAGACTTCAAAAAATAATACATAAAAAATGTAATCTTATTGTGTATATAATCATACTTAACCAGTAAATTAATAACTCGACTAACTCAAATTAATTTGTCGCACTTATTTAGTTGCCCTAAGAAATAAGGTTTCTTTACCTTTTTCTTAGAATTTGGTTTTATGCATCAAAATTTGAATTTTTCTTGAAAAAAAAATTGTTATTCACATTCTAACAAATAGGATAATAATACTACATAAGCAGGACGTAAATTCAAGTGTAAAACTGTACAAAACGCTAAAAAAATTCTTTCAGTTTGATTATAATTGAGAACACAGGAGACCTATTCATCGTCACCGTGTGAAGTTGGAGATATGAGGCAGCGGCACAATGGGCAAGAATACGGCGACTGATGGTCGGCACAGCATCGGAGCCAGCGGAGCATGCAACGATCATGAAAAACATGCGAGCAATTTATGCGAACAACTTCTACACTTGAATCTTCGTTACCATGGCCAAACTTCTCCAAGCAAATAGCGCATTCAGCGTCATCATCTTGCTCATCAATTTTGGATCTCTCTAACAGATTCACGAGTTGTGCTAGTTCAGGAACGTTTTCACAGAGATCATCATTATAGATATCAGAATCTTGAACAATGTTGCGCCTGGTAACAACGTGAAGGTTCACAACAATCTCCAGCGTGTTGGAGTCACACCCTTCACGGCTTAGAATCCTTCTTGCAGTTTCGCCTATGGCAGGTAAAATTTGGTCCAATAACTCAGGGGATGCAGGCACTGAAGAGAAGATTTCATGCAATAAGATTGTGTCTTCTCTGTTGAGGTCTGTGAATGGAGTACAACTACATAGGATATCTGAGGGAACCAAGATTGCTTCAGTAGTTGTAGTAGAAGAAAATTCAACATCAGAGCCTTGGGTAATTTGGATCAATTCTTGGGTGCAATTGAAAATGATGGAGAAACAATCACCGAAATAAAACTCTTGTGGTATGCCTTGGTTTTCAATGGGAGTAATTCGCAACCAAAAAACGGTGGATTCCATGGCAAGTAACAAAAGTGATGGGTTCGTTTATTCGAATTATCAAGATCCGGCTACTCAAGTAAGAAAGATTTCTAATAACAAAAAAGCGAGGAGAGCGTTCTACAAGAGTAAGCGAATGGTTAATTCACTCGAATCTTTCTTGGAAGTGGAAAACCAAAAGATGCTATGCTGCCTACCAGACAGAGTCTTGATTTTCTTTAATAGCTTAAGAGAAAAATTAAAGATGGTTTTAAATTTAGTTTCGAATTGGTATTTTCTATAGATCCTAAAATATTAAAGATTTGATCTATTTTTTGCATTGATAAGATATTAAAAGAGCAACGTGTTATTATAATATTTTTTTGTTGGTAAATATTATTGATTTTTACATGGATAATACGAATAATTTAATTAAATATCTTTAATAGAATTTAGCTAAATACTTTAATACATGAATTATATGATTCAACACATAAATCAAATCTTAAGTTTAAAAGTTGCCTTGTCAATGAATTATAACTCAAATAACATAATTTCTCTATACTCACTTAAGAGGTTGCGGGTTCGTAATGAAATCTGATGCATATCAAGCCACATATGTCACGGCTAAATATTAGGAATTATTAGAAAACAAATTCCTTTCAGTTTTTAGTTGATTTGGTGTATCCCGTTTTATTAGCTGTAAATATCTTGCATTACCATAATTAGGAAATCAGGTAGCTAATTGTTAGGTAGAGTATTGTATATATAATTGATATGCTATTCAATAAAACACAAGGCAATTTGGCATGGTATCAGAGATAGGTTGGCTCTGATAATCATCACACAAAAGAAACCTCCGCCGCTGAAATGGCTGGAGTAGGTGTGACTCCTCCAAAAAGAGAGGATTCAAAAAAGGACGAAGATGGATCCAACAAAGGACCATCGCCTTATGATCTGAGCGTTAGCGACGATCCTGGAAACGTAATCACACAAGTGCAATTACGAGGAGAGAACTACGAAGAATGGGCTCGAGCTGTGAAGGTGTCGCTACGTGCTAGGAGAAAGTGGGGGTTTCTAGATGGAACTCACAAGAAGCCACAAGAAGGGGCATCTGAAATGGAGGATTGGTGGACGGTTCAATCCATGCTTGTCTCATGGGTGATGAATACGATTGAGCCACGGCTGCGCTCTACCATCTCATACACTGAAGATGCAAAGGATCTCTGGGAAGAAATCAAGGAGCGATTTTCCATCGTGAATGGTCCTAGAATTCAACAATTGAAAGCTGAACTTGCCGAGTGCAAACAACAAGGACTGGCTATGGTGGAATACTATGGAAAACTGAAGACTCTTTGGGATGAGTTGGCAAACCATGAACCAGTGCTTAGATGCTCTTGCGGAGGCTGCAAGTGTGACATTGGGTCACGATTAGATAAGAGAAGGGAAGAAGAAAAGGTGCATCAATTTCTAATGGGGTTAGAAGACGTAAGCTATGGCACAGTACGATCTAATATTCTCGCAACGGATCCTCTACCTTCTCTCAACAGGGTGTATGCAACTTTGGTACAGGAAGAGAGAATGAAGATGATCAGCAGAACCAAGGAAGACAAAGGAAGCTTAATGGGACTGGCAGTACACACTGGGTACAAGCACAAAAGCCGAAATGAAATAAAGCCACTCGTATGTTCTCACTGCGGAAGAACAGGACACGAGATCAAGGGGTGCTTTCAACTGATTGGGTATCCGGAATGGTGGGGAGATCGATCTCGAGACGAAAAGGGAAGCAACACCAAGACCTCGCATAAGCAGGGAGGACGCTTGCGAGGGGGGGCTGTCATACGTGCCAACACAGCACAAGCCACAACAGAAAAATCAAGTAACCATGAAGAAGAAATAGGAGGAAGCGCAGTGACTGGACTTAGCCAAAAACAATGGCAGACGCTGTTAGAGATGCTAAATGGCAACAACGGAAGTAGAACTGAAAGCATGACTGGTAAGGAAGGATATGTTGTGTGGATTATAGATAGTGGAGCCTCTAACCATATGACAGGGAATTCAAGAGATCTAAGGGGTCTAGAGCGTATTGAAGGATGCACGGTGGGGCTACCAAACGGAGAAGAAGTTCTTGCTAATACAAAGGGAACAGTGACTCTTGATGGAGGACTTAAATTGACCAATGTTTTATATGTGCCAAAACTAAGATGCAATTTGATTTCAGTATCACAATTAACAAAGGATGCAAATTGTACTGTACTATTTACTCATGAGCTTTGTGCTATGCAGGACCTCATTTCGAGGATGCTGATTGGAGCGGGTGAACAAAGAGATGGGCTCTACATGTACCGTGGTGTTCGCAAATTCACAGCATGTCAAACCCAAGAGAAGAGTAGTATTGATCTTTGGCACAAGTGAATGGGACATCCTTCCTATAAAGTGGTACAAATGTTGCCGAATTTGAATGGTGGTTGTAAATCTGAAGAGAATAATAAATTATGTGAAGTTTGTGAAAAATCTAAACAAACACGAGATAAATTTCCATCAAGTGATTTTCATGCAACACATCCTTTTGATTTAATACATTGTGATTTATGGGGACCTTATCGTACCCCCTCTTCTTGCGGAGCATCTTATTTTTTAACAATTGTTGATGATTATTCAAGAGCAGTTTGGATCTATTTGTTGTGTGAAAAGCGGGAAGTGTCAAGTGTGATGATTAATTTCTTTGCTCTTATTGAAAGACAGTTTAATAAACAAGTCAAAGAAGTACGCAGTGATAATGGGACCGAGTTCATCTGTATGCGTCCATATTTTTTGCAGCATGGAATTGTTCATCAAACATCTTGCGTTGGGACACCCCAACAAAATGGAAGGGTGGAGAGAAAACATAGACATATCCTTAATGTAGCTCGTGCACTGAGATTTCAAGGATCTTTACCCATTCGATTCTGGGGAGAATGTGTTTTATCTACGGGACACTTGATCAACCTAACACCATCATCTGTTCTTAACGGGAAAACTCCTTTTGAAATGATACATGGAAAACCACCTGACTATAATCATCTTAGAGTTTTTGGCTCATTGTGTTATGCGCACAATCAACAAACCAAGGGTGATAAATTTGCCAGCCGAACTCGTACATGCACGTTTGTGGGATACCCATTTGGAAAGAAAGGATGGAAACTTTATGATATGGAAAGAAATATTTTCTTTATATCTCGTGATGTCAAATTTGTAGAAACCGAGTTCCCGTTTGCGTGTTTGGCCCAAGAAAATTTGGTTTCCACTTCTTTAGTGCATGAGGAGAAATTTTTAGAGCCCATTAATAATAAGTCCACACTTGATGATCACGAGGAGGTCCTTCCTCAGACTAATTCCAATGATGAGTCCATTGTTGTTGTTGGGGGAGGTGAATCTCCACATACAGACCCAACAAGGACAGCTTCACCCCTCATCGAAACCAGCAGCCCCTCACCAACTGTCTCAGATGATGTGCCTCTTTCTACCGACACCACCACGCCCTCTGAACTTCCTCTGGGTCGTGGACACCGAGTAAAGCAACCTTCGATCAAGCTGCGTGATTTTGTCACCAACACCATCATCGTAAACCCGTCCATCTCTTCACCCTCTCCATCACATTCCTCAGGTCCACTCTATCCCTTATCTCAATATATGTCATGCGATAAATTTTCTGTGCAACACCGTACTTTCCTCGCAGCAATAGGCGAAGAACGTGAACCCACAAATTTTCATGAGGCAATAGGTGATGCTCGATGGAGAGAAGCCATGAGCGTTGAAATTAAAGCTCTTCAGGACAATGGTACTTGGCACCTTACACATCTACCACCGCAGAAGAAGGCTCTGGGGTGCAAATGGATTTATCGCATCAAATATCGTTCGGACGGGCAAGTTGAAAGGTTTAAGGCACGCCTCGTCATTCTTGGTAATCATCAAATTGAAGGGCTGGATTATAATGAAACCTTCGCCCCGGTCGCAAAAATGGTAACTATTCGCACTATTTTAGCTGTAGCCGCTGCTAAGGATTGGGAACTCCATCAAATGGATGTTCACAATGCCTTCCTCCATGGGGATCTTGAGGAGGATGTTTATATGAAATTGCCACCGGGGTTTCATGTCCCTACTCCTGGCATGGTGTGCAAACTTCAAAAATCCCTCTACGGACTCCGCCAAGCTCCGCGCTGCTGGTTCTCTAAACTTTCTGTTGCCCTCCTTCAATACGGGTTTCAGCAGTGTGCCTCCGATCACTCACTGTTTGTCTCTCGTCATCACAATATTCAACTTGTGGTGCTCGTTTATGTTGATGACCTTATCGTGGCTGGTAATAATTCTCTTGCTATTCGCCAGTTCAAGGACTACTTAGATCAATGCTTCCACATGAAAGACTTAGGGAAACTAAAATACTTTCTAGGGGTGGAAGTGGCTCGCTCTCCTACTGGCATTTTTCTTAACCAACGCAAATACGCGTTAGATATTATCATGGAGACTGGCATGCTTGGCTCTCGGCCTGTGTCTACACCTATTGAAGAAAATCATCGTCTTGCATTGGCTGAAGGACCTTTGCTCTCTGATGCAGCCCAGTATCGTCGTTTGGTTGGTCGTCTCATTTATTTGTGCTTCACTCGCCCGGAACTCTCATACAGTGTTCACATTCTTTCTCAGTTCATGCACCAGCCTCATGAAGAACACTGGCAGGCTGCCTTACGAGTTGTTCGCTATCTAAAAGGCCGGCCTGGGCAAGGTGTTTTATTGCGCCGGGAAAACGATTTTACCTTGCATGCTTGGTGTGATTCTGATTGGGCGGGTTGCCCTCTTACTCGTCGGTCTCTCACTGGCTGGGTTATTCTCCTTGGCAACTCACCAATTTCATGGAAAACAAAGAAACAGCATACAGTGTCACGGTCCTCTGCAGAAGCCGAGTATCGCTCCATGGCTAATACCACTTGTGAACTCAAATGGTTAAAGGAACTGCTCTTGAGTCTCGGGATCTCCCACACGCAACCCATACCTCTCTCATGCGATAGCCAGGCAGCACTTCATATTGCTAAGAACCCTGTTTTTCATGAGCGTACTAAGCATATTGAGGTTGATTGTCATCTTGTTCGTGATGCTGTCATCCAGGGCCTCATCCTTCCCTCCTATGTCCCAACAAAATCTCAGGTTGCCGATATCTTGACTAAAGCTCTGAGCTCCCATTCATTCGCATCAATGTTGGACAAGTTGGGCATTAGTAACTTACATGCCCCAACTTGAGGGGGGGTAATGAAATCTGATGCATATCAAGCCACATATGTCACGGCTAAATATTAGGAATTATTAGAAAACAAATTCCTTTCAGTTTTTAGTTGATTTGGTGTATCCCGTTTTATTAGCTGTAAATATCTTGCATTACCATAATTAGAAAATCAGGTAGCTAATTGTTAGGTAGAGTATTGTATATATAATTGATATGCTATTCAATAAAACACAAGGCAATTTGGCAGTTCGACTCTCAGTATTTTCGATAAAAAAAAAAATTGAAAATTGTCTTGAAATTATTATTGTTGTTTAATTTGAATTTGATCTTAAAAATATAAAATATCATTATACTTAATTTTTAAATCATTAAATAATCCTTTTAAAATAATTTTAAAAATACTAATATATCCTTTAAGAATTAGAGTTGTTTGATTATGTGAATAATTAAAATTTTGAATTTGATTAAATTAAAACACCAAAATGCAATCTTTTAGGAATCAAAGGATTAAAATATCCTTATATAAGTAAATTTGTTTGCCCTTATGAGAAGTTAAAAATTTGAATTTATATTAAAAATACAATAATAATACTTTTATAATTAATTTTAAAAAAACTAAAATAATATTTTTTTAGACTAAAGTTATTTAATTCCGTTAGATATTAGATATTTGAACTTGATTTATTTTACGAAGAATAAAATATCTGATTTGTTAATTAGTAAATAAGAAAACTATCATTTTAGTTAATTTTAAAAAAAACTAAAATATCCTTTTATGAATATGGTTGGTTAATTGTATTAGAAATTAAAAACTTTGAATTTAGTTTTAGAAATATGAAACACTTCAGGATACAAAAATTTGTTATTAAATTAGCCAATATGTATATTATATATACGAGAAATGTTGATCAGGGTTTATTATTTTTTGTTAATATTTTTAGTTATCAACCATATTTTTTTATTTTAATAATCTAATAACATACTTTAGCTCATATTTTTAAACATTAATAACTAACTATTAATTAAATAATAAATTTTACTGATCTTCTAACATTTCTCTATATATATTACTCAATATATTTTTATTTTTGTATATTTTACTTTTAACATGTATTTTTCAAAAACTAATTTTTTTGTATACATATACCATGATTAATTTTTTTGTTATAAAATATTTGTTGTGTCCTCTTAATGGCACTTAACAATGCCTAAATAAAATTTTAGCTATAGAATATTTTTTTAATGTATAATAATATGTTTGATTTTTGGTTTTATATCTATTGATGTCTTGATGGTATGGTTAATAATTCACAGATAGTAAAACGGGTTCAGTCCATCCCATTTTGTCAAAATAATATAGGTTGAAATTATTACTCCATCCTATCAAATGTTGGACTGGCGGATTAGTGGGTTGGGCAGCCTTTTTAAAAAAATTATAAATATAAAATATTAAAACGATTAATTCACAGTATGAAAGAATATCTTTATCTTTAAATTTTTTTAATATCAAATTTTATTTTTTCAAAGTCACAGTATATTACAACAAAAAGAAAATCATAATTTACAATCACAAGTTTATATCATACCAGATTTTATACATGCTTAAAATCTTTGACATAATATTTTAAAGAGTAAAGTATTGTTTTTGTCCCCAACGTTTGGGGTAAGTCCTATTTGTGTCCCTAACGTTTAAATCGTCCTATTTGTATCCTTAACGTTTATAAAAGTGATTCAATGTTATCCTACTATCAATTATACTAACAAATCAGATTATATTTTTCAATTATTCTTACTTGGATGTATTCATTCTCAATTAGGTCCTACTTGGATGTGTTCGATTTTAATATTATACCCACTATTTGTGTTTTGATTCAATTATGTCCTTAGAAAAGTGAATTATGTAAATGTTGTAGGAATTAGTTTCAACATTTGATGAACTATTTTTTGGAGTAGATCATTGATTCTATCTCAGATATTTGTATTCTAACTTCAAGAAGAGATTTTTAAAACTCAAACTAAAGTGCTCATGATGTGTAATTGACGACAGGATAACATTGAATCACTCTTACAAACGTTAGGGATACAAATAGGACGATTTAAACGTTAGGGATACAAATAAGATTTACCCCAAACGTTAAGGACAAAAACGATACTTTAATCTATTTTAAAAGACCAATAGAAATTTAAACAAAAATTTAACAAATATTGAAGGACGTCAGAGTTGAAAAACCTTATATCTAAACAAAATTAAAGTTGTTGAAGGACACCAAAACTGATGCAGGAAATCTAATAAAAAAAAGCATCGATGCTGAAGGAAGACGCTGAGTTGCGAATGCCGACACTGATGGAGGATCTGCTTACTGAAGTACTGATGTTGGTATTTGGCCGTCGAAGATGGAGCAAAAACTTGGACACATCGAAACTGGGCAGCAAAAGAATAGAAGCAAGGAGGCAAAGAGAGGCTGATATCTAGAACGATCTAGAACCGACCTTAGCGCAATCGATGACAACAACAGGAGAGCTTGGACGATCGGAAACGGCATGCTAGATGGAGACAAACACCGAGAGAGATAGGGGCGACTTGATGCGTGTGGCAATGAGAAATGAGGAGAGCTCCGAGTTGAGAGCGACAACGAGAGTGACTGAGAGAAGTGAGAATAGAGAGTATGAGAGAGTGAGTGTGGCCGTGTGGGTGAGGCTTGAGGCTTGAGGCTTGAGGCGCTGAAGTCCTAACTTTTCTTATGAGAAAGTCTGGAGTCATCATTTTTATTAAAATTTGATCGGTATTTAATTAGTAAAAAGAAAAGTGAGTAATTTTATATAATTTTACACTATTAAAAACATTAATAATGACTAATTGATGACTACAAATCATAAAATCTTATTCCGCCAAAGTCAGTAAATTTGGCAGTGGGAGTTAGACAAATTTTTAAAAATTGATATATCTAAAATCTTAATCTGACTCTTTTTTCTAGCAATTCGATATGATAAATTCTATCCGTTTTACCACTCCTATGTGTTAACAAGAAAAATTATTTTCTACTTGGCCTTTGTGTGAAAATCATGATATATAGAGGTGAAATGTTACCTGATGAATAGAATGAAACTTAACTACTTATTCGCAAACAAATTCACGTGACAAATCTCTAACTAACTGCTGAGTTCTGTACAAACTGAAATAACTGACTTTGGTTATTACTTATTATTACGTGCTTACTCTCGGATTTTTTATTTTAATAAATAAAATAATTATAATAATTACTGAAATAAATTATTTAAAAAATATTTACCGAAATAAATATCCTTTTCATATCTCGTTTACACTGTAAATGAAATAATTTTTTATATATTTCGTTTACAGTGTAAACAAAATATATAAAATACTGTAAACGAAATACATAAAAAATTATCCCATTTATACTATAAACAAGATATATAAAGAATATTTATTTTAATAAATATTTTTTAAATTATTTATTTTAATAATTATTATAATTATTTTATTTCTTAAAATAAAAAATCTGCTTACTCTCTGGACAACTAAACATAAAAATCCAACCTCACCAAAACCAACTATTGCGGCAACCAACAGCCTTCACATTCAATAAATTGAAGCATTAGCTTAAAAAGCTTTTGAAAATTTACATAGAAAAAACTTAATAAAGCAAATGTAATAAGGAACTGCAGAATTATGGATTAACATCTAATTTAAGATATAGATAAAATTTCTTTTTCTCTTACTAAAGTTTAACTCATCAGCTTTCATTTCCCATTCTTTAAAATTAGAGAATGGATTCTTTTCATTTTTTTAATAATTGAGAGAGTAAAGTGTAATTTCTCATCATTAATTTTATAAGTGGAATAAAAAATAAATATAAAAAAAAGAATAATAGAGGATTAAAGATCATACTTTATACACTCAATTTTTTTAACAATTGAGAGGATCCATTTCCTTAAAATTAGGTTACCGTTAATAGGAATATATAAGGAGAGAAGTGTTAGGAGGTCAGCAAATTTTGTGATTTGTAATTATTAATTAATCATTATAAATATTTTTAATAGTGTAAAATTATATCTAATAATATAAAATTATTTATTTATTTTTTGACAATTAAGTATTGACCAAATTTTAATAAAAATGCTAGTCTTTTAAACTTTATCTATATAAAGATTTGTGAAAGTCAAATATTTTAACTAAATTGTACACAAGATTTAAAAATCATATCACTCGTGATGCCAATTAATTCATCAACAATAACAATATCTTATCCCATTTTATCTAAAATCATATTTAATTCATGTTAGCACAATTCTTCTTTTTTAAGGTTGATTTTAAAAAATTATCCAGTAAAAAGATATAAGATTAGAAGATGTAATATTCAATTCAAAATTTTAAGACATCAAATTAATATATCTCTCTTATAAATTTCTCATTTTTTTTGTTTTTTGTTTTTAACGTGAAATTAATTTTTTATATTATTACACTTACTGCTTAATAAAATAGACCTAATTTTTTATGCCAATTATTAATTCAGTTTAATTAGGTATTTTTAAAATATTTTTTTAGTCAATTTTTTATTACATTAATTTAAAATAAAATTAAAATAAATATATCTAAATAGATTTATTTTTTTTAATTTAAAATACAAATTCAATTTTAAAACCTGCCATTCAGTTCTGAATCCCTAAATTAAAATTTAGTGTGCTTTCTCTGTTTTGAGAAACGGCATATTAGAGGAAAAATATTGAAGAACAAAACAAAGAACAGGAAATAATGCATGAAAATTCTAACAAAAAAGAATGAACTTGCATTGGTCGTTGGTCGTTAGAAGATTTTATCTCATTCTTGTGTTTATCATCACTACAGAGTTGAGAGTATCCTTTTTTCTGAAAGAAAACACAACACAAAAGCCAAAATTTCACTTCGCAAATGTTTGCAAGCAACATAAGCTCACAAATGTAACACCATTTAAGAAAAATAAGTTCACCCTTAAAACACCAATACTAAAAAAAGAGTTTTATTAGACCCTTAATTATATACAAAATTTTGTTAAATTTTTGTGACATATATCATTTACGATATTATGCTAAAATTAAAAAGACTTAAATACAGTTTCAAATAAACAAATACTGTATCAATGTGAACAAATATAAGGCGTAAAAACTTTAACTAAAATAGTCTCTATAAGCAATAATATTTAATTGTTAAAAAATATTTTAAAGAGATACTATATAACTCTAAAACAAAAAATATTAGCAGATAAACAAAAGGTTAATTCTATCCTACTTTTTCTCAAATAAAAAGTATGTTATTTTTTATGATAAATCTAATAGTTATAAAATGAAATTAATTATATTATCAAGATGATTAATATTAACTCTTAATTTAATTTGATTTTTGACAACTAAACTAATTTTTTTTGTAGTAAAACCACTTGAATTTTATACCCTATAAAATCACACAATTCTTATATCATATCAACTCCATTAACAATTATAAAATTTACCCTTATTCAATTAACATCTTTTTTACTTTTTAATTTTAAATTTGTGATTTGATGTTTTATTTTTTTTCATTTGTTTTTTTAGTTTTCGAATTTTTTTTGCATCGTTAGATCTAATTAATATATACTTAGTTTTAAAAAAAATTTTAAAAATTATAAAATAATTTTTTTTGTAACTCTTATAATTTATCCAAAATTTTTTTACTATATTTAATTAGTTTAATTAGTTATTAAAATTCAATTTAAATTAAAAGTTAATATTTACTACGATGACATAATTCATTTCATCTAATAATTATTAAACATATCACATGAGGTAACTTATTATTTTTTTTAAAGTTTTTTAAAAGTTTTTCAAACTTTTGCGAAACTCAAAAACAGTAAAGAGTTTTTTACAGAAGACTTTATGAAATAACAATCCTTCAACAAATAGAATAATAAACATCATCACAAGCGACTACTTCGTTAAAAGTCCTATCCAAAAAGGACCAAAAAATGAAAATTGTTGTTTAAAGATCCTATTCAAAAGGATCAAATGTCAGCAGCCATCCACAAAATATACAAAACATAAAAGAAATTGTTCATCAAAAGGTCCCACAAGCTGGGCCTTGATAAAAATATCACATAGGGCCAATAAAAGGGTTGGAGTCATCAGCAGGAGAGGAGGCTAGTTCAACTATAGAAGTCGGAGGGGTAGGAGGAATCTCTTCGGCACCAGAAGTCGGGTCCACATCGGGAGGGGCTGAAGAGCTCGGCTGTGACCCCTCGGTTGGACCGATCTGTCGAGGAGGGAATTCGATTATGCGCTGCCCCGCAGTCTTCAGCTTGGAGTCAGTCTCAAGATAAGGAGGAAAAACTATCACTCCATTAATGACAACCTTGTCGGGATGAAGATGTGATAGGTCCAGGTCGGGAGCAATAACTCCGACTTATTGTTTCAACACCCTAAACACATCTTCAGTACCCTCGACAATGGAGTCCTCCAAGTCCTGGTAACCCTCCCGAAGCTACTCCACCTCCCTTTTCAAGTCAAGATTGGCCGAAAATATGGGTACGTAATTCTGCTCAGCCTTCTCCTTCAAACCTTCAGTCATGGCACAAGAACCCATTAACTGTTTTTCTCTTTCCTAGGCTTGGAAGAGTTCTTCCTTTAGCCTAGCATTCTCCTCCTGCAGCCTCTTCTCATCTTCTTGATACATAGCAATTCGTCCCTGGAGATTCTCCAAAGAGTGCTGGGTCGCACTCAAAGGGGTTTTTTTCTAATAATATCAATAAGAGAGGTACAAACCCCGGAGTCCGAATTCCTCCTCGGATTAAAATTTGAAGATGGTTACGGATAGCAGCATCATCCATAGCAATTTGGCTATTGGAAGGATGTGCTTCCTAAAAAATTTTACTCCACCAAAGCTGATGTCCCTGATGTTAGAAGCACCATCTTCCGAGATCTTGGGTTTCTTCTTCTCAGGTTCCGAGAAAGAAAGGACTGTGGGGACAGGGACAAGAGGAGGAAGAGGAGAAGTATGAATTGGATTTACCAAAATTGGCTGGGAGGAAGTCCACAAACCCAAGCTTTGAAGCCGAGGAGGAGTGGCAGAGGTTCCGACCTCTTGTGCAGCAGCTCGGGCACGAGCATTCCTCTTGACTTCCTGCACCTTTTGATAATCAGCTCTCGACCCACTCTTCTTTTTTTCTAAAAAAAGGAAGTAAAAATGAATAGTGCACAAGTCGGAAGTAAGAAAAGTCACCTACAAAATCAAACACAAAAACTACCTAGCTCGGTCCTGACATAGCTCAGAGATCCAAGAAGAAATTTCTTGGTGTCCAGGTTTGGAGCCCGTCCCCAAGCCTTTCGGAAAAACTCTACCATAACCTCCTCTACCTCATCCAAATCTACCAAGCCATATTTCTCTACGGGGGAAGTCTCGACTCAATATAGAAGAAATCGGGGATCATTATTTTCATTTAGAAAAAAGGGATGATGATCTTTAACAGCTTAAACTTTAAAGAATAAATTTTTGAAGTCATGGAAAGACTTATCATAAATGGAAAAAACTTTCCGGCCTTGTATAGCTCGGAAGGAAACCCACTGTTGCTTATTTTTAGCACTAAAAGGCTAAATAAAACATATAGAAAAAGGTCTTTAAAGAGATTGAAAAATCAAGTGCATGGCTGACAAGCTGGTAAATCTTGAGGAAACCCCAAACATTGGGATGAAGCTGGGAAGGAGCTACCCCACAGTGGGATAACACCTCTATCTCGAAGTCGGAAAAGAGAAAAGTAACCCCTAAACAGGTGAACAGACAGTCGTACACAAAAAAAGTGAGAATCAGAATCGTTCATTCTCTCATAGTAAACTCGGTTCTTTGAGTCTGGGGCCACTAATTCATACTTTGCCTCATCGACATCAGAAATGCAGATCCTATGGTGTTTACGAAGTTCAGTTACAAATACATTATCGACAATGGGGTGTTCAGACAAGACGGAAGAATCTACCCATCTTAACAGAGCCTCCATAATTCGGGAAGACATTTTTAGAAATGGGAGAAGATATACAAGAAGATATATCTACATTACACAAAGAAAAAACAATGATCAAAAGCAGGTTTTGAAACAAGACAGTCCTTTTCCATACAAAGCAACCCATTGCATCAAAAGAAACGATTTTTGTAAAAAGAAAAACACAAAAATCCCAAAGTCTCCTATAAGCAAATAGTGAAAGCACCACCAAAACCTACTCAGAACCTCTTCCTCCATCACTCAGTACACTCAATAAAAATAACGAAGTCAATAAAGAGTGAAAAGTAACGAAAGACTAACCTTTCTTGGAGGAAAACTGACAACAAGAAGGAAGGGAATGCCGAAAACGCTGAAAATCCAAGGAACAGAAACAGCAAGCACCAAAGCGTGAAGATCTTTTGAACAAGGAAGAAAGTACAAAGGAAAAATTCGAAAAGAAGAAAGAGAAAGAGACGAAAGGAATTTATAACATACTAGGGGCATAATTGTAAAATGACGCAATCATTAAAAGAGCGCGCCGTTACCAATATAACTGCCCCCACGTGTAAATGCAAAAAGCCAAACGGACGCGACTGTTGACAAGACATGACGATTGATGATTTGAAATCACGTCGGTTTTTCAACTTGAAATCATGTCGGTTCCTCAACACGGGAAGAGGATAACGACTTAGGCAGTCCCGAGCTCTATTAATACTCAAGTCCAACTCCTATTGAAGAGATCGGACTCGAGTAGGGGCACTATTCATACCCTGACCCAAATCATAAGCTAGACCCAAATTAAGCTAAAAGGCCCAATCATGAAGGTTGGCCTTTGCCGCCTATCCGACCTCTGCAAAGAGGTCGGGATCAACACTAGCAGGTGCTTAACACTTATCCAACTAAGTAATTGCCTCCTTATATCTCTCACCCACTTTTAGAAGAGAGATCCCAACAACTATAAGATAAAGGAACGGTTATCCACCACCAGAAGTGGAACGACTTCAACGGTAGTTATTGGCTCAGCTCCTATAAATACTCTGACACACTCAGGTACATCTAAGTTCCAATACGCTAAAACCTGCTTAACCTCTTACTGACTTAGGTATCGGAGTGTCTTGTAAGTACCACCTCCCACCTTTTCGTAAACACAACTCAGACGGCGGCTCTCTGACGCAGGACAAGTCGGAGACCACTCTTTTGAACGTTTGGGTCCCGTAAGCAAGCCCAATCCACATCTGGTTCTAGGTAACCCCCGAACAACTATTATTTTCTAATGGATCAAAACCTTTTCCAAAATGCGTAGCACCAAATCATGGGAAGCACCCACGAATTGAAAATAGCCTCCATCTCAACGCTGACGCCTAGGAAATGGTAGCAGAAATCCATCTTGTGTATAGCGCCCACGAAATGGGCTTCTCAGGTATGGCGAATGCGAATTCAGCTATCACACAGGTGGTACCCACAAAATGGAGGCAGAGGAAAAACTCCAGGGGAATGGATACTTTCCATTGTTAAAAAAATTGAGAGTTTAAAGTGTGATCTTTAACCCTTCATTGCTCTCTTTCGTATTTATTCTTTGTCCCACTTATAAAACTAATGGTGAGAGTGTGATCTCAAATGTTAAAAAAAATTAAGAGGATCTATTTCCAAACTCAAGGGCGTCAGACGCGAATTGGACCCAATTCATTAGTACCAAACACAAAATGCAGTAACGAAGTTGTAATAATCTAGAAGTGTGGACCCTCCACCACCATTTTTACGTAATTATCTTCTGAAAATATGGATCATTCACCACCATTTTAAAACAATATTCCATTTAAACCACTTATTGCAGATATTCCTTCCACATATTTTTTTTATCATTTTATCACTATATTTTTATTATTAAATTTGTATGTCACATTGTGTGGTATATGAAATCTTAATTTTAATTTTATTTTTTTCACATGTAATTTTATTTTTATATAGTTTTCTATTATTTTTATAGTTAGTTACAGCAAGTTCTTGACCCCAATAAAGGAAGAGAAAGTTTTAATAGGAATAAAAAATAAATAAAAAAATAGCAACAAAATATACAATGACACACATTTCACATTTATTTTTTATTTTCACCTATCATATCATACACAATAAAACAGTAAACACTAACTACACAATAATTTATTTGGCATTGCTATCAAGATTATTGTGAATTACAATTATTATTTGGCATTGCCTAACAAATGGAACTAATAAGAGAGCAAATAAAGAATCAATTGCATAAACGATTGTAATCTCAGCCACGCACTTAATTAATTGAATTATGTAATCTTTGATACATCGAATATGCTATAGTTTAATTAAGTTAGTTAAACCACCATTTTGATAATTTGAAACGTTAGTTTGTCAAAGATTGATAGTTTCTTTGTCATAGGATTTTTGGCTCCTTAAGAATTAATTTTGTTTAATGAGTACATCTAAAATACGGGATCATTGTTTAACAAACATTTTTTTTTATTTAAAATACCGGTTTTAATTAAATTAAATTAAAACGAGGAATCCCATTTTGTGTGTGTCAGAATTGGAATGGCCCAATTCGTATGTGCTGTCTTTGACATGCCCATTCCGTGGATGCCATCTATAGAATGTCTCATTTTGTGGGCGTCAGCGTTGAGATGGAGACTATTTCTAATTCGTGGGTGCTTTTCATAATTTGGAGCTGTGCATTTTAAAAAAGGTTTTGATCTATGTGTATTTAGGGAATTAAATTTTTTTTATATTTATTTCAATAAAAAAACCTTAAATAAACGGTTTAACTTAAATCAATTTAAATTTATATTGTATTAATAATGAAATACGTAAGCTAAGAATTTTTTTCTATCTATCATCAAACTCAAACACAAGTGTTAGTTATGGAGTAACAGGGCATAACATGAAAATTTGTTAATAACACACAAAACAAACAAGTTTATATATACTTTAACATTTTAAGAATTGAAATCCATCACTCCTCCATTCGATAACATGTGTTAAAGATTTGAAAGACGAGCTTCTAACAATCTATATTATTACGTACTAGAGAACAGTTTTTATTGTATTACACTTGAAAAGTGTCTCTATTTTGTTAATAGAATATGCATCTCTTTAAAGTTTAGACCTCAAAAAATTATACATAAAAAATATCATCTTATTGTGTATGTAATCATACTTAACCAGTAAATTAATAATTCGACTAACTCAAATTAATGTCGCACTTATTTAGTTACCCTAAGAAATAAGGTTTCTTTACCTTTTTCTTTGGATTTGGTTTTATGCATCAAAATTTGAATTTTTCTTGAAAAAAAAAAGTTATTCACATTCTAACAAATAGGATAATAATACTATATAAGCAGGACGTAAATTAAAGTGTAAAACAATATTTATTTTAAACAATTGAGAATTTAAAGTGTGATCTTTAATTTTTCATTGTTCTCTCTCGTATTTATTCTTAGTCCCATTTATAAAACTAATGGTGAGAGTGTGATCTCAAATGTTAAAAAAAAATGAAATGATCCATTTCCAAACTCAAGAGGATCAGACGTGAATTGGACCCAATTCATTAGTACCAAACACGAAATGCAGCAACTAAGTTGTAATAATCTAAAAGTATGGACCCTCCACCACTATTTTCACGTAATTATCTGCTGAAAATATTGACCATTTACCACCATTTTAAAACAATATTTCATTTAAACCACCTATTGCAGATATTTCTTCCACATATTTTTTTATCATTTTATCACTATATTTTTATTATTAAATTTGTATGTAACATTGTGTGGTATGAAATCTTTGTTTTAATTTTATTTTTTTCACATGTGATTTTATTTTTATATAATTTTCTATTATTTTTATAGTTAGTTACAGCAAGTTCTTGACCCCAATAAAAGAAGAGAGAGTTTTAATAGGAATAAAAAATAAATAAATAATTACAACAAAATATACAATGATACACATTTCACATTTGTTTTTTATTTTCACCTATCATATCATACACAACAAAACAGCAAACACTAACTACACAACAATTTATTTGGCATTGTTATCAAGATTATTGTGAATTATAATTTTATTATTATTCACCACATACAAGAACACTATTTTCTAACGATACCACGTGAGAAGAACCAATTGCCTAACAAATGGAACTAATAAGAGAGCAAATAAAGAATCAATTGCCTAAACGATTGTAATCAGCCACACACTTAATTAAATAAATTATGTAATATTTGATCCACCGAATATGCTATAGTTTAATTAAGTTAGTTAAACCACCATTTTGATGATTTGAAAAGTTCGTTTGTCAAAGATTGATGATTTCTTTGTCATAGAATTTTTGGCTCCTTAAGGATTAATTTTGTTTGATGAGTATATCTAAAATACGGGATCATTGTTTAACAAACATTTTTTTATTTAAAATATCGATTTTAATTAAATTAAATTAAAACGAGGAATCCCATTTCGTGTGTGTTAGAATTGGCATGGCCCAATTCATATGTGCTGCCATTGACATGCCCATTATGTGGATGTCATCTATAGAATGTCCCATTTTGTGGGCGTCGGCGTTGAGATGGAGACTATTTCTAATTTGTGGGTGCTTTTCATAATTTGAGGCTGCGCATTTTAAAAAAAGTTTTGATTTATGTGTATTTAGGAAAATAATTTTTTTATTTATTTTAATAAAAAATCTTAAATAAATGATTTAATTTAAATCGGTTTAAATTTAAACACTTTTTATTGTATTACTAATGAAATAAGTAAGCTAAAAAAATTTTTTCTATCTATCATCAAACTCAAACAGGGCATAACATGAAAATTTGTTAATAACACACAAATCAAACAAGTTTATATATACTTTAAAATTTTAAGAATTGAAATCCACCAATTTAGGTGGTATTCTATTAATCAAATAAATTTACTAGTTCAACAAAATGCTAGCTCGCAATTCTAGTAAATTTGAGAGGTTTATGGAGCGAAAGTTTATTACTCCTCCATTCGATAATATGTGTTGAAGATTTGAAAGACGAGCTTCTAACCATTTATATTATTGCGTACTAGAGAACAGTTTTTATTGTGTTCAAGTTTTTCTATTTTATTAATAGAATATGCATCTCTTTAAAGTTTAGACTTCAAAAAATAATACATAAAAAATGTAATCTTATTGTGTATATAATCATACTTAACCAGTAAATTAATAACTCGACTAACTCAAATTAATTTGTCGCACTTATTTAGTTGCCCTAAGAAATAAGGTTTCTTTACCTTTTTCTTAGAATTTGGTTTTATGCATCAAAATTTGAATTTTTCTTGAAAAAAAAATTGTTATTCACATTCTAACAAATAGGATAATAGTACTACATAAGCAGGACGTAAATTCAAGTGTAAAACTGTACAAAACGCTAAAAAAATTCTTTCAGTTTGATTATAATTGAGAACACAGGAGACCTATTCATCGTCACCGTGTAAAGTTGGAGATATGAGGCAGCGGCACAATGGGCAAGAATACGGCGACTGATGGTCGGCACAGCATCGGAGCCAGCGGAGCATGCAACGATCATGAAAAACATGCGAGCAATTTATGCGAACAACTTCTACACTTGAATCTTCGTTACCATGGCCAAACTTCTCCAAGCAAATAGCGCATTCAGCGTCATCATCTTGCTCATCAATTTTGGATCTCTCTAACAGATTCACGAGTTGTGCTAGTTCAGGAACGTTTTCACAGAGATCATCATTATAGATATCAGAATCTTGAACAATGTTGCGCCTGGTAACAACGTGAAGGTTCACAACAATCTCCAGCGTGTTGGAGTCACACCCTTCACGGCTTAGAATCCTTCTTGCAGTTTCGCCTATGGCAGGTAAAATTTGGTCCAATAACTCAGGGGATGCAGGCACTGAAGAGAAGATTTCATGCAATAAGATTGTGTCTTCTCTGTGTTGAGGTCTGTGAATGGAGTACAACTACATAGGATATCTGAGGGAACCAAGATTGCTTCAGTAGTTGTAGTAGAAGAAAATTCAACATCAGAGCCTTGGGTAATTTGGATCAATTCTTGGGTGCAATTGAAAATGATGGAGAAACAATCACCGAAATAAAACTCTTGTGGTATGCCTTGGTTTTCAATGGGAGTAATTCGCAACCAAAAAACGGTGGATTCCATGGCAAGTAACAAAAGTGATGGGTTCGTTTATTCGAATTATCAAGATCCGGCTACTCAAGTAAGAAAGATTTCTAATAACAAAAAAGCGAGGAGAGCGTTCTACAAGAGTAAGCGAATGGTTAATTCACTCGAATCTTTCTTGGAAGTGGAAAACCAAAAGATGCTATGCTGCCTACCAGACAGAGTCTTGATTTTCTTTAATAGCTTAAGAGAAAAATTAAAGATGGTTTTAAATTTAGTTTCGAATTGGTATTTTCTATAGATCCTAAAATATTAAAGATTTGATCTATTTTTTGCATTGATAAGATATTAAAAGAGCAACGTGTTATTATAATATTTTTTTGTTGGTAAATATTATTGATTTTTACATGGATAATACGAATAATTTAATTAAATATCTTTAATAGAATTTAGCTAAATACTTTAATACATGAATTATATGATTTAACACATAAATCAAATCTTAAGTTTAAAAGTTGCCTTGTCAATGAATTATAACTCAAATAACATAATTTCTCTATACTCACTTAAGAGGTTGCGGGTTCGACTCTCGGTATTTTCGATAAAAAAAAATTTGAAAATTGTCTTGAAATTATTATTGTTGTTTAATTTGAATTTGATCTTAAAAATATAAAATATCATTATACTTAATTTTTAAATCATTAAATAATCCTTTTAAAAGAATTTTAAAAATACTAATATATCCTTTAAGAATTAGAGTTGTTTGATTATGTGAATAATTAAAATTTTGAATTTGATTAAATTAAAACACCAAAATGCAATCTTTTAGGAATCAAAGGATTAAAATATCCTTAGTAAGTAAATTTGTTTGCCCTTATGAGAAGTTAAAAATTTGAATTTATATTAAAAATACAATAATAATACTTTTATAATTAATTTTAAAAAAACTAAAATAATATTTTTTTAGACTAAAGTTATTTAATTCCGTTAGATATTAGATATTTGAACTTGATTTATTTTAAGAAGAATAAAATATCTGATTTGTTAATTAGTAAATAAGAAAACTATCATTTTAGTTAATTTTAAAAAAAACTAAAATATCCTTTTATGAATATGATTGGTTAATTGTATTAGAAATTAAAAACTTTGAATTTAGTTTTAGATCGGAAAAGCTCTGCATACAAGTCCTAAGGGCTTGTATGCTTTACAAGCTCATTAAACAATAAAATCAAAATACGCGCTGCTCCACGTACGTTGATTACACGCGCTATATAAAATCCCGCGTATATCTAACTACCAAATTTAAAATATTTGTTTCCTTCTTCGTTTTCGTTATTTTGAGATTTGGTTGTTCTTCTTCTCGCGCCTCTTCCCTCGTTCTTCTCCATCGTTCTTTTCCTCTCGCTTTCTCACTGGTATGTTCTTCGTTTACGTTACTTTTTTCTCTCTCTGTAACTCGATCTTCGTTTTCTATTTTGATTTGTTGTTTTCTGAAACCAAAGTTTGAACTCGTTTTGAAGATAATGGATCATTCCACCTCAGATTCTCAGCTGAATTCAGGCGAAGTGGATTATGAATTTGAATCTAACGAAGTTCCTGAGGTTTGATCTACATAATGAATTTTCTTTCAGTAATTTGTATAGCATTGTGTAGTTGAAAAATTGCTGAACATTGACTGTGAAAGTAACACGTTAACATGAATCTGTCGATTCAATGTATTAGTTGTGATTAATTAACTGAAATTTATAGCAGACGCTCGGGTGTAGATCAGCTCTTTTTTTGGGTGTATTTTTGCTAGAAGTGTGGGTGTATCTACACTACTGGTTTTGTTATTTTAATTGAGTTGTTATTGTTTAGGTGTATTACATCAGACATGATTGGGTGTGTTTTTAGTTTTTGACATGGTGTATTCTGCAGCCTGTGTATTTACAGTTTATGGCTTTAAAGGTCATTGTGTAGTTGAGTTGTTGCGGTTCGGGTGTATCATATTAGGCATGATTGGGTGTATTTGAATCATATCTATGGGTGTATTCACAGTTTCTGACACGGTGTATTGTGCAGCCTCTCTCGGTTGTTGATGACGAGCTTGTTCCGAAGGTTGGAATGACCTTTACCACCCTTGAAGATGCTGGAAAATTTTACAGGAACTACGCCAAGGCTGCAGGTTTCTCTACAAGAGTTTGGTGCACAAATAGGAAGGGAAACGAGATTAAGAATCAACTGATTACATGTAGCAGAGAGGGAAAATGGAAATCTAAAATATCTCCGACCGAGAAGACCAATCCTACAGCCGGTTTAAACTGTCCTGCAAGAATTTATATACACACATTGAAGGATGTCGGTGCTTGGATTATTTCAAAGGTTGTGCTCGATCATTCACACCCCTGCTGTCCAAGCAAAGCAGAGATGCTCAAACAGCACAGGGAACTAAGCATGTCCATTCGTCGTACGATAGAGAATAACGAGGAGGCCGGGATCAGACCAAGCAAAACATACCAATCATTTGTTGCGGCTGCCGGGGGTCATCGCGAGTTAAATTTTATCAAAAAGGACGTGAAGAATTACATTACGAGGGAAGTGCAGAATGTTTTCGAACAAGAAGATGCAAAGAAATTCGGGAAATATTTGTTAAGAATGAAAGAGAAGAATTCGAATTTCTTTTTTGAGCTCCAACTCGAAGAGGATCAATCGATTAAGTTCGCTTTTTGGGCCGATGCAAGAAGCAGAGCCGCCTTTGAGTATTTCGGAGACGTCATTTCATTCGACACCACCTACAATACAAACAGGTAACAAACTGCCCCTGTTTATGATGCTAAATTATTTTATTTTTACGAATCCGCATCAGAGGTGTATATTGGCTGTTTCATTGGGTGTATGCGAAGCATTTGTTAAGGTGTAACTAATAATTTTGTATTCTGGACCATGATAATTTGTTTCAGGTATAATTTGGTCTGTGGTTCTTTCATCGGGGTGAATCACCACGGTCAGTCAACACTTCTCGGATGCTCTTTGATGAAGAACGAAGAAATTGAATCATTCAAATGGTTATTTCAATGCTGGCTTCGTTGCATGGGAGGAAACGCTCCAAAAGGGTTTCTCACCGATCAGTGCGCATCAATGAAAAGGGCTTTAGAGGCCTGTATGCCAACGACAATTCACCATTGGTGTATTTGGCACATCATGAAGAAGATTCCAAGCAAATTAAACGAGTACAAGGGACATGCCGATATCGAACAAGAAATGAGCCAAGTTGTTTGGAACTCTCACAGCAAAGACTCATTCGATAGGAATTGGAACGATTTTCTGCTGAATTTTGGTCTTGCGGACAACAAGTGGCTTTCAGGTAATGTCTTTTTAAAATCTGCAGCAGAGGTGTATATTGCATGTTCCCTCGGGTGTATTTACAGTCTGTATTTGGGTGTATTATGCAGATCTGTACGAAGACCGTCACATATGGGTTCCTATCTATCTGGATCACCACTTCTGGGCAGGGATGAGAAGCACCCAAAGGAGCGAGAGCATGCATTCATTTTTTAACAAGTATATCACCCGGAACAGCTCGCTTATTTAGTTCGTCAAACAATACGATAATTGCCTCGGAAGCAGGGAGCAAGCAGAGAGAGAATCAGATGCTGCAGATTTTCATACGGTCATACCGTGTGCAACCAAATCCTCCATTGAAGCTCGGTTTCAAGATGCGTACACTCACGCAAAGTTTAGGGAAGTCCAAGCGCAATTCATAGGAAAGGTGAATTGCATCACCAGATTAAAGAATTCCGCTCTAGGCTTTTCAGTATACGAAGTCGGAGAACAAGTTTCCAGCTCAATATTCAACAAGTTCGTGGTTACTTACGACTCAGTTGCAGCCGAGGTAAAATGCGAATGCTTATTATTCGAGTCGAGAGGGATACTGTGCCGTCACGCACTAAGCGTGTTAAGCTTCGAACAAGCAAGCCAAGTGTCACCTAGATACATACTGGAACGATGGAGCAAGAAGGTAAAGAGGCGACACACACACATCAAGAGCAGCCACGACGAGCCACTAATGGAGCCAAGAAGCAAGAGGTTCGACCAATTGGTTTTTCGTTCGCAAAATATTTGCGAATTTGCCTCCGAATTGGAGGAGCTGACTGCAATTCTGCACCGTGCTTACGATAACGTCATGGCCGAGATGGAAGCATTAAAAGCCAAAAGGAAGGGGACATCTTCTTTATCCCACGAAGACGCCAACTTGGAATCCGTTAACGAGTTTCAAAGCCCGCCAAGGATTCGAACAAGAGGACGTCCAAAAAACAGGCTAGGTTCAAAGCTGGAGAAACAGATCGCAAATGGCACAAAGAAGAAGAAGACGAAAGTTTTAAGCGAGGTAAAAGTAATGTTCTTTAAATTTGTGGTGATTGAGTTTATTTTTCTCGTTAATAGGTTAGCTAATGTGTGAGTGTTATATTCAGATAAACCTGTTTTGATGCTGCATCAGCGGCGCATTCAAATTCCAGCCAATATCAAGGACACGTTATGAATTATCAGTTCAGGGTACCAGCAGCAGGGGATAACTCTTTGGGTGTATAGTTTTATAGAATATGGGTGTAAAAGCACCGTTCTTTTGGGTGTATTTTTGTTCATTGACAATTTACATATAGACACATATATAGATTCATATAGAACAAAAGCTCTAAAAATTCGCAGGTTATGGGTGTATATTTGATTTGATATTTTTCTTCATATTTTAGTACATGTAATTCATACATTTTGAATACAGCACAGACAGTTTGGGTGTATATTTTACGCAATGTTGGGTGTATTATTAGACCTGCGTTGGGTGTAACAGTTTATAATTTGCGTTTATATATGCCTTGATTTTTTCCTTCATATTTTACCATCTGTAATACAGCTTTTGAATACATCACAGACAGTTTACCAGCACAGATAGTTTAACTATGGGAAAAAATATACATGGAATAGAACTTGTTGATAAATGGCAAATATTTACATCATTTGTTCAATTTACAAACTACCCAGCAGTTGGATTACGCAGTTTCTATATCAGCAGAATTAATCTGACAAAACGGACTCAATAATACAGAGGATGGCTTCGACAGCCTTATAGCACTACTCTCCCTAATTGTCCGATCTCTTTCTCTATTCATCTCACTGAATAGTATCCGGGAAGCATACTCCACTCTATAGTGGTCCACCTCCTCCTACAATTAAAAAGTATATTCTGTTTAAACAGCAATATTAATTCAGTAAAGTAATACAGATTTATATAGTTCTAAAGACAGTTACCTGTGGCCAATTATCCCATTCATACTTCCCCTTTTTGATGTTTTCCGGCTCAATTAACTCCATCCACTTCATAACATAGATAGCGCAGTCATAGCTGAAAACGAAGAAAATAAATTACAAATCTCATTTATGAAAGTTTAATGTTCAGACTCACAAATTTATACCTTATTTTTTGGCCTGATATTTTAACATATGATGATTTAATTTTTTTCTCGTTCTCCCCTTTCTGCAGAGGTTTCCCGCCGGCATATGTTATCAATCTTGAAAATACATATCCCTTAAATAAAAAACAAATCAGTAATACACCCGAATAAATGCACAAGATACACCCAACTGAATGGACAATATACACCCAACACAACTAACGAAATAGACCTAAATATTAAAGTAAACATGACAGAGGCAACTTACAGTGAATTTATTAATGTCCTTTCTCTCATCGCTTGGAGCTCTTTTGTGTAGCGGGTCAAGTATATGACATTTCCGCTTTCTTGTATTTATGAGCCATAACCACCAATGCCCCGAGTGGCAAACAGGAGCAAAAATCTGAAGGATTCCCACATTTCAACAGTGTGTTATTTTATTTGGCATATAAGTAAATAAGCGTACTAACAAATTTAGCAAACGAAAACTTACATATCGATGCAAAGTTAATTTTTTTTTATCTATGAAGGGAATGAAACTCGGGTAGGCTTCCACCTTGAATTCCCTTTTCGTTTTCGGTGATATGAATTCCCCCTTTGGGTGATCCGAAAGCGCCATGCACTGCAAGAATTGCGAAACAAGAAATGAAATACTAAACTTACACCCAATGGAACGTAAAAAATACAGCCAAATCAATATAGAAAATACACCCAAAGTTCGTAGAAGTAACACTTACCACAATATCGGGGGGGAGACAGTATATTTGTTCTTGAAACCTCTTTTCATTTTTCTGGTTGAGGATGAGGCAGATGGCAGATACAATCTAGAAATATATGCCAAAATCAATTTTACATTAATAAGCATTGCAATTGACTTTGGTGTAAAAACATTAATGTTGTTTTAATATTACCTGAGATTCTATATCACTTTTTGCCTGGAGGGATACAAGGTGCATTCTCATCAAAATGTATTCTCCTTGGCCAATCAGAGTGCACATCTCCTCATACTCGTTAGTATTGCCATCTGCATCTTCCTTCAGTCTCGTCCCCCAGATGTAGCACTTTTGTTTCATATCATCCGTAATCTGATATAATCCCCCAGGAGTTCGAAACTTTCCAGAACATTCTCCCCCAGTCCCCCTCTCAATTTGTGGACTTTTGTTGTTTCCCTTCGCCACACTGCTTGCTATTTTTTGGATCAAATTGTCCAATTCTTCTATCAAATTTGCAGATTCAGGAGATTTTGCCCTTTCTGTCTCCTGCGTTGATGCCCCCTCCTGGCTCGAATCAGTCAATCCAAGGCTGAATGATGGCACCCCTGGATCTATTTTAGGAACATAGGATGCTGTCCGTGCCATCATTAACAGGGCAGCAGCGTCTGGATGACTGCGTCATCATGTATAAGAATAAGAATAAGAATAAGAATATACGGATGATAAGAAAAGATTGATTTTAGTCTGATGAACTTACATTTTAGTTGGAGCTGGGGGAACCGTGGGTGTGGTCTCTTGAAGTTGTTTGGGGGTTTCAGGACTGCTGCACAGTTACAAAAAATTAATCACGGCGTAAAAAAAACTAATCAAGAACAATATACACCCAAACTGTTAGCTAATATACACCCAAACTCTAAACAAACATACACTCAATACTATTTCTTACGTTTCTGTAGTCCCTTCAATCTGTAGCATAGGGGTTGGTTCAAAATCTGTCTCAGTGGTTGTTTGGGATGCCGGCACAAAAACCTGAATCGGGACTCTAAACAAGAAGAAAAGTGAAAGGTTAACAATGCCTTTGAAAATAATAAGGTTATAAGGTTGAAATATTATTGGAAAACTCACACTGCAAGCGCTTCCGACGGTGTCTGTTCCCTCACAACCATCATATTCGAATCAGACGGACTCAACCTAAAATACACCCAAAGAAATTCAAGAAATACACCCGAACAATTCAAAAAGAAGACAGGCTTTGTTTTTTTGAGAACTTACATACTTGCAGTTTTTGCTTTTTTTTCCTGCCTTTTTTTTCTTGAATAAAATAATAAAGGGCTTTTTTTTCTAAAAAAAATATATACAGAATTAGAAGTAGAAGGGTAATAGAAGAACAAAAGTAACGGTTATTTGAAAGAGAAATTACATGCTCTGTGATGGCTGGTTTACACTACTCTATTCTGTGCGCCCTTGAGAGGAAGGAGCATCACTTCCCAAGTTCATAGCTGGGATTCTAAAACAGATCTCATGTTATTCAGACAAAATAAGATACAGGTATAAAATACACTCAAATGAATGCACAAGATACAACCAACCGAATGGACAATATACACCCAACACAACAAACGAAATATCCCAACTTAATAAACAACATACACCCAACTTGATCAACACAATACACCGAAATGGTTCCACAAAATACACCCAAATTATGATAACAAGATTTTATTAGATAATAAAGCTTCTTACGTTTCAGACGACACATAGCGACCTTCTGTCGATCGCAGGTCAGCTTGGTTCTCCCTGGAAAACAAGAAACAATTATTAGCATACAAAACACACCAGAATATGAAATAGACAGCCCAACAAGACATACCCCTCTGCAGCAGATTTATCAACATTTTGCCCTAGCCATTCATCTAGTTCGTCACTTGATATTTCATATGTCTCACTACATTCATAAAAGAAGATGTTAACAAAAATAATTACGATGATAGACGGTAATATAGCTTACGAGGTACTGTACCGGTCAAAGTATTGATCTTCTTTAGGAGGTGATTCCTCCACAACAACTTTTTTCTTTTTTGGTTGTGTTCTGGGTGGAAAAAAAAGAGTACCAATCAGAAATAAGAAATTAATTTTATCACAGAATAGTCGTCTAATCTAATTATATGCAAAGAAGTGCTTACTTTTTTGGTGTTGTTTTTGTTTTTTTCTTCTCCTTCTCCTTCTCTGCAAGTGATGATTCTTCGCTCCTATAAGTTAATAATAGACACTTCAGTTAATACACGAAATCTTTATAATGAAGCCAAAAGAAAGGAGTAATAATTTCAGAACATTACTCATCACTTGGTTCAGATTCAGATTCTGAATCAGAATCTGACTCCTCTTGCCTCTGCTTTCTTTTTCTGGAGTCGACTCTGGAAGGCAAACAATCATTATTTAGAACATACTAAAAATACACCCAAATGAATTCACAACATACACCCAACTGAATATACAATATACATCCAACGCAGCAAACGAACACACCCAGCTTAATAAACTACACACACCCAACGTGATCAACAAAATACACCCAACTTGAAAAAGAAATTACACCCAAGTATGGTACTTACTTTTTCCCCTTTTTGCTGGGGTGTTTTCTTCCTGAATCCTCTGAGTCTTCTTGAGTCTCAGACTCAGAGGTAGAAGTGTCAATGTCAGTAGCTGTTTCTGTCTCTGAAGACGATGTTGGACTCGCCTTCCTTTTTTTTGTTTTTTTGATTTCTTGTTTTTTTTCTTTTTTCTCTTTTTTTTTTTCATTTTTTCTCTTGCTCTTGTCTCCGCCATCTTCACAATCCCCTGAAACATTAGATATTTTAGCTAGCAGCATTCAGGTAAATAAAATACAAGCAACATATTATGTTTACTTACCAAAATTTCCTCTCTTTCTGCAGTCATTCTTTCCACCAACTGCTCCTTAGTCCAGTTGGCAATCCAAGGCTTTGGTGGTCTTTCAGCCCTCTTCTTGCCTTTGTTTTCAGAAAGATGAAAGTATATTATCATCAGGGCAAAGAGGCAGCCATCAATTGCCTTCTTCTTCTTCTCCTGGTAGTCTGTGATGCCCTTGATCAAGAAGGTCAAAACATGCCCCCCCAGTTTCTCTCCGATATGCCGTCCATGTTAAAAATTGGGGCCAGGTGCACGGGTGATATTTTGTTTATCGTCGTTGGCAAAAGGAACGCCATCTGTATGTAGAGGATGAATATCCTCTTGAACATCAGGCGTTCCTCTTCGTTGCCAACGCCGATTTCCATCATTTCATCGATAAGACTTTTGAGGGTCTTACCCTGGAATCTTCTAAAAATTATTTTGTCATCATCAGAGAGTTTCTTATACTCAACTTTCTCAGGAAACAGATTTCCTACAAAAAGGAAAACAACAAAGTATCAAAGTCGGTTCAAATACACTCAAGCATCAACCTTAAATACACCCAAGCATCAACTTAATATACACCTATAATTTTGAGCTAGTTACCTATTGCATTGATGCCAAGCGCATCACCTATTGTTTTTGGTGTTATTTGGAAAGAACCATATCCTGTCTTCAGTCTGTTCTCCCCAAGTTTGAAGTTGTTTGTCAGTTCCCTTAAGAGTTGGTGATCCACCCTAAGTGGTGGGATGTGCATCAACCCACCGAATCCAAGATCCCTCGCAATTGCCTTCTTCTCCTCAGTCATGTTTCTGAACTTATCACTTAGGAGATGTGTGGCACACTTAAGGTCTTTTGTTTTGTTTTTTGCTGCCATTTTCTCTGAAACATAAAATACACCCAAAGACATCAGTACGATACACTCATATATATGAGTCAGATACACCCATTGATAACAGTAAGATACACCCATAGATATGATTCAGATACACTCATTGATAACAGTGAGATACACCCATAGATATGATTCAGATAAATCCATTTATATCAGTCAGGTATCACTCAAACATGCTTCAATATCAAATTAATTGAGATCTCAGTAAGATACACGCATATATGAGTCAGATACACCGATTGATAACAGTAAGATACACCCATATGTAAGAATCAGATACACCCATTGATAACAGTGAGATACTCCCATAGATATTATTCAGATACAGTATCCATATATATCAGTCAGATATCAGTCAAACATGCTTCAATATCAAGCCACATTACAAGTTCAAGCAGTATACACCCCCAATCTACGGAATAAACCCCCAAAAATCAACAACAATAGCAGGAGAACTTAGAACAAGAACGTAGAACGACGTAGAACTTAGAAGAACGACGTAGAACTTAGAACAGTGTAACAAAGAAGCAAGAAGTAAACCCTAGAAGAACGACGTAGAAGAAAAGTAAAATATACAGGAATCTTAACGAACTTACGTTGAGTATTGTTGCTTTGCTTCAGATTTTTCACGGAGAGTTTGATCGTGTTTTGATGGAGGTTTCGAAGAACGATTTGTATGTTTTGAACTTTGATTTTTGCTCGAAAATGGAAGGGTTTCCTTGTTTTCGAAGCGCTTTGAGAAGTGGAAGAAGTGGAAGAAGTGGAAGAGTTTTCCATACATAACGGTTGTAGTGTTGAGCGCGTGATTTTGACGCGCCATGTTGTCTCTCTTTATGCGCGTGGCTTCTATTTGGGCTGGGCCAACTTGTAAGCTTGTAAGCTTGTATGTGTAGCCCAGCCCTTTAGAAATATGAAACACTTCAGGATACAAAAATTTGTTATTAAATTAGTCAATATGTATATTATATATACGAGAAATGTTGATCAGGGTTTATTATTTTTTGTTAATATTTTTAGTTATCAACCATATTTTTTTATTTTAATAATCTAATAACATACTTTAGCTCATATTTTTAAACATTAATAACTAACTATTAATTAAATAATAAATTTTACTGATCCTCTAGTATTTCTCTATATATATTACTCAATATATTTTTATTTTTGTATATTTTACTTTTAACATGTATTTTTCAATAACTAATTTTTTTGTATACATATACCATGGTTAATTTTTTTGTTATAAAATATTTGTTGTGTCCTCTTAATGGCACTTAACATGCCTAAATAAAATTTTAGCTATAGAATATTTTTTTAATGTATAATAATATGTTTGATTTTTGGTTTTATATCTATTGATGTCTTGATGGTATGGTTAATAATTCACAGATAGTAAAACGGGTTCAGTCCATCCCATTTTGTCAAAATAATATAGGTTGAAATTACTACTCCATCCTGTCAAATGTTGGACTGACGGATTAGTGGGTCGGGCAGCCTTTTTAAAAAAATTATAAATATAAAATATTAAAACGATTAATTCACAGTATGAAAGAATATCTTTATAAAGATTTTTTTAATATCAAATTTTATTTTTTCAAAGTCACAGTATATTACAACAAAAAGAAAATCATAATTTACAATCACAAGTTTATATCATACCAGATTTTATACATGCTTAAAATCTTTGACATAATATTTTAAAGAGTAAAGTATTATTTTTGTCCCCAACGTTTGGGGTAAGTCCTATTTGTATCCCTAACATTTAAATCGTCCTATTTGTATCCTTAACGTTTATAAAAGTGATTCAATGTTATCCTACTATCAATTATACTAACAAATCAGATTATATTTTTCAATTATTCTCACTTGGATGTATTCATTCTCAATTAGGTTCTACTTGGATGTGTTCGATTTTAATATTATACCCACTATTTGTGTTTTGATTCAATTATGTCCTTAGAAAAGTGAATTATGTAAATGTTGTAGGAATTAGTTTCAACATTTGATGAACTATTTTTTGGAGTAGATCATTAATTCTATCTCAGATATTTGTATTCTAACTTCAAGAAGAGATTTTTAAAACTCAAACTAAAGTGCTCATGATGTGTAATTGATGACAGGATAACATTGAATCACTTTTACAAACGTTAGGGATACAAATAGGACGATTTAAACGTTAGGGATACAAATAAGATTTACCCCAAACGTTAAGGACAAAAACGATACTTTAATCTATTTTAAAAGACCAATAGAAATTTAAACAAAAATTTAACAAATATTGAAGGACGTCAGAGTTGAAAAACCTTATATCTAAATAAAATTAAAGTTGTTGAAGGACACCAAAACTGATGCAGGAGATCTAATAAAAAAAAGCATCGATGCTGAAGGAAGACGCTGAGTTGCGAACGCCGACACTGATGAAGGATCTGCTTACTGAAGTACTGATGTTGGTATTTGGCCGTCGAAGATGGAGCAAAAACTTGGACACATCGAAACTGGGCAGCAAAAGAATAGAAGCAAGGAGGCAAAGAGAGGCTGATATCTAGAACGATCTAGAACCGACCTTAGCGCAATCGATGACAATAACAGGAGAGCTTGGACGATCGGAAACGGCATGCTAGATGGAGACAAACACCGAGAGAGATAGGGGCGACTTGATGCGTGTGGCAATGAGAAATGAGGAGAGCTCCGAGTTGAGAGCGACAACGAGAGTGACTGAGAGAAGTGAGAATAGAGAGTATGAGAGAGTGAGTGTGGCCGTGTGGGTGAGGCTTGAGGCTTGAGGCGCTGAAGTCCTAACTTTTCTTATGAGAAAGTCTGGAGTCATCATTTTTATTAAAATTTGATCGGTATTTAATTAGTAAAAAAAAAAGTGAGTAATTTTATATAATTTTACACTATTAAAAACATTAATAATGACTAATTGATGACTACAAATCATAAAATCTTATTCCGCCAAAGTCAGTAAATTTGGCAGTGGGAGTTAGACAAATTTTTAAAAATTGATATATCTAAAATCTTAATCTGACTCTTTTTTCTAGCAATTCGATATGATAAATTCTGTCCGTTTTACCACTCCTATGTGTTAACAAGAAAAATTATTTTCTACTTAGCCTTTGTGTGAAAATCATGATATATAGAGGTGAAATGTTACCTGACGAATAGAATGAAACTTAACTACTTATTCGCAAATAAATTCACGTGACAAATCTCTAACTAACTGCTGAATTCTGTACAAACTGAAATAACTGACTTTGGTTATTACTTATTATTACGTGCTTACTCTCGGATTTTTTATTTTAATAAATAAAATAATTATAATAATTACTGAAATAAATTATTTAAAAAATATTTATCGAAATAAATATCCTTCTCATATCTCGTTTACACTGTAAATTAAATAATTTTTTATATATTTCGTTTACAGTGTAAACGAAATACATAAAAAATTATCCCATTTATACTATAAACAAGATATATAAAAAATATTTATTTTGATAAATATTTTTTAAATTATTTATTTTAATAATTATTATAATTATTTTATTTCTTAAAATAAAAAATCTGCTTACTCTCTGGACAACTAAACATAAAAATCCAACCTCACCAAAACCAACTATTGCGGCAACCAACAGCCTTCACATTCAATAAATTGAAGCATTAGCTTAAAAAGCTTTTGAAAATTTACATAGAAAAACTTAATAAAGCAAATGTAATAAGGAACTGCAGAATTATGGATTAATATCTAATTTAAGATATAGATAAAATTTTTTTTTCTCTTACTAAAGTTTAACTCATCAGCTTTCATTTCCCATTCTTTAAAATTAGAGAATGTATCATTTTCATTTTTTTAACAATTGAAAGAGTAAAGTGTAATTTCTCATCATTAATTTTATAAGTGGAATAAAAAATAAATATAAAAAAAAGAATAATGGAGGATTAAAGATCATACTTTATACTCTCAATTTTTTTAACAATTGAGAGGATCCATTTCCTTAAAATTAGATTACCGCTAGTAGGAATATATAAGGAGAGAAGTGTTAGGAGGTCAGCAAATTTTGTGATTTGTAATCATTAATTAATCATTATAAATATTTTTAATAGTGTAAAATTATATCTAATAGTATAAAATTATTTATTTATTTTTTGACAATTAAGTATTGACCAAATTTTAATAAAAATGCTAGTCTTTTAAACTTTATCTATATAAAGATTTGTGAAAGTCAAATATTTTAACTAAATTGTACACAAGATTTAAAAATCATATCACTCGTGATGCCAATTAATTCATCAACAATAACAATATCTTATCCCATTTTATCTAAAATCATATTTAATTCATGTTAGCACAATTCTTCTTTTTTAAGGTTGATTTCGAAAAATTATCCAGTAAAAAGATATAAGATTAGAAGATGTAATATTCAATTCAAAATTTTAAGACATCAAATTAATATATCTCTCTTATAAATTTCTCATTTTTTTTGTTTTTTGTTTTTAACGTGAAATTAATTTTTTATATTATTACACTTACTGCTTAATAAAATAGACCTAATTTTTTATGCCAATTATTAATTCAGTTTAATTAGGTATTTTTAAAATACTTTTTTAGTCAATTTTTTATTACATTAATTTAAAATAAAATTCAAATAAATATATCTAAATAGATTTACTTTTTTTAATTTAAAATATAAATTCAATTTTAAAACCTGCCATTCAGTTCTGAATCCCTAAATTAAAATTTAGTGTGCTTTCTCTATTTTGAGAAACGGCATATTAGAGGAAAAATATTGAAGAACAAAACAAAGAACAGGAAATAATGCATGAAAATTCTAACAAAAAAGAATGGACTTGCATTGGTCGTTGGTCGTTAGAAGATTTTATCTCATTCTTGTGTTTATCATCACTACAGAGTTGAGAGTATCCTTTTTTCTGAATGAAAACACGACACAAAAGCCAAAATTTCACTTCGCAAATATTTGCAAGCAACATAAGCTCACAAATGTAACACCATTTAAGAAAAATAAGTTCACCCTTAAAACACCAATACTAAAAAAAGAGTTTTATTAGACCCTTAATTATATACAAAATTTTGTTAAATTTTTGTGACATATACCATTTACGATATTATGCTAAAATTAAAAAGACTCAAATACAGTTTCAAATAAACAAATACCGTATCAATGTGAACAAATATAAGGCGTAAAAACTTTAACTAAAATAGTCTCTATAAGCAATAATATTTAATTGTTAAAAAATAATTTAAAGAGATACTATATAACTCTAAAACAAAAAATATTAGCAGATAAAAAAAAGGTTAATTCTATCTTACTTTTTCTCAAATAAAAAGTATATTATTCTTTATGATAAATCTAATAGTTATAAAATGAAATTAATTATATTATCAAGATGATTAATATTAACTCTTAATTTAATTTGATTTTTGACAACTAAACTAATTTTTTTTATAGTAAAACCACTTGAATTTTATACCCTATAAAATCACACAATTCTTATATCATATCAACTCCATTAACAATTATAAAATTCACCCTTACTCAATTAACATCTTTTTTACTTTTTAATTTTAAATTTGTGATTTGATGTTTTATTTTTTTTTCATTTGTTTTTTTAGTTTTCGAATTTTTTTTGTATCGTTAGATCTAATTAATATATACTTAGTTTTAAAAAAAATTTTAAAAATTATAAAATAATTTTTTTGTAACTCTTATAATTTATCCAAAAATTTTTTACTATATTTAATTAGTTTAATTAGTTATTAAAATTTAATTTAAATTAAAAGTTAATATTTACTACGATGACATAATTCATTTCATCTAATAATTATTAAACATATCACATGAGGTAACTTACTCTTTTTTTAAAGTTTTTTAAAAGTTTTTCAAACTTTTGCGAAACTCAAAAACAGTAAAGAGTTTTTTACAGAAGACTTTATAAAATAACAATCCTTCAACAAATAGAATAATAAACATCATCACAAGCGACTACTTCGTTAAAAGTCCTATCCAAAAAGGACCAAAAAATGAAAATTGTTGTTTAAAGATCCTATTCAAAAGGATCAAATGTCAGCAGCCATCCACAAAATATACAAAACATAAAAGAAATTGTTCATCAAAAGGTCCCACAAGCTGGGCCTTAATAAAAATATCACATAGGGCCAATAAAAGGGTTGGAGTCATCAGCAGGAGAGGAGGCTAGTTCAACTATAGAAGTCGGAGGGGTAGGAGGAATCTCTTCGGCACCAGAAGTCAGGTCCACATCGGGAGGGGCTGAAGAGCTCGGCTGTGACCCCTCGGTTGGACCGATCTGTCGAGGAGGGAATTCGATTATGCGCTGCCCCGCAGTCTTCAGCTTGGAGTCAGTCTCAAGATGAGGAGGAAAAACTATCACTCCATTAATGACAACCTTGTCGGGATGAAGAGGTGATAAGTCCAGGTCGGGAGCAATAACTCCGACTTATTGTTTCAACACCCTAAACACATCTTCAGTACCCTCGACAATGGAGTCCTCCAAGTCCTGGTAACCCTCCCGAAGCTGCTCCACCTCCCTTTTCAAGTCAAGATTGGCCGAAAATATACGTACGTAATTCTGCTCAGCCTTCTCCTTCAAACCCTCAGTCATGGCACAAGAACCCATTAACTGTTTTTTTCTTTCCTAGGCTTGGAAGAGTTCTTCCTTTAGCCTAGCATTCTCCTCCTGCAGCCTCTTCTCATCTTCTTGATACATAGCAATTCGTCCCTGGAGATTTTCCAAAGAGTGCTGGGTCGCACTCAAAGGGGTTTTTTTCTAATAATATCAAGAAGAGAGGTACAGACCCTGGAGTCCGAATTCCTCCTCGGATTAAAATTTGAAGATGGTTACGGATAGCAGCATCATCCATAGCAATTTGGCTATGTGGAAGGATGTGCTTCCTAGAAAATTTTACTCCACCAAAGCTGATGTCCCTGATGTTAGAAGCACCAGCTTCCGAGATCTTGGGTTTCTTCTTCTCTGGTTCCGAGAAAGAAAGGACTGTGGGGACAGGGGCAAGAGGAGGAAGAAGAGAAGTAGGAATTGGATTTACCAAAATTGGCTGGGAGGAAGTCCACAAACCCAAGCTTTGAAGCCGAGGAGGAGTGGCAGAGGTTCCGACCTCTTGTGCAGCAGCTCGGGCACGAGCATTCCTCTTGACTTCCTGCACCTTTTGATAATCAGCTCTCGACCCACTCTTCATTTTTTCTGAAAAAAGGAAGTAAAAATGAATAGTGCACAAGTCGGAAGTAAGAAAAGTCACCTACAAAATCAAACACAAAAACTACCTAGCTCGGTCCTGACATAGCCCAGAGATCCAAGAAGAAATTTCTTGGTGTCCAGGTTTGGAGCCCGTCCCCAAGCCTTTCGAAAAAACTCTACCACAACCTCCTCTACCTCGTCCAAATCTACCAAGCCATATTTCTCTACGGGGGAAGTCTCGACTCAATATAGAAGAAATCGGGAATCATTATTTTCATTTAGAAAAAAGGGATGATGATCTTTTACAGCTTAAACTTTAAAGAAGAAATTTTTGAAGTCATGGAAAGACTTATCAAAAATGAAAAAAACTTTCCGGCCTTGTATAGCTCGGAAGGAAACCCACTGTTGCTTATTTTTAGCACTAAAAGGCTAAATAAAACAGATAGAAAAAGGTCTTTAAAGAGATCGAAAAATCAAGTGCATGGCTGACAAGCTGGTAAATCTTGAGGAAACCCCAAACATTGGGATGAAGCTGGGAAGGAGCTACCCCACAGTGGGATAATACCTCTATCTCGAAGTCAGAAAAGGGAAAAGTAACCCCTAAACAGGTGAACAGACAGTCGTACAAAAAAAAGTGAGAATCAGAATCGTTCATTCTCCCATAGTAAACTCGGTTCTTTGAGTCTGGGGCCACTAATTCATACTTTGCCTCATCGACATCAGAAATGCAGATCCTATGGTGTTTACGAAGTTCAGTTACAAATACATTATCGACGATGGGGTGTTCAGACAAGACGGAAGAATCTACCCATCTTAACAGAGCCTCCATAATCCGGGAAGATATTTTCCGAAATGGGAGAAGATATACAAGAAGATATATCTACATTACACAAAGAAAAAACAATGATCAAAAGCAGGTTTTGAAACAAGACAGTCATTTTCCATACAAAGCAACCAATTGCATCAAAAGAAACGATTTTTATAAAAAGAAAAACACAAAAATTCCAAAGTCTCCTACAAGCAAATAGTGAAAGCACCACCAAAACCTACTCAGAACCTCTTCCTCCATCACTCAATACACTCAATAAAAACAACGAAGCCAATAAAGAGTGAAAAGTAACGAAAGACTAACCTTTCTTGGAGGAAAACTGACAGCAAGAAGGAAGGGGATGCCGAAAACGCTGAAAATTCAAGGAACAGAAACAGCAAGCACCAAAGCGTGAAGATCTTTTGAACAAGGAAGAAAGTACGAAGGAAAAATTCGAAAAGAAGAAAGAGAAAGAGACGAAAGGCATTTATAACATACTAGGGGCATAATTATAAAATGACGCAATCATTAAAAGAGCGCGCCGTTACCAATATAACTGCCCCCACGTGTAAATGCAAAAAGCCAAACGGACGCGACTGTTGACAAGAAATAACGATTGATGATTTGAAATCACGTTGGTTTTTCAACTTGAAATCACGTCGGTTCCTCAACACGGGAAGAGGATAACGACTTAGGCAGTCCCGAGCTCTATTAATACTCAAGTCCAACTCCTATTGAAGAGATCGGACTCGAGTAGGGGCACTATTCATACCCTGACCCAAATCATAAGCTAGACCTAAATTAAGCTAAAAGGCCCAAACATGAAGGTTGGCCTTTGCCGCCTATCCGACCTCTACAAAGAGGTCGGGATCAACACTAGCAGGTGCTTAACACTTATCCAACTAAGTAATTGCCTCCTTATATCTCTCACCCACTTTTAGAAGAGAGATCCCAACAACTATAAGATAAAAGAACGATTATCCACCACCAGAAGTGGAACGACTTCAACGGTAGTTATTGGCTCAGCTCCTATAAATACTCTGACACACTCAGGTACATCTAAGTTCTAATACGCTAAAACCTGCTTAACCTCTTATTGACTTAGGCATCGGAGTGTCTTGTAGGTACCACCTCCCACCTTTTCGTAAACACAACTCAGACGGCGGCTCTCTGACGTAGGACAAGTCGGAGACCACTCTTTTGAACGTTTGGGTCTCGTAAGCAAGCCCAATCCACATCTGGTTCTAGGTAACCCCCCGAACAACTATTATTTTCCGATGGATCAAAACCTTTTCCAAAATGCGCAGCACCAAATCATGGGAAGCACCCACGAATTGGAAATAGCCTCCAACTCAACGCTGACGCCTAGGAAATGGTAGCAAAAATCCATCTTGTGTATAGCGCCCACGAAATGGGCTTCTCAGGTATGGCGAATGCGAATTCGGCTATCACAGAGGTGGTACCCACAAAATGGAGGCAGAGGAAAAACTCAATGGGAATGGATACTTTCCATTGTTAAAAAAAATTGAGAGTTTAAAGTGTGATCTTTAACCCTTCATTGCTCTCTCTCGTATTTATTCTTTGTCCCACTTATAAAACTAATGGTGAGAGTGTGATCTCAAATGTTAAAAAAAATTAAGAGGATCCATTTCCAAACTCAAGGGCGTCAGACGCGAATTGGACTCAATTCATTAGTACCAAACACGAAATGCAGCAACTAAGTTGTAATAATCTAGAAGTATGGACCCTCCACCACCATTTTCACGTAATTATCTTCTGAAAATATGGATCATTCACCATCATTTTAAAACAATATTCCATTTAAACCACCTATTGCAGATATTCCTTCCACATATTTTTTTTATCATTTTATCACTATATTTTTATTATTAAATTTGTATGTCACATTGTGTGGTATGAAATCTTAATTTTAATTTTATTTTTTTCACATGTAATTTTATTTTTATATAGTTTTCTATTATTTTTATAGTTAGTTACAGTAAGTTCTTGACCCCAATAAAGGAAGAGAAAGTTTTAATAGGAATAAAAAATAAATAAAAAAATAGCAACAAAATATACAATGACACACATTTTATATTTATTTTTTATTTTCACCTACCATATCATACACAATAAAACAGTAAACACTAACTACACAATAATTTATTTAGCATTGCTATCAAGATTATTGTGAATTATAATTTTATTATTATTCACCACATACAAGAACACTATTTTCTAACGATACCACGTGAGAAGAACCAATTGCCTAACAAATGGAACTAATAAGAGAGCAAATAAAGAATCAATTGCCTAAACGATTGTAATCTCAGCCACGCACTTAATTAATTAAATTATGTAATCTTTGATACACCGAATATGCTATAGTTTAATTAAGTTAGTTAAACCACCATTTTGATAATTTGAAATGTTGGTTTGTCAAAGATTGATAGTTTCTTTGTCATAGGATTTTTGGCTCCTTAAGAATTAATTTTGTTTGATGAGTACATCTAAAATACGGGATCATTGTTTAACAAACATTTTTTTATTTAAAATACCGGTTTTAATTAAATTAAATTAAAACGAGGAATCCCATTTCGTGTGTGTCAGAATTGGAATGGCCCAATTCGTATGTGCTGTCATTGACATGCCCATTCCGTGGATGCCATCTATAGAATGTCCCATTTTGTGGGCGTCAGCGTTGAGATGGAGGCTATTTCTAATTCGTGGGTGCTTTTCATAATTTGGAGCTGTGCATTTTAAAAAAGAAAAGTATATGGAACCAAAAAGTTACCAGCCAAAAACTAAACAAAATCACATTAATTTATATTAATAATTAATTAATTTTAAATTTTTTAAATTTAAAATTTAATTAAAACCTAATTAAAACTATAAAAACCTTCCTCTTCTCTCTCATATTAACCTACTCACCTCCAACAATCACACACACAAATCCCCTTCTCTCTCTCAGGTTCTCTCTGCCTCCTCACTGGAACTCACTCCTCTGTAACGGGGTATGTGCTGCAAGGTGCCGGTTATCATCTCTTTCAAATTTCTACCGCAGAGCCTATAGAACTTGCTGCCAGCACTGCAACTGTGTGCCCCCGGACACCGCCAGCAACCAAGAAAGAGATGCAGAAATTTAAATAAAAGAAAATAAAAAGTAATGCTAAATTTTTCTTTTTTCGTTTCTTTTTTTTTTTCTTAGCTGGATTAAACAAAAGAAGAAGTATAAGAGATGAAGGGAGGTGGACGGACAGAGGAGGGGGACTCTCGGTTGGGGTGGGGATTTGGTTTCAGATGTGGTTTTGAAAGGATGAACGGGTAGTTGAAGAGAAGGGTGTTGACCGCAAATTACACACTTGATCTTAGTCAAAAGGAATTTTTAAATAATTACATAAATATAAAAAAACATCCATTTAATATGAAAAAAAAAACATCCTAATATTTAACAAAAGAAATATTCAGTTATAATTTAAAAAAAAAATTATAAAATTTTAAAGAAATAGAGACATTCACATTTATAATACAAAAAAATTCGAAAAATATATAAAAGAACATCTATTTAGTATGAAAAAAAAACATTCTGATACGTAGCAGAAGAAACATCTATATATATTAACTCGTAGAAATTTTAAATTTACCCAAACGTATTTGGCTGGTTTTTGGCTAATACCCTTTTGGTTCCCTAGCATAACTCTTTTAAAAAAGGTTTTGATCTATGTGTATTTAGGGAAATAAATTTTTTTTATATTTATTTCAATAAAAAAAACCTTAAATAAACGGTTTAACTTAAATCGATTTAAATTTAAACACTTTCTATTGTATTAATAATGAAATAAGTAAGCTAAGAATTTTTTTCTATCTATCATCAAACTCAAACACAAGTGTTAGTTATGGAGTAATAGGGCATAACATGAAAATTTGTTAATAACACACAAAACAAACAAGTTTATATATACTTTAACATTTTAAGAATTGAAATCCATCACTCCTCCATTCGATAACATGTGTTGAAGATTTGAAAGACGAGCTTCTAACAATCTATATTATTACGTACTAGAGAACAGTTTTTATTGTATTACACTTGAAAAGTGTCTCTATTTTGTTAATAGAATATGCATCTCTTTAAAGTTTAGATCTCAAAAAATTATACATAAAAAATATCATCTTATTGTGTATATAATCATACTTAACCAGTAAATTAATAACTCGACTAACTCAAATTAATGTCGCACTTATTTAGTTACCCTAAGAAATAAGGTTTCTTTACCTTTTTCTTTGGATTTGGTTTTATGCATCAAAATTTGAATTTTTCTTGAAAAAAAAAAATTATTCACATTCTAACAAATAGGATAATAATACTATATAAGCAGGACGTAAATTAAAGTGTAAAACAATATTCATTCTAAACAATTGAGAGTTTAAAGTGTGATTTTTAATTTTTTATTGTTCTCTCGTATTTATTCTTAATCCCATTTATAAAATTAATGGTGAGAGTGTGATCTCAAATGTTAAAAAAAAAATGAAATGATCCATTTCCAAACTCAAGAGGATCAGACGTGAATTGGACCCAATTCATTAGTACCAAACACGAAATGCAGCAACTAAGTTGTAATAATCTAAAAGTATGGACCCTCCACCACTATTTTCACGTAATTATCTGCTGAAAATATTGACCATTTACCACCATTTTAAAACAATATTTCATTTAAACCACCTATTGCAGATATTTCTTCCACATATTTTTTTATCATTTTATCACTATATTTTTATTATTAAATTTGTATGTAACATTGTGTGGTATGAAATCTTTGTTTTAATTTTATTTTTTTCACATGTGATTTTATTTTTATATAATTTTCTATTATTTTTATAGTTAGTTACAGCAAGTTCTTGACCCCAATAAAAGAAGAGAGAGTTTTAATAGGAATAAAAAATAAATAAATAATTACAACAAAATATACAATGATACACATTTCACATTTGTTTTTTATTTTCACCTATCATATCATACACAACAAAACAGCAAACACTAACTACACAACAATTTATTTGGCATTGTTATCAAGATTATTGTGAATTATAATTTTATTATTATTCACCACATACAAGAACACTATTTTCTAACGATACCACGTGAGAAGAACCAATTGCCTAACAAATGGAACTAATAAGAGAGCAAATAAAGAATCAATTGCCTAAACGATTGTAATCAGCCACACACTTAATTAAATAAATTATGTAATATTTGATCCACCGAATATGCTATAGTTTAATTAAGTTAGTTAAACCACCATTTTGATGATTTGAAAAGTTCGTTTGTCAAAGATTGATGATTTCTTTGTCATAGAATTTTTGGCTCCTTAAGGATTAATTTTGTTTGATGAGTATATCTAAAATACGGGATCATTGTTTAACAAACATTTTTTTATTTAAAATATCGATTTTAATTAAATTAAATTAAAACGAGGAATCCCATTTCGTGTGTGTTAGAATTGGCATGGCCCAATTCATATGTGCTGCCATTGACATGCCCATTATGTGGATGTCATCTATAGAATGTCCCATTTTGTGGGCGTCGGCGTTGAGATGGAGACTATTTCTAATTTGTGGGTGCTTTTCATAATTTGAGGCTGCGCATTTTAAAAAAAGTTTTGATTTATGTGTATTTAGGAAAATAATTTTTTTATTTATTTTAATAAAAAATCTTAAATAAATGATTTAATTTAAATCGGTTTAAATTTAAACACTTTTTATTGTATTACTAATGAAATAAGTAAGCTAAAAAAATTTTTTCTATCTATCATCAAACTCAAACAGGGCATAACATGAAAATTTGTTAATAACACACAAATCAAACAAGTTTATATATACTTTAAAATTTTAAGAATTGAAATCCACCAATTTAGGTGGTATTCTATTAATCAAATAAATTTACTAGTTCAACAAAATGCTAGCTCGCAATTCTAGTAAATTTGAGAGGTTTATGGAGCGAAAGTTTATTACTCCTCCATTCGATAATATGTGTTGAAGATTTGAAAGACGAGCTTCTAACCATTTATATTATTGCGTACTAGAGAACAGTTTTTATTGTGTTCAAGTTTTTCTATTTTATTAATAGAATATGCATCTCTTTAAAGTTTAGACTTCAAAAAATAATACATAAAAAATGTAATCTTATTGTGTATATAATCATACTTAACCAGTAAATTAATAACTCGACTAACTCAAATTAATTTGTCGCACTTATTTAGTTGCCCTAAGAAATAAGGTTTCTTTACCTTTTTCTTAGAATTTGGTTTTATGCATCAAAATTTGAATTTTTCTTGAAAAAAAAATTGTTATTCACATTCTAACAAATAGGATAATAGTACTACATAAGCAGGACGTAAATTCAAGTGTAAAACTGTACAAAACGCTAAAAAAATTCTTTCAGTTTGATTATAATTGAGAACACAGGAGACCTATTCATCGTCACCGTGTGAAGTTGGAGATATGAGGCAGCGGCACAATGGGCAAGAATACGGCGACTGATGGTCGGCACAGCATCGGAGCCAGCGGAGCATGCAACGATCATGAAAAACATGCGAGCAATTTATGCGAACAACTTCTACACTTGAATCTTCGTTACCATGGCCAAACTTCTCCAAGCAAATAGCGCATTCAGCGTCATCATCTTGCTCATCAATTTTGGATCTCTCTAACAGATTCACGAGTTGTGCTAGTTCAGGAACGTTTTCACAGAGATCATCATTATAGATATCAGAATCTTGAACAATGTTGCGCCTGGTAACAACGTGAAGGTTCACAACAATCTCCAGCGTGTTGGAGTCACACCCTTCACGGCTTAGAATCCTTCTTGCAGTTTCGCCTATGGCAGGTAAAATTTGGTCCAATAACTCAGGGGATGCAGGCACTGAAGAGAAGATTTCATGCAATAAGATTGTGTCTTCTCTGTTGAGGTCTGTGAATGGAGTACAACTACATAGGATATCTGAGGGAACCAAGATTGCTTCAGTAGTTGTAGTAGAAGAAAATTCAACATCAGAGCCTTGGGTAATTTGGATCAATTCTTGGGTGCAATTGAAAATGATGGAGAAACAATCACCGAAATAAAACTCTTGTGGTATGCCTTGGTTTTCAATGGGAGTAATTCGCAACCAAAAAACGGTGGATTCCATGGCAAGTAACAAAAGTGATGGGTTCGTTTATTCGAATTATCAAGATCCGGCTACTCAAGTAAGAAAGATTTCTAATAACAAAAAAGCGAGGAGAGCGTTCTACAAGAGTAAGCGAATGGTTAATTCACTCGAATCTTTCTTGGAAGTGGAAAACCAAAAGATGCTATGCTGCCTACCAGACAGAGTCTTGATTTTCTTTAATAGCTTAAGAGAAAAATTAAAGATGGTTTTAAATTTAGTTTCGAATTGGTATTTTCTATAGATCCTAAAATATTAAAGATTTGATCTATTTTTTGCATTGATAAGATATTAAAAGAGCAACGTGTTATTATAATATTTTTTTGTTGGTAAATATTATTGATTTTTACATGGATAATACGAATAATTTAATTAAATATCTTTAATAGAATTTAGCTAAATACTTTAATACATGAATTATATGATTCAACACATAAATCAAATCTTAAGTTTAAAAGTTGCCTTGTCAATGAATTATAACTCAAATAACATAATTTTTCTATACTCACTTAAGAGGTTGCGGGTTTGACTCTCGGTATTTTCGATAAAAAAAATTTGAAAATTGTCTTGAAATTATTATTGTTGTTTAATTTGAATTTGATCTTAAAAATATAAAATATCATTATACTTAATTTTTAAATCATTAAATAATCCTTTTAAAAGAATTTTAAAAATACTAATGTATCCTTTAAGAATTAGAGTTGTTTGATTATGTGAATAATTAAAATTTTGAATTTGATTAAATTAAAACACCAAAATGCAATCTTTTAGGAATCAAAGGATTAAAATATCCTTATATAAGTAAATTTGTTTGCCCTTATGAGAAGTTAAAAATTTGAATTTATATTAAAAATACAATAATAATACTTTTATAATTAATTTTAAAAAAACTAAAATAATATTTTTTTAGACTAAAGTTATTTAATTCCGTTAGATATTAGATATTTGAACTTGATTTATTTTAAGAAGAATAAAATATCTGATTTGTTATTTAGTAAATAAGAAAACTATTGCAACGGTTCTTAGACTGTCAGAATCAGGCTCGGATCACTCCCCTCTTCTCTTAGACTCTAATCCGAGAACTGAGAGATCTAAACGCCGATTCAAATTCTAAGAAAGATGGTGTTCCAATGATGAAATAAGGCAGATTGTTAGAGAGGTTTTGCACGAACAGATTGATGGTTCAGCCATGTATATCCTAGCTCAAAAACTAAAGCGTTGTCGACATAAGATTGTCAGATGGCAACAAGAATACAGATCTAATTCGAAGGTGGAGATTGATTTACTACAGTCTGAATTAGAGGAACTTCGTTTAGCAGGAATTCATGGAGGCGACATCATTTCAGAAATAGAGGACAAACTTGAAAAAGCATTGCAAAATGAGGAATCTTATTGGAAAGATAAGTCTAGAGTCAAATGGCTCAAATCTGGCGATCAAAATACAGCTTTCTTCCATCAGAAATTTAGAAATCGAACCCGAAGGAATAGAATTTGGCAACTAACTGGCAGTGACAGTGAAGTGGCTACTTCAAATGCTGGTATTGCTTCTGTGGCTGAATCTTATTTCAAGGACATCTTTTCCTCCACTTGTCATGAGAACCCTGAACCTCTGTTTACTGATTTTGAACCTAAGGTTACAGCTCACATGAACCGTAGGCTTCAAAGACCAGTGACTATGGAGGAAGTGAAACGTGTAACATTTAGCATTCATCCCCAAAGTGCTCCAGGAGATGATGGTATGACAGCAAAATTTTTTCAAACCTTCTGGAACATACTTGGTGGTGATGTGTTTCGAGTAGTTAAGAGCTTCTTTTCAGGGGGCAGAATTTTGAAGGGTTTTAATCACACTCAGATCTGTCTTATTCCCAAGATTTCTGATGCTAAAGATATGACTCAGGTAAGACCAATAAGCCTATCTTCAGTCTTTTACAAGATTATCTCCAAAGTATTTATACATAGACTTCAGGGTATGATGAATAGACTAATTAGCCCTACGCAGAGTGCTTTTATTAAAGGCAGATTAATCTCTGATAATATCCTAATTGCTCACGAGTGTATGCATTACTTGAAGAACAAAAAAAGGGGACTCGAAAATGAAATGGCGCTAAAACTAGATATGAGTAAGGCATATGATACGGTGGAATGGCACTTTCTTTGGTTTATATTGGAGAAGTTTGGTTTTAACTCCCCGTGGATCATGTGGATTCGAGAATTAGTGGCAACTGTTTCTTATTCTGTTATTATGGAAGGACAACCTTATGGTTTCTTCAAACTAAATAGAGGTATTCGACAAAGAGATCCTCTATCTCCCCATCTTTTTCTTTTTTGTGCAGAAGGTCTCTCCTTCTTGCTACACAAGGCAGAACAAAACAGACTAATTCAGGGTCTTCAGATACATAGGCGATGTCCCAAGGTCAACCACCTCCTCTTTGCTGATGATTCCATCTTATTCTGTAAGGCTAATCCTGAAGCATGTTCAAATATCCTGCATTTATTGAATTCTTATGAAAGCATCAGTGGCCAGAGGGTAAATCTTAATAAATCTGCTGTATTCTTTAGCCACAACACTCTCTCCACTACTCGTACACTACTGGCTAACTCTATGAATATTAATCATATTGGGGCTCAGGATAAATACCTTGGTTTTCCTTCTACAGTCTCTAAATCAAAAAAGGCTTCTTTTAGTATGATCAAAGAAAAGGTTCAGAAAAGAATCCAAGGGTGGAAGTGCAATCTTCTATCGTCAGGTGGTAGACACGTATTGCTTAAGGCAGTGGGAGAAGCTATTCCTATTTATACATTGTCTTGCTTCAAGTTGCCTGATGGTTTAATCTCAGAAATTCACTCTCTACTTTCTCAGTTCTGGTGGGGACAAAAAGGTTCTGAAAGGCGGATGGCTTGGATTAGCTGGGACACTATGACTCGCCCACGAAAAGAAGGATGCCTTGGATTTAAAGATCTCAGAATCCAAAATCTGGCGCTTTTAGGCAAACAGTTTTGGCGACTTGTAACACAGCCTACTTCCTTATTATCCAAAATCCTAAGAGGTAAATACTTTAGTAATGGTAATGCTATAACGACAGAAATTGGAGTCTTACCTTCTTGGGGATGGAGGAGCATACTGGAAGGCCGAAAGATTGTTGAAAAAGGTTTTAATTGGGCTGTGGGTACTGGAGAGAATATCTGAACTTTTGAGGATCCTTGGCTGCCTCCTCCGTATCTTTTAAAGATTTTTGACATGCCAAATAGACAAGCTATCTCTGAGTTGGTTCCAAGAGTTAAAGATCTAATTATTGAAGATAGGAATTGGAATCAGAATCTTATTCAAGAATTATTTCCCCAAGACGTTGCAAATAGGATTTTGTCAGTTAAAATTCAGCAGAGTAGGGACAAATTGCAATGGGATTTGAACAAATCCAAATAATATGATACAGCTTCAGGTTACAAAATTGGCTATTTATTTTACCATCCGCCTTTGGAGCTTTGCCCTAATTATATGCAACAAAAAAAGCCGTGGATTGATCTATGGAAGTTGAAATTGCCTCACAAAATTAAGCTATTTATCTGGAAAGCTCTCCATGGCCGGCTCCCGGTGCTTTCTCAGATTCATCACCGCATCCCATCTATATCACCAATATGCCCCTGCTGTCATGAAGCAACCGAAACAGTCACTCATTGTTTGATCGATTGCTCTAGAATTAAAGATGTATGGTCTCAGAGTTATCTTCGTGACTGTCTTCCCCCTTAGAGTCCTAACGACTTTTGGACATGGTAGATTGCATCAACAGAGATGCTTAACCCGTTGAAGAATGTTGACCGTAATTTTCAATTACTTGCCATCATTTGCTGGAACTGCTGGAAAGCTCGCAACCAGTTGATTTTTGAAGGTTCTACTTCAATGCCGTCTGCCATTCTAGCAAGCTCTGTCAAGTTGCTCCGTGAAATCCAAAGAACTCCCAGTTTAGGTCGTCATCTCCATGAGGCAAGCTCTTAGTTGCATTCAATTTGATTTATCATTCTTTCTTCAAGATTTTTTTCGTTTTTCGACCACGCACTGTTGGATGAATACCTTCAGTGTAGTGTTTTTGGGAAATCCCCACCTTTCATTATGCTGTCCTGCTTTTGGACATCTTTGTATTTCATTTTTCAATAATTAATGAAATATAACCTACTATCTTTGGAAAAAAAAAATAAGAAAACTATCGTTTTAGTTAATTTTTAAAAAACTAAAATATCCTTTTATGAATATGGTTGGTTAATTGTATTAGAAATTAAAAACTTTGAATTTAGTTTTAGAAATATGAAACACTTCAGGATACAAAAATTTGTTATTAAATTAGTCAATATGTATATTATATATACGAGAAATGTTGATCAGGGTTTATTATTTTTTGTTAATATTTTTAGTTATCAACCATATTTCTTTAGTTTAATAATCTAATAACATATTTTAGCCTATATTTTTAAATATTAATAACTAATTATTAATTAAATAATAAATTTTACTGATCCTCTAGCATTTCTCTATATATACTACTCAATATATTTTTATTTTTGTATATTTTACTTTTAACATGTATTTTTCAATAACTAATTTTTTTGTATATATATAACATGGTTAATTTTTTTTGTTATAAAATATTTGTTGTGTCCTCTTAATGGCACTTAACAATGCCTAAATAAAATTTTAGCTATAGAATATTTTTTTAATGTATAATAATATGTTTGATTTTTGGTTTTATATCTATTGATGTCTTGATGGTATGGTTAATAATTCACAGATAGTAAAACGGGTCCAGTCTATCCCATTTTGCCAAAATGATATAGGTTGAAATTACTACTCCATCCTGCCAAATGTTGGACTAGCGGATTAGTGGGTCGGACAGCCTTTTTAAAAAAATTATAAATATAAAATATTAAAACGATTAATTCACAGTATGAAAGAACATCTTTATCTTTAAATTTTTTCAATATCAAATTTTATTTTTTCAAAGTCACAGTATATTACAACAAAAAGAACATCATAATTTACAATCACAAGTTTATATCATACCAGATTTTATACATAGTTGAAATCTTTGACATAATATTTTAAAAGACCAATAGAAATTTAAACAAAAATTTAACAAATATTGAAGGACGTCAGAGTTGAAAAACCTTATATCTAAACAAAATTAAAGTTGTTGAAGGACACCAAAACTGATGCAGGAGATCTAATAAAAAAAGCATCGATGCTGAAGGAAGACGCTGAGTTGCGAACGCCGACACTGATGGAGGATCTGCTTACTGAAGTACTGATGTTGGGATTTGGCCGTCGAAGATGGAGCAAAAACTTGGATACATCGAAACTGGGCAGCAAAATAATAGAAGCAAGGAGGCAAAGAGAGGCTGATATCTAGAACGATCTAGAACCGACCTTAGCGCAATCGATGACAACAACAGGAGTGCTTGGATGATCGAAAACGGCATGCTAGATGGAGACAAACACCGAGAGAGATAGGGGCGACTTGATGCGTGTGGCAATGAGAAATGAGGAAAGCTCCGAGTTGAGAGCGACAACGAGAGTGACTGAGAGAAGTGAGAATAGAGAGTATGAGAGAGTGAGTGTGGTCGGGTGGGTGAGGCTTGAGGCTTGGGCGCTGAAGTCCTAACTTTTCTTATGAGAAAGTCTGGAGTCATCATTTTTATTAAAATTTAATCGGTATTTAATTAGTAAAAAGAAAAGTGAGTAATTTTATATAATTTTATACTATTAAAAACATTAATAATGACTAATTAATGACTACAAATAATAAAATCTTATTCCGCCAAAGTCAGTAAATTTGGCCGTAGGAGTTAGACAAATTTTTAAAAATTGATATATCTAAAATCTTAATCTGACTCTTTTTTTAGCAATTTTCGATATGATAAATTCTGTACGTTTTACCACTCCTGTGTTAACAAGAAAAATTATTTTCTACTTGGCCTTAGTGTGAAAATCATGATATATAGAGGTGAAATGTTACCTGACGAATAGAATGAAACTTAACTACTTATTCGCAAACAAATTCACGTGACAAATCTCTAACTAACTGCTGAGTTCTGTACAAACTGAAATAACTGACTTTGGTTATTATTTATTATTACGTGCTTACTCTCGGATTTTTTATTTTAATAAATAAAATAATTATAAAAATTACTGAAATAAATTATTTAAAAAATATTTACCGAAATAAATATTCTTCTCATATCTCGTTTATATTGTAAATGAAATAATTTTTTATATATCTCGTTTACAGTGTAAACGAAATACATAAAAAATTATCCCGTTTATACTATAAACAAGATATATAAAGAGTATTTATTTTGATAAATATTTTTTAAATTATTTATTTTAATAATTATTATAATTATTTTATTTCTTAAAATAAAAAATCTGCTTACTCTCTGGACAACTAAACATAAAAATCCAACCTCACCAAAACCAACTATTGCGGCTACCAACAGCCTTCACATTCAATAAATTGAAGCATTAGCTTAAAAAGCTTTTGAAAATTTACATAGAAAAACTTAATAAAGCAAATGTAATAAGGAACTGCAGAATTATGGATTAACATCTAATTTAAGATATAGATAAAATTCCTTTTTCTCTTACTAAAGTTTAACTCATCAGTTTTCATTTTCCATTCCTTAAAATTAGAGAATATTTTTTTATTTTTTTAATAATTGAGAGAGTAAAGTGTAATTTCTCATCATTAATTTTATAAGTGGAATAAAAAATAAATATAAAAAAGAATAATAAAATATTAAAGATCATATTTTATACTCTCAATTTTTTTAACAATTGAGATGATCCATTTCCTTAAAATTAGGTTACCGCTAGTAGGAATATATAAGGAGAGAAGTGTTAGGAGGTCAACAAATTTTGTGATTTGTAATCATTAATTAATCATTATAAATATTTTTAATGGTGTAAAATTATATCTAATAGTATGAGATTATTTATTTATTTTTTGACAATTAAATATTGACCAAATTTTAATAAAAATGCTAGTCTTTTAAACTTGATCTATATAAAGATTTATGAAAGTCAAATATTTTAACTAAATTGTACACGAGATTTAAAAACCATATCACTCGTTATGCCAATTAATTCATCAACAATAACAATATCTTATCCCATTTTATCTAAAATCATATTTAATTCATGTTAGCACAATTCTTCTTTTTTAAGGTTGATTTCGAAAAATAATCCAGTTAAAAGATATAAAATTAGAAGATACAATATTCAATTCAAAATTTTAAGACGTCAAATTAATATATATCTCTTATAAATTTCTCATTTTTTTTTGTTTTTAACGTGAAATTAATTCTTTATATTATCACACTTACTGCTTAATAAAATAGACCTAATTTTTTATGCCAATTATTAATTCAGTTTAATTAGGTATTTTTAAAATATATTTTTAGTCAATTTTTTATTACATTAATTTAAAATAAAATTAAAATAAATATATCTAAATAGATTTAATTTTTTTAATTTAAAATACAAATTCAATTTTAAAATCTGCCATTCAGTTCTGAATTCCTAAATTAAAATTTAGTGTGCTTTCTCTGTTTTGAGAAACGGCATATTAGAGAAAAAATATTGAAGAATAAAACAAAGAACAGAAAATAATGCATGAAAATTCTAACAAAAAAGAATGGACTTAGTCGTTGGTCGTTAGAATATCTTATCTCTTCCTTGTGTTTATTACTACAGAGTTGAGAGTACCCTTTCTTCTGAACGAAAATACGACACAAAAGCTATTTGCAATAAGTTCATCCTTAAAACATCAATACTAAAAAAAGAGTTTTATTAGACCCTTAATTATCATACAGAATTTTGTTAAATTTTCGTGACATATACCATTTACGATATTATGCTAAAATTAAAAAGACTCAAATACAGTTTCAAATAAATAAATACCGTATCAATGTGAACAAATATAAGGCGTAAAAACTTTAACTAAAATAGTCTCTATAAGCAATAATATTTAAGTGTTAAAAAATAATTTAAAGAGATACTATATAACTCTAAAATAAAAAATATTAGCAGATGAAAAAAAGGTAAATTCTATCCTACTTTTTCTCAAATAAAAAGTATGTTATTCTTTATGATAAATCTAATAGTTATAAAATAAAATTAATTATATTATCAAGATGATTAATATTAACTCTTAATTTAATTTGATTTGATTTTTGACAACTAAACTAATTTTTTTTATAGTAAAACCACTTGAATTTTATACCCTATACAATCACACAATTCTTATATCATATCAACTCCATTAACAATTATAAAATTCACCCTTACTCAATTAACATCTTTTTTACTTTTTAATTTTAAATTTGTGATTCGACGTTTTAATTTTTTTCATTTATTTTTTTAGTTTTCGAATTTTTTTGTATCGTTAGATCTAATTAATATATACTTAGTTTTAAAAAAATTTAAAAAATTATAAAATAATTTTTTTTGTAACTCTTATAATTTATCCAAAATTTTTTTACTATATTTAATTAGTTTAATTAGTTATTAAAATTCAATTTAAATTAAAAGTTAATATTTACTACGATGACATAATTCATTTCATCTAATAATTATTAAACATATCACATGAGGTAACTTACTCTTTTTTTAAAGTTTTTCAAAAGTTTTTCAAACTTTTGCGAAACTCAAAAACAGTAAAGAATTTTTTACAGAAGACTTTATGAAATAAGAATCCTTCAACAAATAGAATAATAAACATCATCACAAGCGACTACTTCGTTAAAAGTCCTATCCAAAAAGGACCAGAAAATAAAGATTGTTGTTTAAAGATCCTATTCAAAAGGATCAAATGTCAACAGCCATCCATAAAATATACAAAACATAAAAAAATTGTTCATCAAAAGGTCCCACAAGCCGGGCCTTAATAAAAATATCACATAGGGCCAATCAGAGGGTTGGAGTCATAAGCAGGAGAGGAGGCCAGTTCAACTATAGAAGTCGGAGGGGTAGGAGGAATCTCTTCGGCACCAGAAGTCGGGCCACATCGGGAGGGGCTGAAGAGCTCGGCTGTGACCCCTCGGTTGGACCGATCTCTCGAGGAGGGGATTTGATTATGCGCTGCCCCACGGTCTTCAGCTTGGAGTCAGTCTCAAGATGAGGAGGAAAAACTATCACTCCATTAATGACAACCTTGTCGGAATGAAAAGGTGATAGGTCCAGTCGGGAGCAATAATTCCGACCTATTGTTTCAACACCCTAAACACATCTTTAGTACCCTCGACAATGGAGTCCTCCAAGTCCTGGTAACCCTCCTGAAGCTGCTCCACCTCCCTTTTCAAGTCAAGATTGGCCGAAAAGATGCGTTCGTAATTCTGCTCAGCCTTCTCCTTCAAACCCTCAGTCATGGCACAAGAACCCATTAACTGTTTTTCTCTTTTCTGGGCTTGGAAGAGTTCTTCCTTCATCATAGCATTCTCCTCCTACAGCCTCTTCTCATCTTCTTGATACATAGCAATTCGTCCCAAGAGATTCTCCAAATAGTGCTGAGTCACACTCAAAAGGGTTTTTTTCTAAAAATATTAAGAAGAGAGGTACAGACCCTAGCAGTCCGAATTCCTCCTTGGATTAAAATTTGAAGATGGTTATAGATAGCAGCATCATCCATAGCAATTTGGCTATGTGGAAGGATGTACTTCCTAGAAAATTTTACTCCGTCAAAGCTGGTGTCCCCGATGTTAGAAGCACTGGCTTCCGAGATCTTGCGTTTCTTCTTCTCAGGTTCCGAGGAAGAAAGGACTGTGGGATAGGAGCAAGAGGAGGAAGAGGAGAAGTAATAATTGGATTTACCCAAATTGGCTAGGAGGAGGTCCACAAACCCAAGCTTTGAAGCCGAGGAGGAGTGGCAGAGGTTCCGACCTCTTGTGCAGCAGCTCGGGTACGAGCATTCCTCTTGACTTCCTGCACCTTCTGATAAGCAGCTCTTGACCCACTCTTCATTTTTTCTAAAAAAAGGAAGTAAAAACGATTAGTGCACAAGTCGGAAGTAAGAAAAGTCACCTACAAAATCAAACACAAAAACTACCTAGCTCGATCCTAATATAGCTCGGAGATCCAAGAAAAAATTTTTTGGTGTCCAGGTTTGGGGCCCGTATCCAAGCCTTTCGAAAAAACTCTACCACAACCTCCTCTACCTCGTCCAAATCTACCAAGCCATATTTCTCTACGGGAGAAGTCTCGACCCTATATAGAGGAAATCGGGGATCATTATTTTCATTTAGAAAAAAGGAATGATGACCTTTAACAGCTTAAACTTTAAAGAAGAAAGTTTTGAAGTTATGAAAAGACTCATCAAAAATGAAAAAAACTTTCTGGTCTTGTATAGCTCGGAAGGAAACTCACTGCTGCTTATTTTTAGCACTAAAAGGCTAAATGAAACAGATAGAAAATGGTCTTTAAAGAGATCGAAAAATCAAGTGCATGACTGACAAGCTGGTAAATCTTGAGGAAACCCCAGAAATTGGGGTGAAGCTGGGAAGGAACTACCCTACAGTGGGATAACACCTCTATCTCGAAGTCGAAAAAGGAAAAGGTAACCCCTAAACAAGTGAACAGACAGTCGTACAAAAAAAAGAAGTGGGATCAGAATCGTTCATTCTCCCACAGTAAACCCGGTTCATTGAGTCTGGGGCCACTAATTCATACTTTGTCTCATCGACATCAGAAATGCAGATCCTATGGTGTTTACGAAGTTCAGTTACAAATACATTATCGACAATGGGGTGTTCAGACAAGACGGAGGAATCTACCCATCTTAACAAAGCCTCCATAATCCAGGAAGACATTTTCAGAAATGGGAGAAGATATACAAGAAGATATATCTACATTACACAAAGAAAAAATAATTATCAAAAGCAGATTTTGAAACAAGACAATCCTTTCCCATACAAAGCAACCAATTGCATCAAAAGAAACAATTTTTGTAAAAAGAAAAACACAAAAATTCCAAAGTCTCCTATAAGCAAATAGTGAAAGCACCACCAAAACCTACTCAGAACCTCTTCCTCCATCACTTAGTACACTCAATAAAAACAACGAAGCCAATAAAGAGTGAAAAGTAACGAAAGACTAACCTTTCTTGGAGGAAAACGGACAGCAAGAAGGAAGGGGATGCCGAAAACGCTGAAAATTCCAGGAACGGAAACAGCAAGCACCAAAGCGCGAAGATCTTTCGAACAAGGAAGAAAGTACTAAGGAAAAATTCGAAAAGAAGAAAGAGAAAGAGACGAAAGGAATTTATAACATACTAGGGGCATAATTGTAAAACGACGTAATCATTAAAAGAGCGCACCGTTACCAATGTAACTGCCTCTACGTGTAAATACAAAAAGCCAAACGGACGCGACAGTTGACAAGACACGACGATTGATGATTTGAAATCACGTCGGTTTTTCAACTTGAAAACACGTCGGTTCTTCAACTCGGGAAGAGGATAACGACTTAGGCAGTCCCGAGCTCTATCAATACTCAAGTCCAACTCCTATTGAAGAGATCAGACTTGAGTAGGGGCACTGTTCATACCCTGACCCAAATTATAAGCTAGACCCAAATTAAGCTAAAAGGCCCAATCATGAAGGTTGGCCTTTGCCACCTATCCGACCTCTACAAAGAGATCGGGGTCAACACCAGCAGGTGCTTAACACTTATCCAACTAAGTAATTGCCTCCTTATATCTCTTACCCACTTCTAGAGGAGAGATACCAACAACTCTAAGATAAAGGGACGGTTATCCACCACCAGAAGTGGAACGACTTCAACAGTGGTTGTTAGCTCAGCTCCTATAAATACTCTGACACCCTCAGGTACATCTAAGTTCCAATACGCTAAAACTTGATTAACCCCTTATTGACTTAGGCATCGGAGTGTCTTGTAGGTACCACCTCCCACCTTTTCGAAAACACAACTCAGACGGTAGCTCTCTGATGCAGGACAAGTCAGAGACCACTCCTTTGAACGTTTGGGTCTCGTAAGCAAGCTCAATCCCCATCTGGTTCCAGGTAACCCCTGGAATAACTATTATTTTCTTAAATACGCATGGATCAAAACTTTTTTCAAAATGCGCAGCACCAAATCATGGGACGCACCCACGAATTGGAAATAGCCTCAATCTCAACGTTGACGCCCAGGAAATGTTAGCATAAATCCATCTTGTGTATAGCGCCCACGAAATGGGCTTCTCAGGTATGGTGAATGCGAATTCGGCTATCACAGAGGTGGTACCCACGAAATGGTGGCAGAGGAAAAATTCAAGGGGAATGAATACTTTCCATTGTTAAAAAAAAAATTTGAGAGTTTAAAGTGTGATATTTAACCCTCCATTGCTCTCTCTCGTATTTATTCTTAGTCCCACTTATAAAACTAATGGAGAGAGTGTGATCTCAATTGTTAAAAAAAATTGAGAGGATCTATTTCCAAACTCAAGGGGGTTAGACGCGAATTGGACCCAATTCACTAGTATCAAACACGAAATGCAGCAATTAAGTTGTAATAATCTAGAAGTATGGATCCTCCACCACCATCTTCACGTAATTATCTGCTAAAAATATGGACCATCCACCACCATTTTAAAATAATATTTCATTTAAACCACCTATTGCAGATATTCCTTCTAGATATTTATTTTAATCATTTTATCACTATATTTTTATTATTAAATTTGTTTGTAACATTGTGTGGCATGAAATCTTAGTTTAATTTTTATTTTTTTCACATGTGATTTTATTTTTATATAGTTTTCTATTATTTTTATAGTTAGTTACATCAAGTTCTTGACCCTAATAAAGGAAGAGAGAGTTCTAATAGGAATAAAAAATAAATAAAAATAGCAACAAAAGATACAATGACACATATTTCACATTTGTTTTTTATTTTCACCTACTATATCTGATATCATACACAATAAAACAGCAAACACTAACTACACAATAATTTCTTTGGCATTGCTATCAAGATTATTGTGAATTATAATTTTATTATTATTCACCACATACAAGAACACTGTTTTCTAATGATACTACGAGAGAAGAACCAATTGCCTAATAAATAGAACTAATAAGAGAGCAAATAAAGAATTAATTGCCTAAACGATTGTAATCTCAGCCACGCACTTAATTAATTAAATTATGTAATCTTTGATCCACCGAATATGCTATAGTTTAATTAAGTTAGTTAAACCACCATTTTTATAATTTGAAAGTTGGTCTGTGAAAGATTGATGATTTCTTTGTCATAGAATTTTTGGCTCCTTAATGATTAATTTTGTTTTATGAGTGCATCTAAAATATGGGATCATTATTTAACAAACGTTTTTTTTATTCAAATACCGATTTTAATTAAATTAAAACGAGGAAGCCCATTTCGTGTGTGTTAGAATTGGAATGGCCCATTGAAATGGCCCAATTCGTGTGTGCTACCATTGACATGCCTATTTCGTGGAAGTCATCTATAGAAGGTCCCATTTTGTGGGCGTCAGCGTTGAGATGTAGGCTATTTCTAATTCGTGGGTGATTTCCATAATTTGGTGCTGCGCATTTAAAAAAAGGTTTTGATCTATTTGTATTTAAAGAAATAATTTTTTTTGTATTTATTTCAATAAAAAAATCTTGAATAAACGGTTTAATTTAAATCGGTTTAAATTTAAACACTTTTCTATTGTATTACTAATAAAATAAGTAAGTTAAGAAACTTTTTCTATCTATCATCAAACTCAAACACAAGTGTTAGTTATTGAGTAACAGGACATCACATGAAAATTTGTTAATAACACACAAAACAAACAAGTTTATATATACTTTCAAATTTTAAGAATTGAAATCCATCAATTTAGGTGGTATCCTATTAATCAAATGAATTTACTAGTTCAACAAAATGCTAGTTTGCAATTCTAGTAAATTTGAGAGGTTTATAGAGCGAAAGTTTATTACTTCTCCATTCGACAACATGTGTTGAAGATTTAAAAGACGATCCTCTAACCACCTATATTATTACGTACTTGACAACAGTTTTTATTGTATTATATTTAGAAAGTGTCTCTATTTTGTTAATAGAATATAAAATTTAGAGTTAAAAAATAATACATAAAAAATGTAGTCTTATTGTGTATATAATCATACTTAATCAGTAAATTAATAACTCGACCAACTCAAATTAATTTGTCGCACTGCTTTAGTTGCCCTAAGAAATAAGGTTTCTTTACTTTTTTTTTGAATTTGGTTTTATGCATCAAAATTTGAATTTTTCTTGAAAAAAAAATTGTTATTCACATTCTAACAAATAGGATAATAATACTACATAAGCAGGACGTAAATTCAAGTGTAAAACTGTACAAAACGCTAAAAAATTCTTTCAGTTTGATTATAATTGAGAACACAGGAGACCTATTCATCGTCACCGTGTGAAGTTGGAGATATGAGGCAGCGGCACAATGGGCAAGAATACGGCGACTGATGGTCGGCACAGCATCGGAGCCAGCGGAGCATGCAACGATCATGAAAAACATGCGAGCAATTTATGCGAACAACTTCTACACTTGAATCTTCGTTACCATGGCCAAACTTCTCCAAGCAAATAGCGCATTCAGCGTCATCATCTTGCTCATCAATTTTGGATCTCTCTAACAGATTCACGAGTTGTGCTAGTTCAGGAACGTTTTCACAGAGATCATCATTATAGATATCAGAATCTTGAACAATGTTGCGCCTGGTAACAACGTGAAGGTTCACAACAATCTCCAGCGTGTTGGAGTCACACCCTTCACGGCTTAGAATCCTTCTTGCAGTTTCGCCTATGGCAGGTAAAATTTGGTCCAATAACTCAGGGGATGCAGGCACTGAAGAGAAGATTTCATGCAATAAGATTGTGTCTTCTCCAGTGGTGGAGCTTAGTTCAGACAAGGGGGGGCCATGGCCCCCCCAAATTTTTTATAAAAAATTTAGTAGTATTTTTTCAAAAGATAAAAAATAGTTCAATTGACTTAAATACTTTGCTATGACTTAAAGTATCTAATAAATTCAATAAACAACATTCTCTCTATCTTTAAGTTCAAATATAAAAAATTAGATATTTTTTATTTATTTAATTTAATATTATTTTATATTTTACTATTTGTTTAATTTAATTTTTTATATGATAAAAAATAATAAAATATTCAATAAGTATTAATATTATTGTATTTGTATAAATTGATAAAAAAATTGAATAAATATTATAAATTTTAATATTTGTCCTTCTAACTTCTTCTTTACATATTTTATAAGATATATATTCAAATTTTTATATAAAATAATAATAAAAAAATAAAAAAATTGATATATTTTTTAAGAGGAAGGCTAATATTTAAGAAGGAGAACATATAACTTTTATAATATCAACACCTGTAAATAGTTCTTCTACTTTAATGAATCACGAAGAAAGTGAAATATAACCTTCAAAAGTTCAAAAAGTTACATCTGATGACTTTAACCTTAACTTTTTGGAACGAGATCTTGAAAAACGGCTTTAAATTTGGCAATATCACATAAATCAGAGAGATGAGATTAGACGAGCTTATCTTTAATGGGGTCTATATCATAAACATTTTGACAATTATTTTCTATCTGGCCCCCCCAAAATTTTTTTTCAAGTTCCGTCACTGGTCTTCTCTGTTGAGGTCTGTGAATGGAGTACAACTACATAGGATATCTGAGGGAACCAAGATTGCTTAAGTAGTTGTAGTAGAAGAAAATTCAACATCAGAGCCTTGGGTTATTTGGATCAATTCTTGGGTGCAATTGAGAATGATGGAGAAACAATCATCGAAATAAAACTCATGTGGTATGGCTTGATTTTCAATGGGAGTAATTAGCAACGAAAAAACGGTGGATTCCATGGCAAAGTAACAAAAGTGATGGGTTCGTTTACTCTATGCTATGTAGCTTTTATAGAGTCTTGATTTTCTTTAATAGCTTAAGAGAAAAAATCTTTATCTAAATTAAAAATGGTTTTAATTTAGTTTCCTGTTGACATGAATTGATATTTTCTATAGATCCTAAAATATTAAAGATTTGATCTATTTTTTGCATTGATAAGATATTAAAAGAGCAACGTGTTATTATGATATTTTTTTGGTGGTAAATATTATTGATTTTTACATGGTTAATACGAATAATTTAATTAAATATCTTTAATAGAATTTAGCTAAATACTTTAATACATGAATGATATGATTTAATTTAACACATAAATCAAATCTTAAATTTGAAAGTTGCCTTGGAATTATTATTGTTGTTTAATTTGAATTTGATCTTAAAAATATAAAATATCTTTATACTTAATTTTTAAACCATTAAATAATCCTTTTAAAAGAATTTTAAAAATACTAATATATATATCCTTTAAGAATTAGAGTTGTTTGATTATGTGAATAATTAAAATTTTGAATTTGATTTAATTTAAAAAACTAAAATGCAATCTTTTAGGAATCAAAGGATTAAAATATCCTTATATAAGTAAAGTTGTTTACTCTTATCAGAAGTTAAAAATTTGAATTTAACTATATTAAAAATACAATAATAATACTTTCATAATTAATTTTAAAAAACTAAAATAATATTTTTTTAGACTAAAGTTATTTAATTCCTTTAGATATTAGATATTTGAACTTGATTTATTTTAAGAAGAATAAAATATCGGATTTGTTAATGGGTAAATAAGAAAATTATCATTTTAGTTAATTTTTAAAAAACTAATATATCCCTTTATGAATATGGTTGTTTAATTGTATTAGAAATTAAAAACTTTGAATTCAGTTTTAGAAATATGGAGCACTTCAGTATAAAAAAATTAGTTATTAAATTAGTCAATATGTATATTATATATACGAAAAATATTGATCAGGGTTTACTATTTTTTTGTTAATATTTTTAGTTATCAACCATATTTCTTTAGTTTAATAATTTAATAACATACTTTAGTTCATATTTTTAAATATTAATAATTAATTATTAATTAAAATAATAAATTTTACTAATCCTCTAGTATTTCTCTACATATCTTACTCTACATATTTTTATTTTTGTGTATTTTACCTTTAACATGTATTTTTCAACAACTAATTTTTTTGTATACATATAACATGGTTAATTTTTTTTGTTATAAAATATTTGTTGTGTCCCCTTAATGGCATTTAACAATGCCTAAATAAAATTTTAGCTATAGAACATTTTTTTAATGTATAATAATATGTTTGATTTTTGATTTTATATCTATTGATGGTATGATTAATAATTCACAGAAAGCAAAGCGGGTCCATTCTATCCTATTATGCCAAAATAATATAGGTTGAAATTACTACTCCATCCTGCTAAATGTTGGATTGGCGGATTAGTGGGTCGCGCAAGCCTTTTAAAAAAAATTATAAATATAAAATATTAAAATGATTAAATCACAGTATGAAAGAACATCTTTATCTTTAAATTTTTTCAATATCAAATTATATTTTTTCAAAGTCACAGTATATTACAACAAAAAGAAAATCATAATTTACAATCACAAGTTTATATCATACCAGATTTTATACATGCTTGAAATCTGTTGCGGCTTGGCCCAAACTGAATGTGGGCCGGCCCGACCCGGGAACAACCCGATCCGAACGGTTAGGAGCAAGGCGCCCGTCCGCTGACCCGGACACGCGTCCCTGACAGCTTCGCTACAGTTGTGCAGGGAAGGTCTCGAAGAAGGTGGGTCTGTTCTTGCTGGGCCCACCTCTATAACGGTATAAATGGGGAAGGACCTACCCTTCCCCCAAGGTACGTCACATACCACTCAATCCTTATTCGCCTGCACACTTCACTGACTTGAGCGTCGGAGTGTCTTTGCAGGTGACACCCCCCTTCCACACTCGAAGTGCTCGGGACGTCGCATACCCCAACCCGGTGATGTACGACCAGGCGAGACCTCCCCCCTCTTCAACCAGGACACCCACCTGAACCGTCCGGTACCCGACCTACCGAACATTGGCGCCGTCTGTGGGATCGAACCCACGACCCCATTTCATCGTTCCATCCTCGAAGTCCGGCTGCCAAAGCACTTTGACAAGCCAACAGACATGAGGTACGACGAAACCCAAGACCCACAGGAGCACCTTACGGCCTTCGAGGCCAGGATGAACCTGGAGGGAGTAAGGAATGAGGTAAGGTGCCGCACCTTTCTGGTCACCCTCGCGGGACCTGCGATACGATGGTTTAATAGCCTCCTGCAGGGCTCGGTGGCCAAGTTCTCGGATATAAGCCACGCCTTCTTGGCCCAATTCACTACCAGGATAGCCAAGGCAAAGCACCCAATCAACCTGCTGGGAGTGACGCAGAGGTCCGGAGAACCGACAAGAAAATATCTGGATCGTTTCAACGATGAGTGCCTGGAGATCGATGGACTGACCGACTCAGTTGCCAGCCTATGCCTGACGAACGGTCTCCTAAACGAAGACTTCAGAAAGCACCTCACGACAAAGCCGGTGTGGACAATGCAGGAGATCTAATGCGTAGCCAGAGAATACATCAATGACAAAGAAGTCAGCCAGGTCGTGGCTGCCAATAAATGGCAACCCTCCTACAGTCAAAACCGGCACCACGGAAGCGGAGAAAGGCAGAAGGAACACGCCAGAGACGGCGGTCCGAGTAAGAATCCCAGGCCGTTCCCTCGCATCGGGAAGTTCACCAACTACACCCCCTCACTGCGCCGATTGTGGAAGTTTACCAACAAATAGCCGAGAAGGAGATCTTGTCGAAGCCCCGACCACTGAAGGAGCGAACAGGGAGAAACTGGAGTCTCTACTGCGACTATCACAAGGGCTACGGGCACAATACTCAGGACTGTTTTGACTTGAAGGACGCGCTGAAGCAGGAAATTAGAGATGGAAAGCTAGCCGAGTTCTCCCACCTCATTAGGGAGCCGAGGAGATGGAACCGCGACCACGAGAGCGAAGACGGAACACGGGCAGCAAAGCGGCGCCAAGAGCCGGAAGAGAACGATCACGGCCTCACCATAGTAAATGTGGTAACAGCAAGAAACGCGGCGCCCAGGTCGAAGTCGGCACATAAGAAGGACGCCAAGGTCCTCGCGATTTCCTCAACCTCTGTGCGAAGCACCAAGAAACTCCCATCCATCTCATTCGGCCCGGAGGACCAATGGTTTGACGAGGTCGGGGAAAGCCCTTCCATGGTCATAACGGCCAGAGTAAGAACCAGTCTCGTCAAACGGATCCTTGTAGACACGGGGGCAGACTCAAACATCATGTTCCGCAATGTGTTCGACGTTTTAGGCCTAAGAGACGGCGACCTACAGACTCACCAGCACGGCGTCGTAGGGCTCGGCGACCACTTCATCAAGCCGGACGGGATAATCTCCTTGCCGACCTCCGTGGGACAAGGTCAGAGGAGAAGAATGGTGATGGCCGAGTTCGTGATCCTACGAGACTCCACAGCCTACAACATCATCCTAGGGAGGAAGACCCTCAACGACCTAGGGGCAGTCATCAGCACTAGGATGCTGATAATGAAGTTCATAGCTGAAGACGGGTCGGTAGGGTCCATGAAAGGAGATCTCGAAACGGCAGTCGCTTGTAACAACGCCAGCCTCTCCTTAAGGAAAAAATCTAAAGAGGCATCGGGGGTGTTTCTTGCCGACCTGGATGCCAGGGTTGACGACAAGCCCATACCCGAACCAGAAGGGGACCTGGAAAAGTTTAGGGTCGGGAATACGGAGGAAAAGTTCACGTTCGTGAACAGAAACCTCCCCCATGAATTAAAAGAGCCTTTGATGAAAGTGATCAGAGCCAATGGTGATTTGTTTGCCTGGACGCCAGCCGACATGCCAGGGATAGACCCCCGACTCATGTCGCACCACCTAGCCATCAGGCTCGAAGCCAAACCAGTGGCTCAAAGGAGAAGAAAGATGTCTCAAGAAAGGGCAGAGGAGGTGGCCAGACAAACGGCCAGCCTCCTCGAAACGGGGTTTATCCGGGAGCTGGACTATTTGACCTGGCTATCAAATGTGGTCCTAGTAAAAAATCACAATAGGAGATGGAGGATGTGTGTCGACTATTCCGATCTCAACAAAGCATGCCCTAAGGACTGCTACCCCATCCCCAATATTGATGCACTCGTCGATGCGGCTGCAGGGTACCAGTATCTGAGCTTCATGGATGCCTATTCTGGCTACAATCAGATACCGATGCACCGGCCAGACGGGGAAAAAACGGCGTTCATAACACCAGGAGGAACCTATTGCTACAAGGTGATGCCTTTTGGCCTGAAAAATACGGGGGCCACATACCAGAGGCTGATGAACAAAATATTCAGCAATCTCATTGGCAAGACGGTAGAAGTCTATGTGGACGATATCCTTGTGAAGACCACCCAACCTGGTGATCTCATAAGCGACCTGGAGAATGTGTTCGCATCCCTCCGACAAAACGGCATGAGGCTCAACCCGCTTAAGTGCGCCTTTGCCATGGAGGCCGGAAAGTTCCTAGGATTCATGATAACCCAAAGGGGAGTGGAGGCCAACCCTGAAAAATGCCAAACGATACCCCAGATGAAGAGCCCGGATTGCATCAAAGACGTTCAGCGGTTGGCGGGAAGGCTCACCGCGTTGTCCCGTTTCTTCGGTGCATCGGCAGCAAAAGCCCTGCCCTTCTTCAACCTGATGAAGAAGGGAATAGCGTTTGAATGGACTCCTGCGTGCGAGGAAGCATTCAACCACTTCAAAGAAATCTTAGCAGCACCCTTAGTGCTCGGTAAACCCAGAGCCGGAGAACCACTCTACCTATACCTGGCCATAACAGAAGGAGCGCTTGCAGCGGTGCTGGTGCGGGAAGAAGGGAAGGCCCAGCAACTGATTTACTTCGTGAGTAGAGTGCTGCAAGGGGCAGAACTTAGATACAGCAAGCTGGAGAAACTGGCACTAGCACTCTTGACCTCTTTTCACAGATTGCAACAATACTTCCAAGGTGACCAAGTGGTCGTAAGAACGGACCAAGCGATTCGTCAGAGGCTCCAAAAATCCGATCTGGCGGGAAGGATGATGACCTGGGCCATCGAGCTGTCCTAATACGATCTGAGCTACGAACTCCGACATGCAATTAAGGCGCAAGCAATGGCAGACTTCCTAGTGGAGGTAACCGGAAATCTAACCGAGGACGCGGACACACGGTGGAAGCTCCATGTGGACGGAGCCTCCAACCAAACATCCGAGGGCGCCAGGATCATCTTAAAAAGCCCGGACGGAGTCATCTACGAACAATCGGTTAAGTCTGAGTTTTCCGTATCAAACAACCAAGCAGAATATGAAGCACTACTGGGGGGCTTGGTTCTAGCATGGGAAGTCGAGACCACAAGGTTGGAAGTATGCAGCGACTCGCAGGTCGTCACTGCGCAAGTAAATGGAAGCTACCAAGTCAGGGACTCGCTACTGCAGAAATACTTGGAGAAGGTCAAAGAACTGAGCAAACAATTTGAAGAGATCACGGTCCAACACGTTCCGAGGGAAAGGAACACACGGGCAGACCTCCTATCCAAGCTAGCGAGCACAAAACCTAGAGCCGGCAACCGATCCCTCATTCAAGGCATCACCAAAGAACCAGCAGTCGCCTTCCACCTGACCAAGATGAGCCCCTCCTGGATGGACTCCATCGTCGATTTCTTGCAAAACGGCAAACTCCCTGGAGATGAGAAGGAAGCCAAATTGTTGAGAAGGGAGGCTGCCAAGTACACAGTCATACAGGATCAGCTATTCAAAAAGGGACTTAGCCAACCTTTGCTGAAGTGCCTACACCCCGACCAGACGGACTACGTGCTCAAAGAGGTCCATGAGGGGTGCTGTGGTCACCATATCGGGGACAAAGCCCTAGCAAGGAAGCTCATCCGAGCCGGATACTACTGGCCGTCGATGATGGAAGACTCCAAGGAGTTCGTAAAAAAATGCGTCAAGTGCCAAGAGAACGCTAACTTCCACAGAGCACCGGCCACCGAACTGAGCCTGATGACGTCCTCCCGACCTTTCGCACAATGGGGAGTCGACCTCCTGGGACCCTTCCCAGTTAGCCCAGGGCAAGTAAAATACCTCATAGTCGCCATTGACTATTACACCAAATGGATAGAGGCCGAACCCCTGGCCACCATCTCCTCGTCCAATTGCAGAAAGTTCATGTGGAGGCAGGTGATAACTCGTTTCGGCATCCCGGAGGTCGTCATCTCAGACAACGGGACGCAATTCACCGATAAAAAGTTTGTAGAGTTCCTCGCAGGCTTGGGCATCAAACAGAGATTCTCCTCGGTAGAACACCCCAGACAAACGGAAAAGTCGAGTCCGCAAACAAGGTCATCTTACTTGGCCTCAAGAAGCGACTGGACAGTAAGAAAGGAGCATGGGATTACGAGCTCGCCTCGGTCCTCTGGTCCTACCATACAACCGAGCAGTCAGCAACAAGAGAAACCCCTTTTCGCCTGACATACGGGGTAGACGCCATGATACTTGTAGAAATCGGCGAACCGAGCCCACGGGTACTTCTCAAGGGGGTTGAGAAAGCAGTAGAGAAGGACCTAGTAGATGAGACCAGGGAGAAGGCCCACCTGTCGGAAGTAGCACTAAAGCAAAGAATGGTCCTGCGCTACAACACCAAGGTGCTCAAAAGGGAATTTGAACAGAACGACCTCATCCTGCGGCGCAATGACATCGGCCCGCCGGCCCAGGGAGAAGGCAAACTGGGAAAACCCCTATCGGATCAAAGAAGTGATTGGCAACGGCGCCTACAAATTGGAGAAGCTCGATGGAAGGGAGGTCCCGAGAACTTGGAATGCAGGCAACCTGAGAAGGTTCTACCCTTAGATTAAGCACGCCGGCCAGGCGACCTAACGGGCTTGATCATTTACCTTTGTATCTGTCAATGGTAACAGACTTGCTTAATTGCCGATTAATATTTACTTATCATTTCTTCCAATTTTATTTCTATTATTCTTTTTCCTACTTACACATCATACGACAACGAGTTCCACGACACGTTAAACGGAACCACAATACGGCACCCCAGAACTGATCACCCCGGGGGCCACCTAAACCACAGCCATTACGGACGGCTACAATGATAACAAAAGGCCACGACCTGGCTCCGCTACCAACGCAACAGTAAATGAACGAGCACTAAGCTCACACCAACAAAACGGCAACATAACGAAGTAAAAATACCACCAGGGGCAAAGACGACGGTAAAGATACACCGATCAAACGTATTTTAAAGTATAACAATGTAAACAAGTTCTACAACAAAAAACTGCAAATTCATATAAAAACATAAAGGAACAAGAGCTCATTTCCTCGGCATCTCAACGATCTTGCCATCCTTGATCGTCTTGAATACTCCGATCGCTGATGTGTCGAAATCGGGAGCCACGATCTTCACCTGGGCCTTAAGGGCCTCCTCAGTCATGAAGATCGTGTTCTTCCCCTGCTCTCTAGTCACCTTGTGTTTCTTCTTGAGCTCTTCAACCTCGGCCTGATCAGCCTTAGCCAGCGAGACGGCCTCGTCACGCTCTTTCTCCAAGGCCACCACCCGACCTTGCGCAGCGTTCAGCTGGCTCTCCAGAGTCATCTCCCGCTCGGCTAAACGGGACACGGTCTCATCGGAGGCTTTCATTTTCTCCTCGGCAGACATGGCTTTCTCCTCGGCAATCTTGAGTTTCTCCCCCGCTTCAGACAGCTGCCCTTGAAGCAATTCAACTTGAACTTTGAATTCGTTGTTGGCCGTGGCAACAGACTCAAGCTTTCTTCGTAGTGACTGCATCCCCGACAACTCGAACTCGGCCTTCCGAGCTATTACAGCTCCATGAAGCAGCGTGCGATACATCCACCTCGCCTGGCTCGTTAGCTCGGTATCGAGGAAGTGATCCTCCGTGCCGGGGATCAGTTGGGAGTCAATGAAAGCCCCAGCATCGAAGTTCCTCTCCATCACAGTAAGAGTCCCCTCAAGGCTAGAGGATGCCCTCTGCCTTTTGGGAGTGGGAACAAGCTTTAAGTCGGGACTCTCTTGTCGTGAGGAGGAATGCCCAATGCCAGCCGTCTCCTCGGGAATAGGGGAAGCATGCACGTCGATAGGATTCTTGTCAGACATTTCGGCGTCACGAGGTGAAGGCACCGACTGATCTTTCTTCTCCGAAGAAAGGTCCTCCGGCTTCCCGGCAACCTTCTCGTCGGCCTTCTCCTCATCGCTATCCTCCAAGAAGGTCTTATATAAACCCTCGATCCCTGTTACTGAAGCCGACATCTCCACTGCAACGGACAAACAAGCATGTTAGTCGTGAAGCCGATAAAACCAAATAAAGCGATAACAATGCAAAAAACACAAGACAAAGCAGCTCACAAATATAATTCCTAGCGACCTACCGCTCACCCATGAGGAGGTGGGGGTTTACATGGTTCTTCCCGAAAATGGCTCACAACACATCGGCAATTCTCTTGTCTGTGGCCGACATTCCCTTATAAGTCACCTTAATGAAGGTGTTAGACCCATCTCCAAAACTTCAATACGTCGGGATAAGCCGTTCCCTCTCCAATGACAACCAAAAGGGGTGGCGACCCTTGACTGGACGCACCTTAAAATACTTATCCTTGAACCCATGATATGAGTCCTCGAACAAGCCAAAGATCCTCTGCCCCTGGGCAGATCGGAAGGACATGAACCCCTTCCTTGCTTTCCCCTCCTTAGAAGGATTTGTAAGGTTGAAGAAAAATAAAAAGACATCAACAGACACCGGTAGCTCCAAGTACTCGCATACCATCTCAAAACAACGAATGGAAGCCCAGCTGTTCGGGTGCAGCTGTGACGGCACAACGGATATCCGGTTAAGAAGCGCCATTTGAAATGAGAAGAACGGGATGCAGACTCCCACTTGGGTGAACATGGCCTTATAAAACCAGATCCAGTCGGCAACCCGAGGGGAGTGGAAGTTAATTTCATATAACCGCTCGCTAGGGGCAGGGACGAAGACGTCATAATTAGCCTCCTCGTCTGTCCCTCCGCATAAATACTCGCCTTGTCGGAACTCCGTCAGCTCCTCCTCGGCCATCTGGTTTGGAGAATCCTTTAAGTCGGAAACAACCCAAGCGTACGGGTCGTAGCCCGCGGCGGAGGTGGAAGCTCGTGAGACGACGTGAGACATACCTACAGTGGGGTTACCACTCGGTTAGTCTAATAGGCCGGGAGCTCGGAAAAACTCAGAAACTATACTCAACCCACTCAAAAACTAAAAATCAAGTATGGCTAAAGCACAATCCAAGTCAAGAAAGTGGACATCCTGGAATGGTAACCCCCTAACGCACCTACTTGACACTAAAAAGTTATCTACCACGCAAAAACCAAACAGACAGCAAGAACAAGAAGCAAATACAGACAACAAACGTACAAGAAAGACACCAATAAGGATAAGAAACAACGAAGCAGAAAAGAGAAGGGATTGATGCTTACCTGTATTGATTGCGAAAACTGGGAAGGAAAAAGGGAAGATGCGCAAGGATGCTAGAACGAAGCTTTGGGACCTTTGGGAGTGAAGAAGAGAGAGATAGGAGGAGCAAGAGTGGGAGAGGAAAAACCAAGGCAAAACTGTTTAAAACTGCCACTCAAGAAGCGCGAAAGGCCTGGGGGCAAAATGGTCTTTGCATACAGTTTTTCCAACCCATTATGAGCATTTAATGCTCCACGCGAAGAACGGGGTGACAAGCGGCCGTTCCAGCAACGAACAGACACGCGCACAAGAGGCACGTCCCCTCCACGGACGGCCGACCTGGCGACAACGCATGAAAGGAGAGAACACGCCACCAACGACCCTCATAGTCGTTGCTGGCGCATCGGGGGCACTGTTACGCCCTGGCCCAAACTGAATGTGGGCCGGCCCGACCCGGGAACAACTTGACCCGAACGGTTAGGAGCAAGGCTCCCGTCCGCTGACTTGGACACGCGTCCCTGACAGCTTCGCTATAGCTGTGCAGGGGAGGTCTCGAAGAAGGTGGGCCTGTCCTTGTTGTGCCCACCTCTGACACGGTATAAATGGGGAAGGACCTACCCTTTCCCCAAGGTACGTCACATACCACTCAATCCTTATTCGCCTACACACTTCACTGACTTGAGTGTCGGAGTGTCTTTGCAGGTGACACCCCCTTCCACACTCGAAGTGCTCGGGACGTCGCATACCCCAACCCGGTGATGTACGACCAGGCGAGACCTCCCCCCTCTTCAACCAGGACACCCACCTGAATCATCCGGTACCCGACCTACCGAACAAAATCTTTGTTATAATATTTTAAAAGACCAATAGAAATTTAAACAAAAATTTTAACAAATATTAAAGGACGCCAAAGTTGAAGAACGTCAGAACTCAGAACTGAACAAAATTAAAGTTGTTGAAGGACACCAGAGCTGATGCAGGAGATCTGAAAAAAAAAGCGTCGATGCTGAAGGAAGACGCTGAGTTGCTAATGCCGACACTGATGGAGGATCTGCTCACTGAAATACTGATGTTGGTGTTTGGCTGCCGAAGATGGAGCAGAAACTTGGACACATCGAAACTGGGCAGCGAAAGAATAGAAACAAGGAGGCAAATAGAGGCTGATATCTAGAACGATCTGGAACCGACCTTGGTGCAATCGATGACAACGACAGGAGAGCTTGGACGATCGGAAATGGGATGCTAGACGGAGACAAACACCGAGAGAGATAGGGGCGACTTGATGCGTGTGCCACTGAGAAATGAGGAGAGCTCTGAGTTGAGAGCGACAACGAGAGTGAATGAGAGAAGTGAGAATAGAGTACGAGAGAATGAGTGTGGGTGAGGCTTGAGGCTCCAAAAGTTTAGGAGCCAACACTTTTATTAAAATTTGACCAGTATTTAATTAATAAAAAAATAAATAATTTTATATCATTAGATATAATTTTACACTATTAAAAATACTAATAATAACTAATTAATAACTATAAATTACAAAATTTACTGACTTCATAGTACTCCTCTTTTCTTATTTATATCCTTATAAGAAATATGAGAAATACAATTTTTTAATATATATATATATATATATATATATATATATATATATTGCTGACCCGTCAGGTTAATCCACTCCGTCCTGTTAAAGTCAGTAAATTTAACAGTATGAGTTAGACAAATTTTTAAAAATTGATACTTTAATTTGACTCTTTTTTTTAGCAATTATTCGATAGGACGAATTCAGTGTGTTTTGCTACTCTTATGTGTTCACAAGAAAAATTATTTTCCACTTAGCCTTTGTGTGAAAATAATGACATATAAAGGTGAAATGTTATTTGACGAATAGAATGAAACTTAACTACTTACTCGTAAACAAATTTACGTGACGAATCTCTAACTAGAAAATAACTAACTGCTGAGCTATGTACAAACTAAAATAACTGACTTTGGTTATTATTTATTATTACGTGCTTACTCTCTCTGGACAACTAAACATGAAAATCCAGCCTCACCAAAACCAACTATTGCGGCTACCAACAGCCTTCACATTCAATAAATTGAAGCATTAGCTTAAAAAGTTTTTGAAATTTTACATAGAAAAACTTAATAAAGCAAATGTAATAAGGAACTGCAGAATTATGGATTAACATCTAGTTTAAGATAGAGATGAAATCCCTTCTTGTCTTACTAAAGTTCAACTCATCAGCTTTCATTTCCCATCTCTTAAAATTAGGTTGCCGCTAGTAGGAATATATAAAAAGAGGAGTGTTACGAGATCAGCAAATTTTGTGATTTGTAGTTATTAATTAATTAATCATTATAAATATTTTTAATGACGTAAAATTATATCTAGTAGTATAAAATTATTTATTTTTTTAATAATTAAGTATTGGTTAAATTTTAATAAAAATGCTGATCCCTAAATTTTTTCTATATAAAGGCTATCAGTTTGTGAGAGTCAAATATTTTAACTAAATTGTACACAAGATTTAAAAACTATGTCACTGGTGATGCCAATTAATTCATCAACAATAATAATATCTTATCCCATTTTATCCAAAATCATATTTAATTCATGTTAGCAATTCTCCTTTTTTTTAAGGTTGATTTAGAAAAATAATCAAATAAGAGATACAAGATTAGACGTTATATTCAATTCAAAATTTTAAGACGTCAAATTAATCTGTCTCTCTTATAATTTTTTTTTGTTTTTTTTTTTAACGTGAAATTAATTCTTTATATTATTCACACTTACTACTTAATAAAATAGACATAATTCTTGATGCCAATTATTAGTTCAGTTTAACTAGGTATCTTTAAAATAAGAGTTCTGCTAGGGAGCTAATGGCTTATTTGTACAATGTGTATAATGGGCTATATGAATTACAAAATGAACATCACCCATAATATTCAGAATAATCATCCGGATACTAGGTGTAAACCCTGTTAAAATAGTAAATAATTAGTTGATAAATTAGTTTTTAATAAGAAAAATTAGAAATTCAAAAATAATATCAAATTAGGATAGAGCACATCGAAACGAGAATTTTGACACAAATTTCGAAGAAATCGGTTCAAGATTGGATCGAAAGGACCGAACCAGTTGAACCGAACCCAAACTGGGTTGTCGGTCCAACCGGACCAGCCCTTTTAAATGAACCCAGCTTTGTGTTCTCCCTCGTTACAGCAGCAATGAAGCCTTCAGCTTCCAGGGAGAAGAGAAACGAGAAATATCCCGTAACCCTTACGTCAATTTTCAACTCCCGTAACTTCTCCGTCCGAGCTCCGATCGCCGCATCGTTTGAGGCCACGTGTTGACCGCGTCGAGCTCTACGTTTCTATCAGAACAATTTCATAGGTAACTCGTTATTTTACACTCAGCTTTCATTTCCCCCAATTTTCAAATTTGAGAAGGAATATTGAATTTCTTTGATTTCTGATGTTTTAGGATCCAATTAGCTTGAGAAAAATGTTCACTCTTGCTTATGTGAAGCTTGGGTAAGGTGAGGATACGATAATTCTATTTTAATTTTATTGAATTTGAGCTTTGAGTATTAAATTGGATATATATGTGTTATAAATGTGTATTAGGTTGTGAATAAATAATTGGAGCTTGAAATTGTGAATATTAGAACTTGGAGAAAGCTGATTAGTTGAGGTTTTGAGGGCTGTGTTCTTTAGAAAAATTGTCTTGGAATAATACTTGGGAATCAGCTAAGGTATGGTCTAGGTTTCTTGCATTTAATATATAATGTTCTGTGAAAACTTAGGCTAAATGACCATAGGATAAGTTGGAATGCAGGTTTATATTTAATGTTTAGTAATGGGTTGATGAATATGCTTGGTTTAGTTTGGTGATTTGTTTGTAAGATGATATTGGTTGCTAGTTGGATCTTTGAAAGGATATGTGATTGAATTGTTGATTATATGGCTATATTTTGGTTTGGTTGAATGATGATTGATGAAAAGATATGGAGCTTGTTGAGGATTATTGTTGGCAATTTGGATTGGTGGAAATAGGTTTGAAAATAATTGGAATGGAAATTTTGAATGAAAAATGATGTATTTTGTGTTAAAAGCCTAGGATTTGTAAACTATGATTCTTAGTTGAATTTTGGTTGTTGGATTTGAATATTGTATGAGTATAATTGTTGATCTGAGGTAGATTTATTATGGTGATTGTTATGATGATGAGGAATGGTATGTTAAATTGAAAAGAATGCAGGTTTGGACCCGAAAAGGGTGGCAAAGTCCGAGTTTTAGAGAAGATGCTGCCGAAATTTTATAAAAATTAGAGATTTTGTTTATATGATTATTTAAAAAGATTTAGATTCAAAGGTTATATGGTTTGATTTTGAGTTATTAAGAAAATGAGTATGTTTTAAGTTTGATTCATTTAGAAAAGGATGAATTATGTTTTGAATTGGAACTATTGATGGACGGAATGGGAGGTGTGATAATGAAGGATAAGGATTGAATATGATTGATGTATGATGATGAATGAGATACGATTGAGAATGATGTGGATGTTGATGAATTAAAATTGAATTATTTATATGGCTTATGAATTTGAATAATCTGAGATACGAGATTCCCTGGATAAAGTGCCGTGACTTGCCACCACGTGTACCAGGTTGAAAATTCGATACTCTGTTGACCCTACGACGTAAGTGTGACCGGACACTATATAAATTCCCGGGAATGTTACCCCCATTGAGCAATATTGATTATTTGAGAAAAAGCTATGCATAGACTCTTGGAGATGCACGTCAGGGAACAGTCTAAGGACAATTCAGACTTGTCGAGTTGGCTGGATAACCGACAGATGAGCCTCATCAGCCATAGGATAGGCATGCATCATATGCATAATACTTGAATTACTTGCTTATGCTTTAATTGGGTGTGCCTATATGTACTTGCCATGTTAAATGTGTATTTGTTACCTGCAGTAATTGTAACCTTCTTGTGCTTGACTTTATCTGTTTGTTTGTCTGTGAAAATGCATGATGGAGTTGGAGGTATGGAGGAATGGCCAGTATGAGACTTAGATTTCAAGGTTAAGTTAAGTTAGGTTTAAATATTCTTAGAAAACCACCTCTTATGGCTTCTATTTAATACTTTAAGCTCTACAATCCGAGTGTCGGCGTTCTAGGATTGCCTCTGGCATTTCCAGGACCTTATATATTATGTGTGTGGCATCTTTACCATACAGAGAACCTCCGGTTCTCATTCCATACTATGTTGTTATTTTTCAAATGCAGGTCGAGAGGTATCTCGTTAGGCGTCTGGACTCTTGAAGCGGAGTGGTTACTAGGTAGTTTTGCTGTACAGTGATGTATATATGTGTACTTAGTTTTCTCTCCGCATAACTTGTTCTTTTTTATTCTCTTAGAGGTTTATGGAGAGGCAGGACTGTGTATATGAACTTTTGGGTTTTGGATATGTATGTATATATGCGTAAATATTCTCCGGCCAGTCTTGACTTTGCGGGCTGAGTTAGGAGCTTGTTATTTTGTATCTTTGGCAGTCTATTCCTACTTCTGTTATCTTATGTTTAATAAGTTAAGGTTTTCTTAGCACGCAAGTTAACTCCTTCCTTGAGTGTTGTGCTTTTATTTCACGATTTTTATTTACTCTATTCTTTAAGGCTCCTAGCATATTATAATTCTTCTGTTATTATATAAAATCATTTTATTTTAGAGGTCGTAATACCACACTGATGCGGAATTTATAGTCCACAAACTAACCGGCAAGTGCACCGGGTCGTACCAAGTAATACCTCAGGTGAGTGAGGGTCGATCCCACGAGGATTGATGGATCAAGCAATAATGATTGATCGATTGGCTTAGTCAGACAAGCAGAAAATAGTGTTTGAGTGTTCAAAGAGCATTAGACCTTTCTAGTCTCCTCTAGTTTTCATCAACTGCTAATTCCTTGGTCAATTAATTCCAATTAGAGGGTGATGATCAAATTTCAGTTTATATGCCACAGAAATCCTAATTACCCAAAAATAAAAGGATTATATGTCACGTATCCCGTTAAATCTAGATAATTAAAAATTAGGAGAAATGTTTTCAAGCTGTTGTTTAAGTAAAGAGCTTTTCCAAGTTATACAAGAACTCAAGTAGAAAGAGGGTCATACTTCCGTTCCACCCAAATTCATAAGATGAAGAGCGAAAACAATTCTTAAATTATAAATCCATACATGAATTAAAATAGGAAAAGCAATAAAATCAATCCATACAAATAGACAGAGCTCCTAACCTTAACAATGGAGGATTAGTTGCTCATGGTTCAGAGTGAAAAACTAGGATTCTGATAAAATGTATTTTGGTAGTCTGGGATGGAATGGATGGGGTCCCTAAAAGAGAAGTTTCTTTCCCTTTTATATCAAATCCTAATTAATTTAAAATCTATTATATAAAACTAAAATAATATCTTTTCCTAAAAAAATAATATTTGAATTTAAATCAGAATAATCAGCAAGTCTTCAGTTGATGGGTGGGGACCACTCGTTTCGTCCATTCTGCATCTTCTAATCTGTGTTTTCTGGGCTGGAAGTTAGGTCAAAATAGCAGTTGAAATCGCCCCAGCATTTTTTCTGCATTTTCTGCACGTGGCGCACGTCACGCGTACGCCTCAGTCACGCGTACGCGTTGATGGTCTTCTTTCGCGTGTCACGCGGACGTGTCAGGTACGCGCACGCGTCGCCGTGCAAATCTTCAAATCACGCGTACGCGTCAGTCACGCGTACGCGTCGCTCCTTGCTGGTATCTTCTTTAATTCTTGTGCTGCAGAAACTCCATCAAATCTAGCCGAATGCTACCTAAAATAGACAGAATTGCACAAGACTCAAAGTAGCATCCATAGTGGCTAAAATATAATTAATTCTTGATTAAACTCAACAAATTAAATACAAATTCACTAGGAAAAGATAGAAAAGATGCTCACGCATCACACACCACCTCTGTTTTACGACTTAAGCGTAAAGTTTAGTGTGGTAGGGTGTTACATTAGGAATAATAAACATCTCATGTCATAAAACCACTTATCCCAAAAGCTTAAGCTAATTTTGGGGTTTACCAAGGATCGGACTCTTGACCTTTTGGATCTAGAGCTCTAATACCATGTCATGATACCACTCATCCCAGAGGCTTACGCTGATGGGAAAAGGTAACACTAATGGTTATATGTCTAATACTCCCTAAACCTCCATTGTACGCATTGTACAAATATTCCATTGGCTCTCCATACTTTTCCATATTTTTTTAGTCAACCTTTTATTACATTAATTTAAAATACAAATTCAATTTTAAAACCTGCCATTTAGTTTTGAACCCCTAAATTAAAATTTAGTGCTTTCTCTGTTTTGAGAAATGGCATATTAGAGGAAAAATATTGAAGAACAAAACAAAGAACAGGAAATAATGCATGAAAATTCCAACAAAAAAGGATGGACTTGGTCGTTGGTCGTTAGAAGATCATATCTCTTCCATGTGTTCATCATCATTACAGAATTGAGAGTACCCTTTCTTCTGAACGAAAACACGACACAAAAGCCAAAATTTTACTTCGCAAATGTTTGCAAGCAACATAAGCTCACAAATGTAACACCATTTAAGAAAAATAAGTTCACCCTTAAAACACCAATACTAAAAGGAGAGTTGTATTAGACGCTCAATTACCATATAGAATTTTGTCGAATTTTCATGACATATACCATTTACGATATTATGCTAAAATTAAAAAGACTCAAATACAGTTTCAAATAAACAAATACCGTATCAATGTGAACAAATATAAGGCGTAAAAACTTTAACTAAAATAGTCTCTATAAGCAATAATATTTAAGTGTTAAAATAATTTAAAGAGATACTATATAACTCTAAAATAAAAAATATTAGCAGATAAAAAAATAGATAAATTCTATCCTACTTTTTCTCAAATAAAGAGTACGTTATTCTCTATGATAAATCTAATAGTTATAAAATAAAATTAATTATATCATCAAATTATTAATATTAACTCTTAATTTAACTTGATTTTTGACAACCAAACTAATTTTTTATAGTAAAATCACTTGAATTTTATACTCTACAAAATCACACAATTCTTATATCATATCAGCCCCATTAACAATTATGAAATTCACCCTTACTCAATTAATATTTTTTTATTTTCTAATTTAAATTTGTGATTCGGCCTTTTAATTTTTTTTCATTTGTTTTTTTTAGTTTTCTAATTTTTTTTTTGTATCGTTAGATCTAATTAATATATATGTAGTTTTAAAAAATTTAAAAAATTATAAAATAAAATTTTTTTTGTAACTCTTATAATTTACACAAAATTTCTTTGTTATATTTAATTAGTCTAATTAGTTATCAAAATTCAATTTAAATTAAAAGTTAATATTACTATGATGACATAATTTATTTCATCTAATAATTATTAAATATGTCACATGAGATAACTTACTTTTTATTTAAAAGGAAATATTAAACAAAATTTATCTAAAAAGTATCATGTATATATTAAAAGTTAATCATTATGTATTTTTATATTTTAATATAAATATTATAAATAGTTAATTTTGTGACTAATTTTTATATACACGTAACATAATTATTAATTAATAGATAATATAATTAATTTCTTATCCCAACGATATTTTATCAGGTAAAGAAAATATTCAAGGCTCACTTGAAAATATATAGTTCATGTATTATATATTTAATTCTATATGTAATAGTCCTTTTCGTTAAGAGTATGTTTCTTTCTATAACATCCTTGTAAGAGAATTTATTCTATAAAAAATTAAACGTCAGTTACTAAAAATACATTCGAATAATTTTATTGTTGATAAAAATATACTCAAATTTTATTATTCATAAAAATATCTTTAAATAATTTAAAAATATGATAAAAATACCTAACATTAAATTTATATTTTCAAAAAATATTTTAAAAATTAAATTTTGATGAGAGAAAGTTTGAGAGCAAAATACGAAGAGGATAATGGTCATGCCGTCGGAAGAAATAAGAGGGAGAGTGAGGATGGGTGTGCACCCGATGGCAAGGAGGATTCTTCTCGTGAAGGTTTTTCAAAGGCTTCAAAGGTCTCTTTTAGTGATAAAGTTATTGATACAAAGAAATCTAAGGCCTTTGCATTTGTAGGATCTCTTTTTGAGGATGGTATAGCGACAGTGGTAAGTAACTAGGGTGATTCCCAACTTCCATGTGTTAGCTTCACAAAAGAGACAAAGCTCTGCTTGGCAGAACCTTATAGAAATGCCTTAGTGATCAAGGTCTTGGACAAGAACTACAGTTACACAGCTCTTTCACATAAGCTTCAGATGGTCTGTCGCATCAAAGGTGGCTTCGATCTTCCAGACGTGGGATTTGGGTATTTTATGGTGAAATTCGATGCCGCTGAAGATCGGGATAAATTCATGCTTGGTGGCCCGTGGTTGATAGAAGGGCATTATGTTGTTGTAAAACCATGGGATGTAGATTTTCGGCCATGTGAAGAGTTCGTCAGGTCGACGCTTGTATGGATTCGAGTTTCAGGACTTCCAACCTGGTGCTACCAAGAGCAGCCTATGATGCGTATTGCTTCTGTGATAGGTGTCCCGATTAAAGTGGACATGGCCACTAAATTGGCAGAGAGAGGGAGATATGCCCGAGCATGTGTTCAAATAAATCTAGGACTGGCACTGATCAAGAATATTATTGTGGAAAGGATAACTCATGCAGTAGAGTATGAAATTCTAAATATGATATGTGCTTCTTGTGCACATTGTGGTCATGATAAGGCATAATGCTTGGGTAAAATCACAACGGAAGGGAAGAGTATTGATCCTGGTACCGTCAAGACCAAGGTTGGTGAAAAGTCAATGCCAATTAAAGATAAAGAAATTCAAAAATCAAATGCAACGGATGATGTTGTGATAGGCGTGGTTGTTGGTGAGGATCACGAACCTAATATGAATGATAATTCATTGGCTAATAACTTGCATGAGGTTCATGCTGAAGAGGCATGTAGGAATCAAGAAGTGGGTTGTGAGAAAGTATTAAGGAAGAGAAAATATAAGCTGGGCCAAAAGCATATTTTTAAGACCTAAAGAAGGGAATACTCAAGCAAATGTTCGGATAGGAAAGCAAAGCCCACGTTGCATGCTCCTCTTGCTGACGGGTCCACTTCTTCATGAGCCATGATCAAATCTCGAACCATGCTCTAGCAGCGTGAGTCGTGTGTGAGGAATGAAGATGCGTCTGCAATGCCCTCTTCTCACCAGACCCCAGCGCACCGCGGCCCAGAGCTCACCAAAGGAGAAGAATAGAAGCGCGGTGGTGGACACTTCCGCGAAGGTTGCTGCAGCGGCAGTATGATAAACCCCAATTTTGTGGTTTATCTTGTGCTTATTTTGGGGGATTTTATCACCTTTTCTCATATTTATTCAATGAAATAGCATGGTTTTGTAATTCTCCCTTAATTTGTGCTTAAGTGTAAAAACATACTTTTTAGGCCTGTAAATTGGTGATTTTAATTCACTTTAATTTCATTCGATGTCTTGATGTGTTTGTTGAGTGATTTCAGGTTCATAAGGCAAGTATTGGATGGAAGAAATGAAGAGAAAAGCATGCAAGTGGAGAATTCATGAAGAAATGAGAAAAATGGAGGATTGAGGGCCACGCGCACGCGTCATGCACGCGCACGCGTGCAATGGAGGTTTTTTAAGCGACGTGCACGCGTCCTGCATGCTTACGCGTGGATAGGAGTTTTTGCCATCGACGTGCACGCGCCATGTACGCGTACGCGTAACGCTTGGCACGTGACCCACTTAAAGTAAAATCGCTGGGGGCGATTTTTGAGCTGCCCAGGCCCAATTCCAACTCGTTTCTGAGAGTATTTCATGCAGAATTGAAGATTGAGCTAGGGAGAGCACTTTGTTAGTCAACATGAGCCTTTAGTTAGTTTTCTAGAGAGAGAAGCTCCCTCTTCTCTCTAGAATTAGGTTAGAATTAGGGTAATTTCTCTTAGATCTAGATTTGATTACTTGATTTCATCTTGTTTCCTCTACAATTTCTTATTTCTACATCTTGATTCTTTTAGTTTGTAGTGTTAATTTCCCTTTTCATGCTCTTTTATGTTGATGAACCATTGTTGGATCTTGATTTCTTCTGATGCAATTTTATGTTCCCATGTCTTCTTTTATGTTTATCTTTCTTGCTATTGTTTATTTCTTGCTCATGATGGTCATGGATCTTGTTAATTCTTGCATTTTGTGATGTTTACTTCTATTGCACCCTAAGTATTTGATAAAATATTTTCTCTAGTTTTTTAGTAGTTTTCTTTACTCTTGGCCTAGGCTAAGGGAATTGAGTGACCTTGAGTCATTGGGTTTCATTGAATTGGTGATTTGAGAGCCCTTAGTGGTCAATTTGATAACCATTGACTCTAGCCTACTACTAAGTTAATTAATAGCTAGGTTAGGACTTATGGATTGATGTTGATCAAGTCATTTGATGTACTTCGAGCCTAGGAGTAGATATTACGTACTTAAGGCTTTTGTAAGTAGACTTAATGAGCTCAATTCCTCATAATTGTCAATATATGGTTTGTTGACAAGGATGGTGATCTCAATTTCCCATGTCATAGCCAATAGTTCCTTACCTTGCCTTTCTTAATTCTTGATTTACTTTTCTTGTCATTTAAATTCTTGCCCATTTAATTTCTTGTCCTTTTATCAATCAAACCCCTTGTTCTTCATAGCCAATAATTGACCACTTTATTGTAATTCCTTGTGAGATGAGCTGAGGTTTAAATACTTCAGTTAATTTTTATTGGGGTTTGTACTTGTGACAAAACCAAATTAAATTTGATGTGAGAGTTGTTTGTTGGTTTGGAGCTATGCTTACAATGAAGTAATTCTTTTATATAAGAAGAAAATCTAGACCGACGACGATTTTAGCTTATCAAATTTATGGCGCCGTTGCCGGGGACTTGCAATGGTGCTATGTTATTAGCTATTGTATATATTGTGAATAGCTTGATTTTTGGTTTGTTTGTTGGTTTTTGCTAGTGGTAGGACTTTGTCTTCTTTAATTCTTGTTAGTTTTTGTTTTTTATTTTCTCTTATCACCATGAATTCTCACATTGGCTATGAGTTTAGTTCAAACTGTGTTGTAGGAAATGGAAGCTTTAATGAAGACGTGCATCAAGGATTTAGAGATCAAAGGAGGGAGGAGTCCCAAGCTTATGGACAACCTTCTTGGCAACAACCTCCTTCCGAATCGAGTTTGACAAGAGTGCTAGGGGACATGACTACTCTCCTCACGGAGATACGCATGGACCAAAAGGCATTTTATGCCACCCAAGCCGTTCAAGCGCCACCCCAACATGACTACTCTTTGGATTCTTATGGGTACAATCCGAATCCTAATGCATACCCATCTAATGTGTGTGATGACCTTTATTGTGATTGTCAACCACAACCACCACATACATATGAACCCTTCCCTCGACATAGCCCTCAACAACCATACTTACAAGTCTCATACCACCATTCATCTCCATATGATCCTAACTCATATTCACCACACCAACCACCATGTGAACCATATCTAGAGCCACCACCATTCCAACACCAATACTCCCAAGAACCGCAATTTTCTCATACACCACTTCAAGACTTTCACCAATATGAACCACCTTCCAACTACAATACCTTTCCCTCAAACAATGAACACTCTCTTCTACCACCATCCTCCAAGCCCTCAAGCTAAAACAAGGAGATATTGGATCTTATATTCTAAGGCAACAAGAGGAGACGGAAAGGGAGTTCAAGGAGCTAGAAGCCAAAATGGCTATCATGGTAGAAGCTGTTAGCAACATGATTTCGTCCCGCCTAAGCCTACGCGATCAAGGCACTCCCATTGTTGAATGTGGAGAAGCACCCAAAGAGCTTAGTGAGGGAGTGAACTTGGAGCTTCAAGGTGAGGAAAAGGAGTTAAAGCAAGAAGTGCAACAAGAGGAGGAGGTAAAAATTATTGAACAGAAGGAAGTAGTGGTTGGATATTTAGGATATGTTGAGTACATAGAGGAATCTCAAGTTGACGATAAAGAGGAGAGTGATGTCAAGGAAGTGGATAGAGAGTTGAAGGAAATTGATCAAGAAACGGATTCTATCATTAGTGATTTTTTGTCCACATTGATCAATCCCCTTGATGATCTTGTTGAGCCTTCTTTCATTGGATTAGAAAGTGACGTTGAGGAGGATGTGTAACCTCCAAGGCAAGTTGTGAGTGAAGAATTAGAAGAAGTATTCCGAGTAACAAACCCTCCTATCTATGATGATTCCGCATCAACATATGATCCTTTTGAGCTTGATAAATCCTTCCCCACTATGCTTGGAATTGAGGATGGGTTAGACTTCACTAGACCTCCTATTTATGACTTGAGTGATGGGGAAGAGATGGAAGAAATTAGTGAAGAAGAATGTGAACTTGAGGAAGCTTGGCAAGAGGTAGAGCTTGAAGAACCTTGCCAAGAGGTGGCCATCTCTAGAAGAGGATGGACGGGAGTGGAGCATTCTTTGTCCAGACTGTTGAGAACTCCTCCACCTAGGTTATCATCTAATCCTTCATTTGAGTGGGTAAAACTTCTAACTCTTAGCTTTATCATCCCACTTGAATTTGGTTTGCTTGAAATGGATGGCCAACTTAGGGCGCTTTGTGGAATTAAGCGTAAGAGGAGGATGTTTAGTGGTTGGCATTGTAAGTCTAGGCTCATTATGGTTGGAAGCTCGAAGTTGAGGAACATGGATTAGTATAGTGCTCAATTGAATGGGTCTAGGAGAATGATTTGGTGTCTTCATGAGAATTCGGCCTCTCTACCACCCAAACGGAATCAAAGTGATCAAATTGAAGAGGGGTGTGGAAACAAAGTATGGGATCCTGGATCACAACAAGAAGACCAATTTTGGGAGCTCATATCTTGGGAAGAACCTCACCCAAGCTTGGTGGAGATGGTTGAAAATTCTGACAACCATTTGAGAAGCAAGCATTCTTGGAGGTTCAAGGATGAACACAAGCATAAACCACCTTGACAAGGATCTTCTCAAATGTCCAACTTAAGGACTTAAACTGAAAGTGCTTGGTGGGAGACACCCACCATGGTAAACTCTTCCCATTCTCTTGTAGATATCATGAATGAATGAATTGAGTTGCCATTGTAGATAGCTTACTTACTCTTTTGTATGTTTTGTTTTGCTTGCTAGGTTGTTTATACAATTTATGCATTAAATAAGGATGATTCTTTGAATTTGAGTTTTTGCTTGGATTGCAAGTTTCCTCAAATTGTTTGAAAAATCCTTGAAATTCAAAAATATGGTTAATTTTGCATTTTGGATGGTTTTTGAATCATAGAGAAGGTTAGGAGAATTTTAAGCTGTTCTTAGTATTCCAAAAAAAAAATAGGCAGGGACGCGTGCGTACGCTGCACACGCACGCGTCGATACGTGGATGCAGCTCTCATACATGGAACCCAAGAGTTGCGCGGACACCACGCGTGCAATGCGCGTTTCGCACAAGCTGTGACCCACGCGGATGCGTACCTCACACGTACACATCAACGCGCACCTCCCTCATCCACGCTTAAGCGCACTTGGCGCTTCCATGTCAGTTCCCCCTTCGCTCCACCCACGCGCACGCGTCAAGGACGCGTACGCGTGGATTTAAAACCCATAACCCCAAGGGACGCGAGCCTTAGCGCAGTCGCGTGCCCTAACCCTTCTCCCTTCTAACGTTCCCCCCCTCCAACCTCCATAACCACCCTCAACCGCCAAAACCAGCCACGTCTGGCAACCCCGTCTTGCCGCCATCGACCACCCCTCCTTTCTTCTCTTCCCTATTCTTGTCTATATCCCTCTCTTCTCACCTTTGTCTCTCCTCCCCCTCCAACCCCCTTTTACCTCCGTCAAGCACCGCCGCGACCCACCATTGTCACTGGTGAACCCTCGACGCACCACCAACCCAACGTCTTTCACTTCCCCCCCCCCCCCTTCAATCTCGTTGCTTCCATAGAAAGGAGCTGAACCTCACTCCTCACTCTACTCTGTACCCTACGCCGTCGCGCCTCTGCTCATATGCACCACCGCGACCACCGAACCGCCACCACTACTGGGCGGCGCCGCTTTCCTCCTCCTCTTACCATTTCTCCAATTCTGTTTTATTCTCCCTTCCAGGTTCCCCTACCTTCTGCTCTGTTTCTTTACATTCTGCTATTAATTTTGTTTGTTAATTTTTGTTAGATTAGCTGTTTGAATTCTGTTTGTTAGGATAGATAGAGATGTATACTGTTAGGTAGCTAGGTTGTGGTTAGAAGATTTTAGGCCTGATAATTGCTCCGTTCCTGTTTATTTTCTAAATGTAAATTGCTTGGTTGTTAGGTGATGGTATTATATGCTCTTACATACTACTGCTTTGCTGAGTTTTTATTGTGTGAATGTGTTTGATGCTGCCTAAGCATATGCTGTCCATGTTTCTCTATTGTTGGTTGTAATCTTTGGATTCATATGTGATTTTTGCTGCTATTTGCTATCCGGGAACATCCGATTTACTGCCAGAATGCTGTCCAAATTTCTAGAAATTGTTTTTGTTTCTCAACTTGATATCTAGAATTGAACTTGACAATTTTGAATTTGAAGTTTGCTTAACTTACATCAAGTTCAATTCTTAGGTTACTTTGGTTGGCATTTCCGTGTTTCTTCTAACTCCCGTGATATGCATTAAAATAGTTAGTCAAGGAATTGTTTGACGGATCTCTATGTCGAACAATCCCTTGCCTAACTCACCAATTTGAACCTTCATGTGCTTTTACTGTTCAAGTTAAGTCAAATGCCTTTTGACTCATACTAAGTTTACCTTTTTGACATTAACTTGAATTTTCTTGAATATGGTTCATTCATTTGCAATAATTGGCATATTCCACTAGTGTAACCCTCTTTTGATTCAATTAGGTTCTCAACTTGGTTTTGGTTACACTAGTGCATATTTCATTCTTTCCACCAATTCTTGCAAACTTAGTGACCATGACATTGTTGATGACTTATTTTTCATTATATGCTCTTATGCACCTTCATATTTCATCATCAATGACTGCACCTTCCTCATGAATGTGAGCATGCTTGTTTTTTGTACTTTGTGCAATTCTTTTAATTAAGCCGATAACCGTCGTACCACTAATCTTTAAACCGGTTTTCTAACTTCTAACTTGGTTAACCAACTAACTCTTCTTTTTTGTTTTCAAACTAATCTTTTAACCATTCTTTTGGGACGTTTCTTGAGCTTAATGAACAAGCATTGTACAAATATGACTTGAATTCTTGGTTTGTGGCTTTATTTGACTTCTGAATTATGTTTCTTGCATTCCAATAATTCTTTTCTCTTAACTCACTTCGTGATACATGTAAATCCTCTTGCTTTCTGAATATATCATTTCCTTGCTTTCTATTCCTCTATTTGGCCTAAGTGTTTATATCCTGTCATATCTGTTTTTCAGATGGCCGACAGAGGGAAAGCCAAGGTTACTTTAAGAAAGAAGAAGAGACATCAAGCCTCTATTCTTTCTCTTTTCTATGACTATGCCAAGAATCCTCTCAATGATAAGGAGAAAGCTGATCAGCAGCTGCCTGGCACTAACACAGATAGGTTCCCTAACCTATAATGTGAGCTCTGCTTCCCGAACTATGTGGGGAAGAACTTGAACATTGAAAAGAGGCTAGCCATCCTGAACGATCTGAGACAATCCATTTGGGCCCGGATTGAGGGGCTGGGCCTAGCCTTTATTGACAGGGAGCTAAGCAGAGTGAACGAATCATGGGTTCAGGAGTTCTACTGCAATCTTTTCAGGCATACCCTTGATTCCGTTCACCTGCGAGGCCAGCAGATACCGATCACAGAGGCTGCCATTGAGGATATACTCCGCTGTAGGCCTAAGACCAGTAAGAAGGATGCAATGGAGCTGGCTGAGACGGAGTTACATTGTATGACATTCGAATATGGTGCTTTTAGGGAGATAGTTGCCACCCCGGATGCCCCTTGGGTGATGGATTCTGACAACAGGAAACCCAAGGGGATGCATTTTGTTCATCTGAGTAGGGAGGCTAGGACGTGGCAGCAGATCTTTGCCCATTACGTCATGCCGACCACCCACTTCACCGAGATTCCGGTAGCTATGCTCATCCTGATCAGCTGTGTCATTGAGGGGAAGGAGGTATATTTTCCCCGGCTGATCAGGAGGTTTATATGGCGAGCACACATTCGTGGCATACTCCCCTTTTTGACATTGGTCAACCAGATGGTTCAGCTGGCCGGGGTCCCATGGTTAGCAGATGACGTATCACCACCCCCTCCTGTCCCCGGGAAGGAGGATTTCATTCCGTGGGGGACATGGGTGAACGAGAAGCCCCCATCCGGACGCCGGTCTAGAGCCAGAGCAGCAGCAGCCGGACCTTCTTCATCATCAGCACCAGCAGCATCCATTGCACCACCACCAGCACCCCAGCCGACATATCTCTTAGTACAGCATCTGATCCGCTTCATAGAGCGCAGTGAGCACCGCATCATGCGACGCCTGGACAGAGTGGATCAGATATTTGTGGCACTGAGCGTGGAGGTACCTTCTCTTCCCGACTCTTTCGCATCTGACGAGGAGGAGCCAGCTCAGACAAAGGCACATTTACAAACACAGGCCATCCCAAAAGCTCAGCAGCCGCCTGAGGAGCCCCAGCCAGAGTCTCAGCAGCCCCCTGAGCAGCCACATCCTCAGTCCCAGCATCCAGATGCGACTGTTGACCCCCATTCTGAGCCCGAGCAGTAACATCGAGGACGATGCTTCATCTTAAGTGTGGGGAGGTCACCGTCGTCGCCGTCGGTGGATAGCTAATTTTGGTGAACATTTTCGGACAATTATATCCTGGTTTATGTTATTTTGCTTTATTTTGCATTTTATTTTGTATATACTAGTATTGTGGATACTTATACTCTAGTTGTTACATTTGCTCTAGTTGTTACATTTGGCACCATAGTTTGGACATACTTTTTAGATTTTTAGTTAGATTTACATTTGTAGTTGATAGTATGTATATATGTAGTTGCTTTAGTTCAGTGGTTGTGATTTAAAATTGTGGGTTATTGGAGCTTGGTTCACTCTTTTTACATATGAGATGTGGTTTGATTGAAAAGAAAAAAAAAAGGGGTAAACTAAGGAAATTTTAAAATTTCTAAATCACAACACTGTAATTAGGATAAGCTCAGTCAAAATAATAAAAATTTTCAAGGATTTTATCTATAGGGCACCCCAATTGAATGAAAAAAATTTTTAGAACTTGCTTGAGCCACATATTGTGGAACATGATTTTTGAGCTAGGAACATAAGCATGTGAGTTTTGAGCCTTAATTGTGTGGTTACATTATATAACCACTTATTTTCATTCTTGTGTGCATTATTCTCTTCCTATGATTGCAATCTTTGATTTGTTTGATTCTTTATGTCCATTATTTTGTGTATGAATGCACTTACATGATTGAGGCCATTGTTTCAAATAGCTCACTTACCCAAATAGCCTACCTTTTATCTTCCATTGTTAGCCAATTTTGAGCATATGCTTAACTCATTTGTTCTTAATTGTAGCACATCGCAAACCTATGTGAAAAATAATAAATATCCCTTGTTTGGATCTTTGATTAGCTTAGACTAGTGAGAGTGTTCATTATTTGATTTTGGGAGAGTTGAGAACATTGGATAGAGATAAAAGTATATTTTGCATTTGTGTTGAAAATCTTGGAAATTGGGTACATACTCATGTATTAATCATGTGTAAACTATATGCATTGGTACTTGTATATATATTTTATTATTATAAAAAAAAAAGAGAAGAAGACTTGCAATAAAAAGGGGACAAAAATGCCCCAAAATAAAGCTCAATAAAAATCAAGGCATATGTGTGGTGATCAAAAGAGAATGCATGAGTGTGTGAAAAAGTGAAGAATGGGTAGTTAGGGTTATTTAGAATTGTATAGGTTGTCATAAGTTAGGTGGAAAATTTAAGTTAATCAAAGATTCAAATTTCAAGCCCACTTGACCATATGCATCCTACCTTGACCCTAGCCCCATTACAACCTATGGAAAAGTCCTCATGATATTTGTATGCATGCATGAAATAATTGTTGATTGTTAGATGAAAAACGAATCTTAGAAAGCATGATTAGGGGAGAATTGAGTGAATCAACCCCATACACTTGAGCACCTAGAGCGGATACACATCCGGTGAGGGTTCGATTGATCAATTACATGTTTCCACCTATGATCATCTTTTCTTGCAAGTTTGTTAAGTCTTTCAATGATTCAATTCAATTGTGGGTTTACTTTGATTGCTATTGCTTTAGCCCTTGTACTTGTTTATGTATTCTTAGAAATTGATTTATTTTGACCAAGTAGATACATTCATGTAAGTAGATTGCATATAGATAGGTTGCATATAGTTAGTTTGCATTGAATAAATGTTGATACCCTTTGCTTCTTTCTTGATTTTAGCATGAGGACATGCTTAGTTTAAGTGTGGGGAGGTTTGATAAACCCCAATTTTGTGGTTTATCTTGTGCTTATTTTGGGAGATTTTATCACCTTTTCTCACATTTATTCAATGAAATAGCATGGTTTTGTAATTCTCCCTTAATTTGTGCTTAAGTGTAAAAACATGCTTTTTAGGCCCGTAAATTAGCGATTTTAATTCACTTTAATTCCATTCGATGCCTTGATGTGTTTGTTGAGTGATTTCAGGTTCATAAGGCAAGTATTGGATGGATGAAATGAAGAGAAAAGCATGAAAGTGGAGAATCCATGAAGAAATGAGCAACATGGAGGATTAAGGGCCACGCGCATGCGTCATGCACGCGCACGCGTCATGCACGCGCACGCGTCATGCACGCGCACGCGTCATGCACGCGCACGCGTCATGCACGCGCACGCGTCATGCACGCGCACGCGTGCAATGGAGATTTTTTAAGCGACGCGCATGCGTCCTGCACGCTTACGCGTGGATAGGAGTTTTTGCCATCGACGCGCACGCGTGACGCTTAGCACGTGACCCACTTAAAGTGAAATTTCTGGGGGCGATTTCTGAGCTGCTCAAGCCCAATTCCAACTCGTTTCTGAAAGTATTTCATGCATAATTGAAGATTGAGCTAGGGGGAGCACTTTGTTAGTCAACATGAGCCTTTAGTTAGTTTTCTAGAGAGAGAAGCTCCCTCTTCTCTCTAGAATTAGGTTAGGATTAGGGTAATTTCTCTTAGATTTAGATTTGATTACTTGATTTCATCTTGTTTCCTCTATAATTTCTTATTTCTACATCTTGATTCTCTTAGTTTGTAGTGTTAATTTCCCTTTTCATGCTCTCTTTTATGTTGATGAACCATTGTTGGATCTTGATTTCTTCTAATGCAATTTTATGTTCCCATGTCTTCTTTTATGTTTATCTTTCTTGCTATTGTTGATTTCTTGTTCATGATGGTCATGGATCTTGTTAATTCTTGCATTTTGTGATGTTTACTTCTATTGCACCCTAAGTGTTTGATGAAATATTTTCTCTAGTTTTTGAGTAGTTTTCTTTACTCTTGGCCTAGGCTAAGGAAATTGAGTGACCTTGAGTCATTGGGTTTCATTGAATTGGTGATTTGAGAGCCCTTAGTGGTCAATTTGATAACGATTGACTCTAGCCTACTACTAAGTTAATTAATAGCTAGGTTAGGACTTATGGATTGATGTTGATCAAGCCATTTGACGTACTTCGAGCTTAGGAGTAGATATTACGTACTTAAGGCTTTTGTAAGCAGACTTAATGAGCTCGGTTCCTCATAATTGTCAATATATGGTTTGTTGACAAGGATGGTGATCTCGATTTCCCATGTCGTAGCCAAGAGTTCCTTACCTTGCCTTTCTTAATTCTTGATTTACTTTTCTTGTCATTTAAATTCTTGCCCATTTAATTTCTTGTCCTTTTATCAACCAAACCCCTTGTTCTTCATAGCCAATAATTGACCACTTCATTGCAATTCCTTGTGAGATGACCCGAGGTTTAAATACTTCAGTTAATTCTTATTGGGGTTTGTACTTGTGACAAAACCAAATTAAATTTGATGCAAGAGTTGTTTGTTAGTTTGGAGCTATGCTTACAACGAAGTAATTCTTTTATATAAGAAAAAAATCTAGACCGACGACGATTTTAGCTTATCACAGTACCACCAGGGATAGAAGTCTTGCCATCAAATGAAGCACCGTGGGAAGGCAGGGATGAGGGAGTCTGTCCCGTGATTCAAGCCTCATCTTGAGATTAGTGAACCAACTTTATATTCACTTAAATATAATAGTATGGAACATTAGGGGTGCATCTAATAAGTTAGCCCGTATGAAATTACAAAGATCTTGTTAGAAAATGTAAACCTATCTTTTTTATTGTAATTTTTTCAACACTTGAAACTCATTGTCCTTTTCAACACTTGAAACTGTTCTGGACAAGGCTTGGTTATCATTCTATTAGTACCGTGGAGGCAACAAGGTATAAGGGGGTACATGGTTTCTTTCTACAATGCCGGATGCTTACTGCAAGTGGGTAGATGCTTTTGATCAGTGTGTTATGGTGGAAGTTTAGTTAGATAATGTGATTTGGAGGTGTAGTGGTATTTATGGTAGTCCTCATTTTAATACCAGAGTTCTTGTTGTGACTCAGTCATCTTCTTTTTGTGGGATATGGATCATTCTTTGTGATTTTAAAGAAGTCCTCTTCTCTCATTAATCTAAGGCTTGTATTTTTTCGAGTCGGCGCATAGTTCGGTTTGCTTCCTCATTAGAGGATAGCGATCTGTTTGACTGAAAGACTATCAAAAGATGATTTTCTTGGTACAAAAGGAAGAAAAATTATGTTGAGGTGGCAAAAAAATTTGATTGAGTTTGTATTAATAGTGGATGGTTATCTTTATTTTCAGAGGCTTATATGAAAATACTAAATAGACTTTAATAGATCATTGTCACATCCTAGTTCGTTATAAAGGGCAGCCCCAACTGAAAAAGAATAGACTTTTCTGGTTTATTACGACTTGAGCTACTCATCGGGGGTATAGAGATATTGTGACCCAATCGTGGCAGTCTAACTATAGACAGGTGCATGTCAACCTTTCAGAAGTGTAGAAGAATTCTCTAGAGTTTAATTCTAAAGTGTTAGGAAATATTTTGGTTAGGAAAAGCAAGTTGGAGTGCCAAATGAATTTCCTACAGAAGCAGCTGGAAGTGATGGAAGATTCTTCTATGCGACAAAAAGAGCGACAGTTGATTGAGGATTACAATAACACTCTTATGCAAGAGGAACTTCTGTGATTTCAGAAATTCAGAGAGAAGTGGATAAAATTTGGGGATAGAAATACCAATTTCTTTCATTTTTAAACTCTAGTGCGGAGGAAGCATGACAACATTCATGGTCTCTTTCTCCATGATGGGGTGTAAAAAACGGATCCGGATGTCCTTTGCAGGGAAGTTGAGTTCTTTTTTAAAATCTTATTCTACCAATCGGAGGATGTGGATTTGGAATGTCTTGGTGAAGTGCCGCTTCCTTCCCTGAATGAGGACACTTGCTATAACCTTATAGCACTAGTTACATTGGATGAAGTTAAGTTGGCTATTTTTAGTATAAATTCTTTTAAGACGCTGGGTCTTTATGGGTTTCAAGCTTTCTTGTTCAAGGAATATTGGGAGATTATGTGTTTTGATGTTTGGACTATGGTTAGCCAAGCGTTCTCTGGCATGAGCATTGATTCGAAAATGATGAAAACTCTCCTGATTCTCAGTCCGAAGGTAGAAGCCCCGATTTCCATGATGGATTTCAGACCTATCAGTTTCTGTAATGTAGTTTACAAATTTATAACAAAGGTCCTGGTCAATAGACTTCGTCCTCATCTCACAGACATTGTTGGGCCCCTTCAAGGAGGGTTTATTCTAGGAAGAAAAATCCCTGACAACATTATTATTGCATAAGAGGTTCTCCACTTGCCTTTGAGATTGATCTGGATAAAGTCTATGAGGTTTCTGAAATATAACCTTGGGAGTTTTGGCTTTTCTACCCCTACAATCAATTTGATTATGCGTTGTATCACTGCCTCTTCGTTGTCTATCTTGTGAAATGGGGAGAGCTTAAATAGCTTCACTCCTAGTTGGGGACTCAGGCAAGGAGATCCAATGTCACCATATCTGTTTGTGTTGTGTATAGAGATATTGTCCTGCTTTATTAATCATCAAGTTGATAGGGGCTGGTGGAAGTCGATTGCTGTTTCTAGAGGGAGTCCAAGAATTTCTCATTTAATATTCACCAATGATTTGCTTCTTTCCTGTAAAGCTAAAAAATGGCAAATCCAAAATGTAATGGTTGCTTTGGATAATTTCTGTAAAGCCTCGGGAGTGAAGGTTAATATAGAGAAATCTAAAGTGCTATGTTACAAGAATGTCTCAGCGATAAGGAAAGAGATTTTTATTGGGGTGTCATCCATCATATTCGTCCAAAACTTGGACAAGTATTTAAGGGTTACCCTTAGTCACTCTCGAGTGACGCAAGCAGTGTTCAATGATGTTCTGGACAAGATTCAGGGGAGGCTGGCTATCTGGAAAGGGAGATTGCTTAACAAAGTGGGAAGAATATGTTTGATCAATTCAGTAGTGGCTATGATTCTTTCTTAGCACATGCAAGTATCTTTCTTCCCTAAATGGATATCTAATAAGATAAAATCTATGATACGGGGCTTTCTCTGAAAAGGTCAAGCTGATAATAGAGAAATGAATCTGGTTAGTTGGAAGATGTTGGTCACCTCTAAGAAGTTTGGTGATTTGGGGATTCAATATCCATTTTGTGCTAATATTGTTCTTTTTGGGAAGCTAGTGTGACAATTTTTTTATCATCCAAATAAGTTATGGGTTCAATTGTTGGCAAAAAAATATTGTTCCTCTCCCAATGACTATTTCAGTCGGTCTCGAGACACAAACTCTTATGTTTGGAAGAGTATATGTAAAACTTGAGATCTCTTGAAGGATGGCTTTATTTTGTGCATTGGAGATCTAAATCAGAACTTTTAGTTTTTTTATTGGAGAAAAGAAGGGCAGTTTTGTCATGAGATGGATTATATTCACATTTCTGATTCGAATCTTTGGATCTTGGATCTTTGGTCATCTGGACACTGGAACCTTCAAAATATCTATTCTCCTCTAAACCAGTCTTTGCAAGGCAACATTTTTTTCCATAATCCAGATGTGCAAGAAGGTTCAGTGGTAGGATTGTTTTGGTCTGGTGCGACATCAAAGGTTTATGACTCTCGTAGTGGTTACTTGTGACTCAGAAAGAAGAAGTTTGGTTGGGAGGACCAGGGAAATTGACTTTGGCTTTGGCGTAAGCTTGTTCCAGAAAAACATAAATGCTTGGTCTGGCTTTGTCTTAGGGAGGCTTTATCCATTGCTGCTTTTTGTTTTATGAGGGGTATCTCACCGATGGACAACTGTCCACAATATTTTTATGGTCAAGAATCGGTTGTTTATTGTATTCGGGATTGTCTGAAAGCTCAGCTAGTTTGGCAAGCTTTGGAGATTTCTGATCAACCTCTGGATTTGATGAACTGGTTCTTGCTTTATAGCAAAGACCGCCCTTTTATATTCTTTTCTGGTCTATGATGGATTTGACATTCCAGGAATGATGAGATCTTTCATACACACGAGTCTTGGCCCCAGAATAAGGTGACTAGTATGGCTTTGTCCTTGGAAAGGAGTTTCAAAATATTTTTGGGTTGCAATGAGTTTTTATCCTCTCTACCATTAGTGACTGATGGATTCCCCCCTCGATGGGTACTTTTAAGATTAATTGTGATGCAAGTTATCTTGGTATTGGTGATCATTTTGGTTTTGCATGTGTTAGTAGAGATTAGAATGGAAGTTGACAATGAGGCGTTTGGGAACGATTGAGAGTCGTAATATTCTGCAAGGAGAGTTGTTTGCTATTTGAAAAAGATATCTTTTACCCTGAGACTTGGGACAAGGAGATGTTATTTGTGAAACAGATTGTGTAGATGCCTTTACTCTTGTCAATAATTTTCAGGACAAATCTGGTCTTGTTGATCCTTTGGTGCTGAAAATCCGAGACATCATGTCTTGGAAATAACGTGTTGACCTCCGGTAGACATCATGGCAAAGACGACGATGAGGACTCATACTCACCAAGTGGAGCTTCCGTTGTCTTGAAAAGAATTTGAGAGTAGCATTCAATAGAACTACTTTATTTTTTAAGCAATTCCTTATTCTTGTTTGTTCTATTGTTACTTTTCCATCACACAAAAAAAATGCATAAGCAATTTGTCAAATATAAAAGGTGTTTGTCACTTACAAAAGAAATAATGAGTATTTTTGTCGCGTTAACAAAAATTCAAGAGTATTTTTATTGATAACAAAATTTAAGTGTATTTTTGTCAACAATAAAATTATTTAAATGCATTTTTAATAATTTATCCAAAAATTAAAAAAAAAAAAAAAAAACACCGGCAATGCTAATGCTAATGCAGATGAACAAATAAGGAGTCAGAAAAAAAAAATGGACAAATAAGGGTGCGAGTAGGTAAGACACAAACGACACCATTACTTTGCGAGGATTTTATTGTCTTTCATAGCAATCAAATCTATTTTAGTTATTTTATGTAATCTACTTTTTTCTTTAATCTTTTTTTTATTTATTTCTCAAGCAAATTAAACATGTAAATGTTAATTACATGTTCAGCAAAAAAACTATTGGACATTTAGAAGGGCCATTAATTAATTCTTAAAACTATTTAGTTAAAAATTTTGGCGGTTATAAATTGGATAGAAGTTAAACTCATCATTTTGTTGTATTTCAAATCTAATGATGCATTGGCAAAGGTTTTTCTTTTTTAGAAACTAACAAATCAACCTCTTATTTTTTAGTATTTTTTAAATTATTTTTAAAAGATATTTTAGTGTCTTTAAAAATTAAGCATAAAGATATTAAATCTATTTAAGAATAAATTCAGAATGTAAGTTTTAATACGGTTTGTATAGATGATATTGTAGTTTTGATGACTTGTTTATGCATTAGTAGTGTAATTTGGTTAGTTTATGTTTAGATGATGGTTCTGTACTATTGTTTATTTGTTTCAAACTGACCCTTACGTTCCTATTGTGAGATTTTTGTGAGGTTTTTCTGGTAATTTTTTTTAATACAGTTAAAACAATAATAACTCAATCCAACTTTAATTTCAAACATAAAATTTGATTCTCTAACAGTTTCTCAAATATTTTTAACAATTTAAGATCTATGAAAAATATCAATTAGTAACGATTAACAAGTCATAACGAAATTTAAAACCACTTATAGTTGAGATAAAGATTAAATTCATTATAAAAGAGATTTTCTTCTGCTATTAAAGAAATTCACAGACTCTATTAAAGCAGCATAACCATAGAGTAAAAGAAATCAAAATTCTAAACTAATTACTTTCACTACCTTGCAATGGAGTTCACCTCTTTTTCATGGGAAATCAATTCTAAAGAAGATCCAAGCATACCACAAGACTCCTATTTCGATGATTGTTTTTCCATCATCTTTAGATTCACCAAAGAATTGATCCAAATAACTCAAAGCACAAATTTTCCTTCTACTACAAGTACGGCCAATGAATCGTTCTTGGTTCCTTCTGATATCCTATGTAACTTCAGAGAAAACACTGCATTCTTACATGAAACCTTCTCTTCAGTGCCTATATCCCCTGAGATATTGGACCAAATTTTACCTGTCATGGGCGAAACTGCAAGAACGATTCTAAGCCATGAAGGGTGTGACTCCACCAATATGCGGGGTATTTTTGTGAACCTCCATGTTACCACGCGCATTGTTATTGAAGATTCTGATTTCTATAATGATGATATCGGTCAAAATGTTCCTGAACCAGCTCAATTCGTGAATCTGTTGGAGAGATCGAAAATTGATGAGCAAGATGATGATGTTGAAGAACAATGTGCTATTTGCTTGGAAGAGTTTGGACATGGTATTGAAGATTCACGTGTAGCAATTGTTCGCACAAATTGCTCGCATGTGTTCCATGAATGTTGTATATTCCGTTGGTTTCGGCGTTGTGCCGACCGTCACTCGCCCTATTCTTGCCCATTGTGCCGCTGCAACATATTTCCAACCTCACCGAGAGATGAATAGGTTCTTGGAAGGAACTTTTCTTTTTTATTATTATTATTATTTATGTTATGCTTATGTAGCATTATTATCCTAGTATTTGTTAAAATGTGAATAAAATGTAATTTTTTTAGATAGGAAAATCTCCAACCTCAATATATAATTTTAAGAGTTATTTTGTAAATATTTGACAATTATTTTAACAAGAATGTTATTTGTATATTAAAATTAATTACTAAAATCAGTCATTATGTATTTGTGTATAAATATATATGTAGTTTAACTCATTTTTAATATATATTTTATATTTCATTATGTATTCTATATTGATAACTGATTTTGATAAATACCTAACATAATTTTTATTTTAATACTATGCCTGAAAAATGTTTTTGGTAGAATTCTCCTCACCTTCTCCTCATACATCATGTTAGAAATAAGAAAGTACTCTGAAAGAGTGTATTATTCAACTTGTGAAAAAGTACAATGTACAAGGATATATATAGGTGTTAGAAGAATTAGAGTAATAAAAGTATATAATTCTACAATTAATATACAGATATACTATATAAATATAAATGATACTAATTGATCTAATATTGATTCTAATTTATTTTTTAACATTTCCCTCAAACTCAAGTGGGATCTAATAAGGATACCATCTTAAGTTTGGATACCAAAATCTGAAAACGAGTCGGATGATGAGCCTTCGTAAAGATATCAGCAGTCTAATCATCGAGTGTTCCAACAGCGATGAGACGAACAGCATTAATAAAAATGCGTTGCTGAACAAAATGTCAATTTTTTTTTTGGTGACGAACAAAATGTCAATTAATCTCAATGTGTTTGATACGTTTATGAAACAGACAATCTGAATAATAAACGCACATTTAAAAATGGATTTTGTTAATTTGTATCTTAAAAATATAGTTGCAGAAATCATTTATTTCCAAAACCCATTATTGGTTCTAACAAAATTCAAGTCTTCATGTAAAAACAACAAAATTAGGGAGATTCTTAGAATGTACATAAATGATTATTTAAAGGAAACATGATAAAACTCTTAGAAAAGACAAAGTGCAGAAGAGAAAGAGAAGAATAATCGTGATGGAAAAAACAAAATTATTATATTAAATTAAGGATTAAAACCAAATAATTGATTAAAAAAACACTATTGTCTATTTATAATCATTATGTAATTCTTTTCTTTATTAATATAATATTTATTTAATTTCTTTTTAGTAATTTTAATATAATTGGATTTTTTGTTAATTAAGATCTCTTAATAATCCTTACTATTAATTTTTTTTGTTTTTATTTCTAAATTCAATCCAATCCAACATTATTACACCTTCAAAATTTTTTCTGCCAAGGAAAACTGCGTCATTAAGGAATATCCCCATATAGTATACCATGTACTATGGTCAAATTGAACTAATCATCATCATAATAATTATTATGATTATTATTAAAGTAATGCTGTCCACCACAAAGATGAACCTTTCCCTTTTGCTTCAAATCGAAGGTCTGCTGAAATAGATAGAGATGGGACAAAAGATCAAATATCATAAAGAATTGTTGCTATTTATTTCCTTATAACATTTTTATTTATAAAACTTAAACTTTAAATATGTTTTGAAGTGTACTTGGAACATATTTATGAATAGAAAAAGTATAGGTAACCAACAATATTTTTAAATAATGTGTGAACAATGTGAATTAATAAGGTTAAAAAAGTAAATTAATCTTAAATTTAATTAGTAGTTTTAAATTAGAATGTAATATATTTTTATTTGATTGATGGTTGTTTATGTTGTTCAAGATGGTCATTATTTACCTAATACTCCTTTTATGAATAAATGGGCTTAATAAAATAACTCAGAGATATTGTGAAGGTGTTTGTATGTGACTTTATGGTAGTTCCAAAATGACAATTAAAAATACTTGCGAAAGACTGCAATCCTAAATCAGCAAAAGTCTAAACAGAATAAGTATAGAATCAATAGTTTAAAAACTAAAAAAATGATGATATTTTTTGAGTAGTTAATGATAACTTAATCATCAGTAGTGAAAATCATATCTTAGTGAGAAGTTATTTTTTATTATGCAAGAGATTACTCCAAAGCGAATAGTTATTCTCCTTTGATGTGAATATGAAACAAAGAAAATTTCAGATCATCAATTTTATTAAAATCTAATTAGCATTTAACCATCAAAACAAAAATATATAATTTTATACTATTAAATATAATTTTATACTATTAATTAATAACTACAATTACAAAATATGCTTGTCCTAGTACGACTGTACTAAAATTATTGAAAACCTTTATCTTTTTTTTTTTTTTGGACGGGGAAAACCTTTATCTTATTCTCCAAGTTGGGTCGAACTCGGGGGCCATGGCCTGTTCATGGTTTGGGCTGAATTGTTATGCGTGGCCCAGATAAAGGGGGAGATCCCCGTTCCTATGCTGCTGGTGTTGGGCTTATCGCTTGGATCATAATATAAACAAAAACGTAATTGTAAAGTATTAAATTGGTCTTTACATTTGGACGTAGTTTTATTTTGATCCTTAAGATTTAAAGTGTCCTATTTGAATCTAAAAAAGTTTCATTTAACTTCAATGTAATCCTACCGTAAGGTCAAAGTTAAATAATTAACGACATATCTTATATGACAGCAGTACAAAAACAATATTGAGAATCTGTAGAACAAGTACAAGTTTCAAAGACACAAAATCGTAAATGCATCAATACATTTATTTATCATTTTTCTTACAATTTAAATGAAATAGTTTCTATAGAACTAAGAAAAATGATAAATAAATGTATTAATGCATCCACGGTTGATTTTGTGTCTCTGGAGCTTATACTTGCTTATTTTTCAGATTAACTTTGTTCTTATACTACTGTCATGTATAATATTCCGTTAATTATTTAATTTTGACTTCACGATAGAACTATATCAAAGCTAAATAAAACTTTTTTGAATTCAAATAGGACACTTTAAATTTTAAGAAACAAAACAGAATTACGCCCAAACATAGGACAATTTAATATTTTATCCTATATTTTAAAAACGTATCTATTTGTTTCTCACTTGATATTGGGGTCAAAATTTATTAAAGGAAAACAATTAAATAAAGCTTCATATAATTTCATTTGTCATTTAAAAAACTAATAATAATTGAGGGGGGCTAATGCTCCATGGCTATTGTCTCACCGCCCCAGCAGCCCCTAATGGAAACTACTATCTCATTATAATTAAGCATATGATTATTACAAGTTATATATAAATCAGCCCTTAGCTTTTACTATCAACTAAGAACCTGTGGCCATAATTTTGTAGACGGTATCGGCTGAATAATTTACGGTATATTCATATGGTGTTGTCATTGGTTGTTGAACTTTAGGAATATATTTATATAAAAGTATGGCAAGAGAGAAATGATCGCCCACTTTGTTAAGTTTTATCCACACATTTATTCAAAAATCAGTGCCATCATGATTCCCTAAAATGAAAGAGACACCTTTTAGTGACCGCATAAGATAAGATAGTCACTATATTATTATTCGGGAACAATCAGCATTCAGTAATGTGTTGCTATAATGATAATGATACAATAATCTATAGTTAATTATAGAAATCTCTACGGGCTTCGTATTTAACAATCCCATTATTAACTCATTCTTCCCCTTTAAATTTTCAAATGTTTTAAGATAAGATAAATTAAATTCTTTTTGTGAAATAATCTATGAAGTTACAAAATGAAAGTCAATTATATCATTGTTTGACATTTCAGTTGTTTATTAGTATTAATTAAACTTGACAATTGATTTAAATGGAGTAAATGTCATATTCGGTTCTTGACATTTTTTCTAAAATATAACACATTTTAATCATTTTTATACTTTAATCAGGATTTTATTTAAAAAATAGACATATTAACTGATAATATAGTTACTTGCTAATGTGTTAAGTAATAGTGTCAAGTGTCAACTTTAAATACTTGTAAAGAGTAAAAATTAAAAACTCTTTTGCTTCCTCTTCTTGAGACTCATCATCATCATTATCCATTTTTATAGCTTTAAAACTTTTGTTTGCAAGAAGGTTATACGAGATTATATCCCAAGTACTTCTTCTCAACTTACATTAAGTTTTAAGGATAAAGACAGTTTTGATCAGTTTCAGAGAAGCTTCTCTCATGGCAATTTGAGTTTAGGTCTTGAAATTCGACCCAAAACAAAGACTGGATATCGAGTGCTGCGGAAGACGATTTTGAAAATCCTTTTAGATAAATTTTTCTTCTGCATTATTACTAAATTAGTTATAAATTTTTTTAAAGTTTAGCTATCAGAACTATATTTGATAGAAATAAAAAATTTTAGTGATAAAATTGAAATAAAATAAAACTTAATAATATTTTTAAAATTTTTGACAAACTTCTAAAAAAAATAAAATGTACATTGAACTCATCCTCTGGAGCTCTCTAGTAAACAACCCCCTGTATGTAAATGCAATGTGAGTAATATATTCTAATAACTACTAATAACAAAATTGATAACATGACAATAAAATAATCTGTTTGTCTTTATTTAAATAAATCGAATAAAATAAAAATTGAAAGAAAAAAGTAATAAAAAATTGTTCTTGTATGGATATTTGAAGGGAGAGCTCGGCCTCTGGGAATCGACGCCAAGTTGTTATCTTTGGTGCCGACCTTTGAGCCTAGTGGAAGTTCGAGCTTTACTTCGAGGGGATGTCCAATTGCGCAGAGCGTGAGTAAGAAACAAGGGGAGAGTATATCTGCAAAGGCACTCTGAATCTTAAGTCAGTATTGAGAATTCAATATGTCTGTTTAAGATAGAATACCATACCTTTATAGGTGAATAAGGTCGGTTACATTTCTGTTGGTCTTAGGAATTGAAGAGCAATGATTATGCTTTGATGGAGGATGACGTTACATTGGACATTTACATAATCTGTTAAGTTGTAACGTAACTTGTCGATTAAAGATGCAGATTGCTGATTAATACTATAACGCCGAACTATGCTGCGTTCTGCCGAGTTATGAATTATAATGACCGAGTTATGACTTGATATTTGTAATGGCTGGATCAAAAATAAATTTCTTCACATAAAATGTCATATACATTTTTTTTAAAATGGGATATTGAGCAATCTGCTAAATTAAATATGTGTTTGGATATGTAGTTCCCTACCCCAACCTATCAAAATTAAAAGGAAAATCATAATTTGATATAGCAAAAAAGGGAGGAGTCCTTAATTAGCTGCCTCACAATTTTTTTTTTCTGTCTGTTCCTTAAATTACAAGCCACAAAACAAAGCCATAATAAAGATGCTATATTGAGGGCCCTGCCACCCAAAATTTGCTATACCACCCCATCCAAATGAACGTTGCCAGAGTAGAATGACTAAGAGATTTATAATTTGCAAAGATTCCATATACAATTTTGGCTCATAATAATTTCCTTTCAAAAATCAAAACGATCAAGAGCCGTTTATTTGTTGTTTATGTTATCTAGACAAGTCATTGAGGCTAATCAAGGCACTAAACTAATCCATGTTAGGTAGTACGATTAATATAATAAACCATCCAATAAATATTCAAATAGTTTCTTTGCCTTTTTTTGCCCAACTGCTTCCATGGCTTTGTGCGTATTACTTAAAGAAAATTAATATTATCCAACAAATATAAAATAAAATAAAGCCAATGGTATAGATAAGCATGTTAACGTTTATAAAGACTTAATCATCGTCTCATCCTCGAACATAGGAACAAAAATAATATGCAAAAAAATTCATTATGTTTAGTTTATGAATGAGCAGGGAGATGATGAGGTATTGCAATAAGTAACTAATATATTTTTTAAATTGACGGCAAATAAGAAATAATTGCTTACGACCATGGACCGACCACATTTTTCTAAATTGATTTTATAAAATGAAAAGAAAGAAAAGTTCCAAAATAGTAATAGACTCACGAACCTTATTTGTGTAGTCCAATCATTTATTTCTTTCATTGACTTCTAATGAAGACTCTACACCAATGACATAAAAAAAAATCCCTCTTTAACTAAAATTTGGCAATTGCATTATCAAATATAATTTTTTTAAACAGAATATAGGATTGATGTTTAAGATAAATTTTAAAAAATCATTATTAAGCCAATATGGTTTATGAAGTATTCGATGTTATAATTGGTTCATAAGACACTAAATTAATTCATTTTTTGAACATACTTTATCAATTATCATCAATTTCGTATGTTTCTGGATATCAATTTATGAATTGCATCATAACAAATTCACATAATAAACAGAAAAAAAAAAGACAAAATAACGAACATGAATCACCACCATCTGTATCTTCGTTCTCAACATTTTTTTATTTATAGAAAAAAAAAACTTTCATTTAAAAAAATAGTTTAATGATACTTACAAGTTACAAATTACAGAAACATTAGATCTAAAATTAAAAAACAAAATAAATTTTTTTATGTTAAATTATAATCTATAAAAGAATACAATATTCAATTACAAAAAAATTTATAAAATAAAAATAAAGACAAATCACCGTTTTTTTTTTTTTTTGTAAATTTACAGAGTGACATGCTTTCTTAACCTACACTCTGGTACACAAATTTACATCTGAAATGGAAAAATGAGAATTGTTCATTCTAAAATAATAAATTTGCATTGTTACGGCACGGGCTTAAAATTTTTAATAGAGCATGGTCCTAAACTTTTTCTGAATTTTGGAGAAAGCAAAAGAAGAGAAAAAGGAAGACTGACTCCTGACAGTAGTAGTACCAAACTACTACTATTATCAGTGTGCAGCCACAGCCACAGGTGCATTTGCGTGTTCCTTTCTAATTCTCCCTTAACCCATGCGATGCTGCTTTACTGCCACGTGTCCACTCTTCGACGCAAGTTCAACGTGATTATTTTGCACACTGCGACAATCGGCACCGCCCCCCTCATCAACTTAATTCTTCAAGTAACACGTGGAATTAATAACCATAAATATTATCAAATCTCAATCACCACCTATTTTTCCTAATCGCTAATTGCTAAATTACTTTGCATCAAAATTGATTAATTGAAGTGCTAGAGTGCTACCACTAAAGTTACCACAATCTCCCTATAGCTATGTGACGCCCACACCATGTTTCACAATAGTAAATGAGAAACTGTTATATCAATAATAAAATAACTGGTTATTTATTCAAAAACTCTACAAGGAGCTCTCAGTTTAGGTGGTACCACTAATCAATAATTTGAGTTGAATTTATTAGAGTAAGGTAGCAATTATTATTTCTTGGCAGCAAATTTTAATGCGTAAGAATTTAACCGGTAGCAGTAAGCCAGGTTCAAGTGCTGCGAGGAACATGGCGGGTTTTGGCGCGAGTGGCTACAACAACGCCAGCTCGGACCCGCGGCCCCACCATGCTGGGGTCCTTATCATAAGAGAAACATTAAAAATATTTCAATAAGTTACGCGGAGTGGGTCCCACCACCTTTCGTCCTCACTTGAATTAACAAGAACTGAATGTGGTTATAAATCCGCACCCAGCCACTCTCGCTCTCCACTCACATAAGAAAAAGAAAGAGAAGAGAAAAGAGAAGAGAAGGGAGAAGAGATGGAAGCGAAGGAGCAGGATGTGTCGTTGGGAGCTAACAAGTTCCCGGAAAGGCAGCCGATCGGTACGGCGGCGCAGAGCCAAGACGAGCCGAAGGACTACCAGGAGCCACCGCCAGCTCCACTGTTCGAGCCATCTGAGCTAACGTCATGGTCATTCTACAGAGCCGGAATCGCGGAGTTCGTTGCCACTTTCCTTTTTCTCTACATCACCATCTTGACCGTCATGGGCGTCAACAGAGCACCCAACAAGTGCGCTTCCGTCGGTATCCAAGGTATCGCTTGGGCCTTCGGTGGTATGATCTTCGCTCTCGTTTACTGCACCGCCGGTATCTCAGGTACATCATCATTTGTACTCAGTACTCAATTCTATCTTCTATATAAGTTGGTGATCACTCACTTGTCTTTGTCTACATACTTATTCATGAGTACATTGTGGAGAGTGAATATAAATTATGCTCTTAGTTTAATTTTGTGTGTGGTGTGGTTTTCAGGGGGTCATATAAACCCGGCCGTGACGTTTGGGTTGTTCTTGGCGAGGAAGTTGTCGTTGACAAGGGCGGTTTTCTACATAGTGATGCAGTGCCTTGGAGCTATCTGCGGTGCAGGTGTGGTGAAGGGATTCGAGGGAAAGAACTTGTACGGAACCTATGGAGGTGGTGCCAACAAGGTGAACGACGGTTACACCAAGGGCGATGGCCTTGGTGCTGAGATCGTTGGTACCTTCATCCTTGTCTACACCGTCTTCTCCGCCACTGATGCTAAGCGTAACGCCAGAGATTCACACGTCCCTGTAAGCCACTAGTTACAAACTCTTCTTCTTCGATTTGATGATGAGCTGATCACTAATTATTGCTTTGATTGGTTTTGTCACTTTGTGAGTAGATTTTGGCACCGTTGCCAATTGGATTCGCTGTGTTCTTGGTGCACTTGGCCACCATCCCTATCACCGGAACTGGTATCAACCCTGCTCGCAGTCTTGGTGCTGCTATCATCTTCAACAAGCACGATGGATGGCATGAGCACGTATGTTCTAGATTTCACACTTAATTATTTCATTAAATCTTTTATAATTTGGAAGTTGAATCAGAAATTGTTCCAGGAAAACATATCTATAGTCAAAGTTGATATCTATTTACAGATCTTTTTGATGTTTAAATTCAAGAGTAAAGACAAAAGCAAGTGGATTACTGAGATTAATATTGATCTAATCTATGAATATTTTAGTCATTTTTGTTGCTAACAAATAACATTGTTGGTGTTATTAGTAGTAATTGAATTTTTATTTTGGCAATTTGTGCAGTGGGTGTTCTGGGTTGGACCATTCATTGGTGCAGCTCTTGCAGCTCTCTACCACGTGGTGGTAATCAGAGCCATTCCCTTCAAGTCCAAGTGATGATCTCAAAATCCAACGGTTCATGACCAACCAAGTTGTGAAAACTCAAGAAGGAAAAAAGAAAAATAATCATGAAGCATTGAATGTTTGTGGAGTACTGGAGTTCGTTTCATCATCATCATTATCCGTTTATCCTTTTCTCTCTAAGGCTTTGTATTTTGTAATTTATGTAAAGAATGTATGTAATTTTATGATGAAGAATGAATATTATTATTACTACTAAATTAAACATTAGGGTGGTGGTGCATGTGTCTCCGTCGTGGGCCAGTTATCCTCTGCTTTTAAGTTTGGAGTGGGCCCAATCTCATGTGTGATGTACGGCTGTGATTGTGTAATTTTACTGTTTTGCCAGTCATCCTGATCTATTTATTTTTTTTTATATCAAGTTATCAACATCGAGTCCTCGCTGTGATTTTTGTCTTCTTTCCAAGAGTATATGCCATGGTCTATTATCTTTATCGGAGCTTGTGTTATTGTTGTGGTTTGTTATGGAAAAATCCGGGGAGGGACGTTGTGAGAGAGGGGTGGGTGATGATGTTACCTAACATGGGTCCACCACCTTCTTCAATAATGCAATTTCGTTTGGTACCCTAAGCAATAATGATTTATGACGAAAGCATTTTGAGGAGGAAAATATAATAAGTGCATTGTTGTAATGTTTTTGTAGGCATAGTTTTGGTAATGTCAAGCTTCATTATTATGGAACGGCAAGAAAATATATAAACTGTAAAGTTGTTTCTGCTTTGTTAAGTGAATGCGAGTACCTGAATTTGAATTTGAATATAAATGTTTTTTTAATGTGTATTTCTATTTTAATATAGATTTTATTTTAGTAAATGTAAATAATATATCATTATTTTTAACTGTGTTAAGTATATATTAAAATTAATTATTAATATAAAATATATATGTTTATAAATATATATTAAAAATAAATTAAATAATATATATTTATACATAAAATAATTTGTGTATAAATATTTTTATATTATTTTTTATTAAAAATATTATTTATATACTAAAATTAACTACTAAAATTAGTTATTAATATATTTATATATAAATACATATGTGATTTAATTTATTTTTAATATATATTTATATTTTAATATGTATTTTATACTAGTGACTGATTTTAGTGTACACGTAACATAACTCTATTTTTATAGAGCATGTGATGTGAGACAGGAAAGAAGCTAGTTGATAAGGTTTCGCCAATGGATAATCTATGTCTATATATTTTAAAAATTTCATTTCCCATAATTTTAATTATATATACGATATTAGAAAACAAAATTTTAATAGAATATGTAGATTCAATAGATTGTAGTTGTAGGGCACAACCAGAAGTGAAATGACGCAAATTTGCTATTTTAATTTACTGTGTGTGTATATGTATGAGTATGACTTAAGGTCATATATAATTCGAGCTGCTACAGGTGTTTGGTTGCAAATTAATCAGAGTTGTCACTAACATTCAAATGAAGTAAACAAATAAAGTTGGTGGATACTAGTAGTAGAAATTCTTAATGATCAAGCGAATAAGAGGACGTGTATTACAAGTATTCTATGGCTTTCACCAAATCGTCAGCATTCACAGGATAACATAAACTAGAAGGCTAAAGAAAGATCTACAATGTGCTATTTGAATATGGTTGCGTACAGCGTACTAATGGTTACCCAATAAACAAGTAAACATTTATGAGTTTCTTCTTTATTCTAGAAAACACTAATTCTTTTCAACTCCCACCCAAATTTATTTTGGAGAATTTAAAAAACTAAAATTAATCATTAATATTAACTATTAATATAACATATACATTAAAAATAAATTATATTATATAGATTTATAAATAATAATATATTAATGGATTTTAATATTAATTTTTGTATGTACAGATAATATTTTTGTTAAAAAATATAATATTTTTGTTAATATTAGTTAGTTTTAAAAATTATTATTTTATTTTAAGTTTTAAATTTTAAATGTTAAATTTTAACTTATAAATTTAAATTCAAATTGCAAACATTAAACTTTATAAAAACAAAAATAAAAAACAATTTTACAGTAACAAATTAACTAATATTGATTAACTCTCTATACTTATTTGTCTCGAATATATATTATTTTTAGATTATAATGTGTTTTTTTATTCTTTTTAATCATGTTTTTATTATTAAAAAAAAAAGAATTTCTAATCAACTTAGATTAATTAAGTGATTAGTTCACATATTTACTTAAATAAGTGTCAATAATTTTAGTTTTATTTTGCACATATAACAATTTATTAAATAATAATAATCTTTAAATAAAATTTAAATTTATAATTAATTAATCCTTAATTTATCGGTTGAATAATATAATAAAAAAAAACATAAAGATAAAAATTTGTCAAATAAAATAATTTTTTTAATTCATGTACACAACTAAAAATGCATAATATAATGAGAATGAATATTGTCGTTTATATTTTAATAATATTATTTTTTTAATTTAATTATACAAACTTACAATGTCAAAAAATTATATATGAAGTGATCATAGAAAATAGGAATAATATTATAATTTTCCAGATATAATTTGTAATACAGTACACTATAGAGTAATCGATAAATAAATTTTTTATTTTTTATTTCGAAGACAAATAAATTATTGACTAATTAAAAATATAAAAACGTTCATCACTTTTTAAAATACGAGACATTTAAATTTTTTTAAAAAATTGATTTGTATTTATATATTTTAGACAAAAAAATTTAAATATTTCATATTTTATAAAATTAAAAATATTTTTGTATTTTCAAAAACTTATATATTTTTAAATTAAAAATTAAAAATTTATTTCTCTTTTTCTCCTATTATTTATTATACGAGAGAACCCCATGCCAAGCACAATCACTGAACCAGCCCATAGGAATTAGGGGTGCACAGACCCGGCCCGGCCCGAAGGTCCGGCCCGGTCCCGAACACTTTTGGGACTAATTTGGTGTGATTTCATCGGGTTTAAGGCCGGGTAAGGATCTCAAAAATAGACCCGATCATTATTTCGGGTCGGATCCGGGCCATAGCTCGGGTCACCCGAAGTCGGCCCGATGGTCCGATCATCATACACAATTAATATTTTGTGTTATTAGTGATGGATCATGACTATTCTTATGTGAAATTTAAGTATTGTAAATCTTAATATTTTGTGTTATTAGTCATTATAAGACTATAAGTTAATGTTTTATGTTTAGAATGCATTAGACTTTAGACTAATGCATAATATTGTGTTATTTGTATTGATTTAAATATTTGGTATTATTAGACAATATTAGTATTGATTGTGGTTATACTTTAGTATTGATTGTGGTTATACTTTAATTTTGAAGAAGGGTTGGTTCTTGTTATATTTTTCTAAGTGAATTTTACCATGTTAAATAATAGTTGGAGTTTTGAAAATTTGGATATTTTTACATGCTAGCTTACAAGAAGGTATCAACATAATGTAATGTTAACGACCCGGTTTTCACCCGATATAATTGTGGCCCGAAAGTGTATTGGTTTTATCGGGTCTAGAGTCGGATTCGGGTCTAATAAATAGACCCGGTGTATATTTCGGGTCGGGTCTGGGTCACATCAAACCCGACTTCACCCGACCCATGTGCACTCCTAATAGGAATGTTACTTATAGCCTGTTGTTAACGTCCATAAAAGAGAAATAATATTAACAGATAAATACAATTTTATTTTGAGCTGTAATATCGCTTTCAGAAAATAACACGCCACCGCCTTGACAACACAATACATGACCCCAACAAATTTCAAATTGAAGCTAAAAAAGGAATGAGTACACAAGTGGATAGAACACTCCAATGCAATTATGCAACAACCCCATATCCTCATTCTAGGATCTTAGCTTTCTTGCTTAGCCTTTTCTCTTTTTCATTTACACACTCTGGCTTCAATTGTCATCTAGTTTCTTTTGTTCCTGATGATTTTTGGTGCTGTCTTGGTAATTGCTTTTTGTTCCTTTCTTTGTTCTCTTTAACATTTAACTGTCTTCCTCCCAAAACAGTTAAACATTATAGTACTTCCTTAACCTTGTGTCGTTATTCTGTTCCATCGTATTCCTAGAATGAGTATATATATGGGCTATGAAAACTGTTAAGAGGTCACATATTCAGATATTCTACAATATAGTATCCAATGTCTCCACATGACGTTTCTACTTTTATACTATCATCCTTGGAGATTAATTCATTGAAATTAACCTTGTGCATGCAGCAACCCATTGGCCAGCGGCAAACCCTTAAATGGAGCTCAGTACCGCGACGGATTAGTCCTTGACCTGCCGGGTTGGGGGATACCGTGGGAAACCAAAAAAAAAAAAAAAAAAAAAAAAAAAAAATTCATTGAAATTAACCCAGTACTAGAAATCAGGCTATTACCGACAAATCTTAGTAACGGAATTGTTCAATTGGAATTACCAATGAAATTTAAGTCGGATTTTCTATTGGCAATGAAGGAGATGATGAATTTCTAAAAAATTTACCGACAAATTCGTAAATTTTCCGGTAAAAATAAATAATTTTGTTAGAAAATTATTATCGAAAAAGAAAACCTGCTGGTAAAACGATCAATCAAAACGCTGCAATTAATTATCAATTCGTCGATGGAAAATCCATCTATAAACCGAAGTTAAGTGAATTTTATATTCTCATCCGATAGTGGATGAGCTATAAATTGATAAAGATTATACGCACATAAATCATTATATTTTGTATTTTATGTTAGCTATACAATATGTTGATCAAAAGTTTATTGACTATTGAAATTGAATTTTTGTAATTTTTTTTTTTAATTTAAAGAGGTAATGTGTAAATATATATATTTCATAAGACTAAGAAAAAATATGAAAAAAAAAATTAAAAGATTAAAAAATCATATTTTACAATTTTTATTAAAAAAATTGAAAAATTCTAACTTTTTACAATTCTAGTGGAACTATATAAGAATTAGTTGGTGACGTGAAATGTGTACACCATATAGAATTGTTTTGGGCAGGATTTTATACTGGGCCTACATAAGGCAAGAAGGTTCCCTTGATTTTTATGGATCAACATTTAGCAATGTTAGCCCAATTCATAAAGCAACAAGTAAACCAAAAATCTACAAAGCAAGGATATTTTGCCGAAAAAAAAGTATAGAGAAACAATAAAAATAGTGAACAACTTGAACAATAGAACAAAAAAAAAATAAAATCAATTAATTTAATTAACTTCTAATTATTTCAGATTTTGAATTTAAAAAAAAATAAAGATTTGTAAATTTACACCCAGTATTATGCTAACCTTCCCTTCTTCGAGGTGCAGTGTGTTTTTATCTTATTGGACCAATTTTAAAGTTTATTATTCACATTATTTACAAAAGTCACTGTTTACCTAGTAAAATTGGAGTAGTGCGACAGAGTCTCTCTAATACCATATTGAAGTATGAGTCAAGATGAAAACATATTGAAGAAGAAATAATTACTATGTTATATTTGCATTACAAAAGGAATTTGAGGTGAATAAAAGATGAGAAAAAAAAGGGATACAAAGAGAAGAGAGGACAGGAAAGGGAAGAAGGAAGGTTACGGTTTGTTACTTCTTATTGAGTGGGTTAAAAGTGACTTATCTTGTATGGTTTTTATCTAAGTTTATAGCCTCTAATAGGCATAACCAAAGAAAAAAAAAAGGATGGATGAATGTGTAGACTTCTAAAGGAAATTAAAGTAGAGAATTTTGTGTTCAGAAGTTCTAGTGTTAAATGGAAATGTGGGTGATCTGTATATAATAATGCGCATATTGGATTCTTATGTTCTTAGAGAAAAATAGTTTGCTTGATACTTACTCAGACACTAATTTAACTAAATCATGATGTCGATGTCGTTGTCTTTACTCATCAACAGTTACATAGCGAGATTGAATAGTCCAACATTAGAATAAGAATAATCTTCAATTCATGACCCTTTTAAACAATTCTTTGTTTGGTACAAAAGCAAGTTCAGAACGGAGCGGTGACAGTGGATGTATGTAGTTTTCCTTCCGGGATTTATAAGACTAGACACTGATTTAGAGCTATTTTGCAGTTGTATCTAGGTTCCAAATATGGGTTTAACCCATGTAGTGAAATATACAAACTCGGATAATTATATTTAGAATTGGGAGCTATGTAATTGATCTGACAAAAAAAAAAGCTATTTTGCACCACTCTCATGCAATCATGCGCATCTTTCCTTTATTTTTTTCCTTAGCATATTCATTTTTGGGGATCTTCATTTATAATATAACACATGAAATTGTTCAATTGATGTAGTTGCTAACATTTGGAAGTGTGTTCATTGTCCACATTTGCAGTGCTCTAATATGAAAATGGTAAGTGGTAGAATGTTTGTCGCTGTCTGTCACTGGTGCTAATTAAGTGCTAAGTGCGTGAGTATCATTCTCAGTGTTATCTTTTTGTCATGACTTGAAAAAGCGCATCCACATTCTAAGGAACATACGACATTTGTGTCCTAAAACTAACAGGGATCACTGATCACTGATTACTTTTCCTTTTTGGCTTTATTCAAGAAGCGAATGTGTGATCACGATGATAAGATAAAAGTTTTTTTTTAATTTAATGTTGTTGTTTCCGCATAGTAGGTAGTTTTGTTCTACGAAAAGCAGGGACAAAAAGTACGGGAGACAAGAAAAGTAAAAGACACGGTTGATACGGAGAAGGGTGGCGGCGTTCCTAGATTTCACGCCTGCCATACCCCCATTCTAGACTCCCCTATCCTAACCTTAATCAAGGTCTTTATTCTTCATTGCCCCTTTGTCTTTCTTTCATGATGCACACTTGGACGTTACAAGAAGGCGTAGCAAGTTGGCTAAAGATATATAGACACTTCATGGTTAGTAGTGCATAATTATTGGAGATTTCATGCTAGTTAAAGTAATTATATTTGTACCTTTTTAAATATTTGTATAGTTTTCACTACCAATAATAGATATAGTTGTCATAAAGCTCTATGAAAAATTATATATCGAGAGCGTTATGACTTTCATTTTTTGTTACCTCAATTCTCATTTCACACGAATTATATGAACTTATTCGTTGTCCTTCTTTCTCATATAGAGTAAAAATTGAAAAAGAAAATAAAAATAAACACATAACCATATAGTAATGAGAAAGTCTAGGGGACTAGTCATTTTTGTGTTTTGTGATCAGCACTTAACCATTAAAAGAAAAGTGAGTGATCTCGCACTATTGAATGTAATCTCACACCATTAAAAACACTATTGATAGCTAATTGATTGTTACAAAACACAAAAGTTGCTGGCCCCTAGCACTCCTCTATAGTAATTATACACTACCACTATTATTTCTCTTGTATATACATTTTTTTATCGTATAAAAAGATAAGTTGTTTATATTTTTATTAATTACTTTCAATATTAAAAATAAAAGGTATACAAAAAATTTACATAAAAATAATACATATAACATTGCCCTTTTTACAAATAATATTAGTCTTTCTGATATTTAAGAATGCAATAAAGAAAAAAAGTTTTAAAAGTATCTGCCTAACTTGTAAATTGTAATGTAACAATAAACAGCTTGGGTCCAAAATGGCCTAGAATTTAGAGCATGCATACCGCTAGTGTCAAGTTTCAAGAGACAACACAACACTTGTGCATAATACAACATCTTTGGGAATTGTAGAAAGTGCACATAAAAGTGGTCTCTTCTGTCTATGCTTGACTAGTCACTACTCACTACAAAACTCCTATTGCTCAACAACTACCAAAACACACTTTGTTTCTTTTGATTTAACATGCATCTACATAATTCTTACTCTCACCGTTCATTGCCATTGAATTTTTTGTTCCATTATCCATTAGCCTTCCTTTTTTATTCACAATTATTGTTAGACTTAATCAACATTCGGCCAAAAGAATAATACTGAACCTAGGGAGAGCCCTAGATGATGGATTTACGGAAAAGAGACATCCATGATCAGAAAGCAATTAGGCTGAATTTGTTTATAAATATTAAGACATAAATTTAGATGGCAGATGAAACATAAATAAATAGAAACATTATATTTTGGAATATTGAATTAGTATATTTTATATTTAATGGTGAAATATAAACAAAAATCTTATGTTTTGAAAATTGAATTAGTGTGTATTTTATGTCGTTCTTAATGGAAAGGACATATGGAGAGATATTGAATGAAGACACAATTTATTTTTTTATTTTTTATTATTTTAATTAAATTTTTATAATTAAATTTTTATTATTTTATTTTTTATTCCAAATTTTATGTAAAAAAAATATAATAAATTTTTTATTATTTATTTTATCTTACATTTAATTTACTATTAAACAAAATATAAAAATATTAATTTTTATATTTTTATTTTTTGTGTTTTGCTCAGTATCTTATCTTCTTTTATTTTGAAAATTAAACACAACCTTAAGATTAATTTAAACAGAAAAAAGGGTTAATTTTAACAGAGTTTATATTGTGTAGTTGATGAGGCCTTCCTATGACATGGTGCGTGATAATGTATATTAATCTTTTGAAACTATTAAGTCTCACTTAAAAATTGCAGGGCTAGAAATTATACTAATTGAAAAAAAAATTGACCTCTTCAAAACTCAAGAACAAGAGGAGACTTGAGCATCCACTCAAAAGTAAATACCAAAGGCGTCAATAAAAAGGACGAAATATTTATTTATATATATATATATATATATATATATATTTGTATTCACTTTTTCTTAAACAATAATTCAATTTATTCTTTTATAAAATTAGATAGAATGTAGAACTTATATCATATAAATTTCAATAAATGATAGAAAAGAATGGGTTATTCAATATTTAAGGAAAAATAAATACCAATAAAATTATAGTAAATATATGTAAAACAACTTAAAAATTAAAGAATATTTTAAATTTTTTTAAAAAATTTTAAAGATAAATATATTTTATCCAAGAATAAAAAATAAATCTATTATGAAAGGCAAGTTGTTTTTGTTATTGTGTTGATCTTGAGTTTTTCCTCCAAATCTCTCACAAATTGGTTGCTTTGTTTGTTGAAATTTTGTCTCAGAAAAAGAATTTTTTGTGAGAACGAGGAGATTTCTAAAGTAGAATTTTGAGAGCTTTTTAGATGAATTCTGATTTATTAAAATAATGAATCACACTTACATTAGATACAAGTTTTTTTTTTTATACAAATCATAATAAGCTTAACTAATAACTAATTATTTGCACTATATAACTAACCATCTATTTTGCATTACTAAGCTAAGTTCTCTGACTGACTAACAAATACAAGTGACTTAGCTTGCTAACTGAAATTTGTTATTTTTTTTTTTTTTTGAAAGAAAAGGCTCAACACACGAAGTGGAGCAAACAAGTACAGAAATATAACACATAAAAAACAAACAGACAACTCCTATGTCATCTCCGGCATAGCCATCAACAACATGGGTTAAGAACCACACCAGTCCTTAGCAGAACAAAATGATCTAGCAACACAATCCGCCACGTCTGTTGTCTTGTTCTCAAATATAACATCATTCCTTCGTAACCATATATTCCATATAATCACAAAAAACCCAATTAACCAGGCCTTACGCCTCTCTCTTGACAACTGCACTGACTGCCAACTCTCAAAGTGATCTTTTAAGGTATCTGGAATAGTCCATTCTCGTCCAAACTCCTTGATCCATGCGCACCATACCTGCCAGGAGTACTCACAAGTAACAAATAAGTGTAGTACAGTTTCAACCTCCTTCTTGCATAGGACGCATATATTATCATTCCCTTCAAGGATCCCGAACCTGCTTAGTCGCTCCTTTGTATTTACTCTGCCTACTAGCACAAACCAGATGAACAACTCTACCTTAGGCGGGACAAGTCCTTTCCAAATTTCTTTTGTGAATTTGTAGTTTAAGATATCATCAGCTATAGCCTGTTCCTGCAAAACCTGAACAAAGGAGTTAGTAGAATAAGCGCCTTCCTTGTCAAATTTCCACACCACCCTATCTTGCACATCTGCTATTAATCTAACATATTGCAAGACGTGAAGCATCTGATCCAGAGTGTCAACCTCCCACTGGCGGAGTTCCCTCCTCCATTGAAAATTCCAAACCCACTCTATCCCATCCCAAAAACCACAATCCCCAATTACTGATCCTTTTTTATTTGAAATTAAGAAGAGTCTCGGAAAGCAGTCCTTCAACTTTCCCGATTGGAGCCAGGTATCCTCCCAAAATCTTGTGAATCTACCATCCCCTACCTCCATAGCCAGCCCATCAATCATCTTCTGGTGGACTTGTTGGTCCCTTATTTGCAATTGACATATGTCTCTCCATGGCCCTCCTTTCACTGGTATAGGCTGAGTAGATAGCAACTGATTAGGATTTAAGTTGTTACAGGAGCACACGATTTTCTTCCATAACGGACAATCTTCCTTTGAGAAACGCCACCACCATTTAAACAATAACGCAGTATTACGAACCACCATATCTCCCACCCCCAAACCTCCTACCTTCTTCGGAGCCTGAACCATCTCCCACTTAACAAGAGCCATGCCAGGTTGTCCATCTTCCTTCCCCCAAAAGAATCTCCTTTGCAAAGAGATTATTCGTTGTGCAACCGCATTTGGCATCTTGTACAAGCTCAAGTAATAGATAGGTAGGCTGTTTATTACTGCCTTTATGAGTACCAGTTTTCCGGCCTTGCTAAGAACCTTAGATTTCCACAGGCTGAGCTTTTCTTCCACCTTATCTATAACTGGCTTCCAAGTTTTTGTTAACTGGGGATTTGCTCCAAGGCTAATTCCAAGGTACCTTACCGGTAAAGCTATCTACTGGCATCCGAGAAGAAGACACATTCGACTCACCCACTCCTGACTACAGTTCACAGGGATCAGATTAGACTTGTCGAAATTAATACTCAGCCCAGACATTATTTCAAAGCACCTCAGGAGCTGCTGATAATTTTTCACTGTCTCCTCATCAGGTGGGCAGAACAATATAGTATCATCAGCAAACTGTAAGTGTGATAGCTCTATATTATCCCTACCTACTAACAGTGGAGAGATTCTTCCGATCCTTACCGCTTCCCCGATCATCCTATTGAGTACATCCACCACCAGAACAAATAGAAACGGCGATAATGGGTCACCCTGACGTAGCCCCCTCTCCATCTTGAACGGTTTTGTTGGTGAACCATTGATTAAAATAGAAATTGATGCCGATGTAATACACTCTCTAATCCATGCCCTCCATGTACTTCCAAATCCCATTTTCTCTAACACAGTATCAACAAAGCACCATTTGACTCTATCATATGCCTTTTGAAAGTCCAGTTTGATTATTGCTGACGCCTTCTTCTTCATTTTAAATCAATGCACCGTTTCACATGCGATTAAAGCTCCATCATGTATCTTCCTTTCCTTCACAAAGGCACTCTGAGATTCTCCAACTAGACCTGACATTACAGTCCTCATTCTTCTTGTCAACAACTTTGAAATAGCTTTGTAAACGCATCCAACCATGCTGATAGGTCTGAGATCTTTTATCTCCTTAGCCCCAACGAATTTCGGGGCCAACGCTACCCACGTGACATTAGACTCTGCTGGTAGCCTTACCGTCTCAAAGAAGTTCAACACAGCAGCAGTGAAATCTGTACCAATCTCATGCCAACACTTTTTGATAAAGTTCATGTTGTACCCATCACATCCTGGAGCCTTAGATGATTCACAGTCCCAAACGGCCTCTTTCACTTCCTCCATCGATGGCATCATCTCAAAAGCTTCAGCTTCCTCCCTTCCTAATTGATTAACCAAACCATCTCTAAAACTCAAGCTTGGAGCTGCTTCTTGATGATACAGACTTCTATAAAAATCTCTAATTGCCACTTTTATTCTTGCAAGATTCCGCACTTGTCTCCCATTAATCACCACTGACTCAATCCTGTTATTCCTTCTTCTCGCCGAAGCAATATTGTGAAAATACCTTGTATTCCTATCCATCTCCGCAGCATGCTTGGATCTAGACATTTGCTTCCAGTGAATATCCTGCCTTGCATACCACTTTTCACAGCACCTCACTAACGCCCGTCGCCTAGACTCCATTGTATCATCGTAGCATCCATTACTGATCATATCATCCACCTTCGTCATCTCTTCCTCAAATTTGTTATATTATCAAAGAGCTAACACTTCTATTTCCCAACATCCCTCCTCAAGCTTGGCATGTGAAAATCTATTAAGCCAAGTTTGGAATGAAAGGTTGAAAAAGGTCCTGGAGCAAGTGATTTGATAAGTACATCGGTAGTTTGATTTGCTAAAGATATTGGCAGAAGTTTAAGGATACCTTTTTGAGTCTTGTCACGAACTACATGACAATTAATGTCTATGTGCCTGGTTCTTTCATGAAAAACTGGATTTGCGACAATGTGGAGGGCTACTTGGTTGTCACAATACAAAGTGATTGGTTTTTCTCGTTGAAATTTAAAATCATTGAGGATATAAGTCACCCACAAACCTTTGCGAGTGGCTGCCACCAGAGCTCGATATTCTACCTCCGCGAAGGAGCAAGAAACAGTAGTTTGCTTTTTGCTTTTCTAAGAGATAGGGCTGATCTGAGGAAGAAGTAGTAACTTGTCATGGATCTTCTCGAATCCGGACACATCCTCTAATCTGAATCTGAGTAACCAGTGAGTTAAGAATTTGATTGAGTTGGGAAGAAAACTCCCTTGGCCAGAGCTTGTTTGAAGTATCTAAAAATGTGTAGGGCAGCCTTAAAATGAGCATCCATTGCATAATCTAGGTACTAACTCAATTTGCTAACAGCGAAGCAAATGTCAGGCCTAGTATTTGTAAGATATATGAGTCGGCCAATTAATCTTCGATAAGGTTGGAGATCATCCAAAGAAACCCCCCTGATGACTTCGAGAATGTTGTTGTGTAGTTCATGGGAGTGGCAACTGGTCTTGCATCTAGTAATCTACATTCTTTTAATAAATCTAAGGTGTCTTTCCTTTGATACAATGAAATTCTTTGGTTGTTTCGAGCCACCTCTAGCCCCAAAAAAACTTTAGTTTCCTGATATCCTTAATTTTGGACTTTTCATCCAGCAACTTCTTCACAAATTTGATCTCTTGCATATCATTCTCAACCAATATCAAATCATCAACGTACACTAATATTGATGTAAAGTCAGAACCTGAATTCTTGGTAAACAATGAATGGTCAGCCTTTGACTGCGTGTAACTTAAATTGAGGAGTACACAACATAATTTGGAATTCAATTGCCTTGATGCGTGCTTCAATCCATAGAGGGGCTTCTCAAGTTTGCAAACCCATGCTATATGGGGCTTCAAGGCCTAGTAGGGGTTTCATATAAATGTCCTCCAGTAAATCACCATGCAAAAACACAGTATTAACATCTAGTTGGTGAACGTACCAATGCTTCTTAGCTGCCAATGCCAACATGATGCGTAGTGTAGTCATCATAATCACGTGGATGAAAGTGTCGAAATAAACGAAGTCTTGAACTTGAGTAAAATCTTTAGCTACAAGTCGTCCTTTGTGCCTTTCAATGGCATCATCCACTTTGAACTTTGTCTTGAATACCCACTTATAGTCGATTGTTTTTTTTCCGGGTGAAAGTTTAGTCAGTTTCCAAGTCTTATTTCTCTTCAATGCATCAAGTTCAGTTTTGATTGCCTCTTTTCAGTAGTAATGCACAATTTCTTGCTCATAAAATTGTGGTTCTTTGATATTGGATATCACAATCAATAATGTTCTGTGGTCACTATTCAACTTGTCATAATTTACAAAGTTGCATACAAGATATCGCTTAACATTGGAGTCAGCAGTACAGAAAATTGAGGTCTACATACACTGAAAATCATCTAGATATCGAGGCCTATTTTTAATTTTTGTAGATCTTCTAGGTGTATCATTAACATGTTCAATGAATGGTGGTTGTGTGTGTGATTGAGGTGTGATGATATTAGAATTAGTTGGAATGTATGCATGAGATGTATGATATGCTAGTGTATTATGTATGTGAGAATGAGATATGCTGTAATTAGGTAAATCAATGTGTGTCATGCTCCTCCCTTGATCATCATTAGGCATTGAGATGGTCTTTATGTCATTGGCATGAGTTATAGTGTTAGAAATACTATGTTGAGAATCAAATTGACCTTTAAAAGGATTAAGAGTATGTATAGAAGGAAAAATAGATACTGTGATTCTTGGTGCACTATTTAACGCTATGTTGGCCAAAGTGGTGTGAAATAGAAAAACTTTTTCATAGAAATTACATTTCTTGATATAAAATTTTTTTCTAGTATCAATATCTATTAAAATATAACCTTTAGTGGTAGGTGGTAAGCCTAAGAAAATATATTTCTTTGCTCTTTTATCTAATTTTTTTCTGTTTGCTGTCAAAGTAGAGGCAAATGTGAGGCAACCAAAAATTTTGAGATGCTAAATTAGGAGCATTTTTTTGTGTAAGATATGATAAGAGCTTTTGTCCTTCAATATTGAACTTGACACTCTATTGATGATATATGTAGCATATGCAGCTACATAATCCTAAAAATATTTAGGCAAGCTAGATTTAAATAAAAGTGTCCTAGTCATATTGAGGATCTCTTAGTGTTTTCTTTTCACTACCACATTTTGTTGAGGTGTCTCAATAGAAGATGTGTGGTGAAGGATCCCTTTTTCTGTAATAAAAATTGGTTGAGTTTGAATTCACTCCTGTTATCAGACCTAACACACTTAACATGAGTACTGAATTGAGTCTCAGCCATCAAAATGAATTGTTCTAAAAGGTGAGTTGTTTCTATTTTTGACTTCATGAATTGAAGTCATAAAAATCTGCTGCTGTCCTCTATAATGATTAGGAAATATTTATGTCCATCCATTGAGGGAGTGGCTAATGGCCTTCATATGTCAACATGAAGTAGTTCAAATAGAGTTTTTTATTTATTTTTATTGAGATAAAATGGTAAGCGTTTTTGTTTTGCAAAGTGGCAAAAATCACAAGGAATATCATTTTTTGAATGAGCTAACATAAAAAAAAAATTCTTTTTCATTATTTTCAACCTATTAAATAAAATGTGTTCTAACCTACAGTGCCATACATCAGGATCATAAGAGGGAATTAATGTGCTTGTGTGCTTTATTGTATTTGTGACCTGAGTCTTTTTATATGCTCGTAGGTCTAATGATGCCTTCTCTTGATTCTTTTCTTCCAGTATGTACAAACCCTTTTCAATTTTAGATGCTTCAATCGTCTTCAAAAAAAGCTTATCATGCACCTCATATTTTATGTGATTGAATAAAAATTGGCAAGACAAATCATTAGTGGCCTTAGAGATAGAAATTATATTGAATGAAAAATTGAAAACATATAGAACATCAGTGAGGTAGAATTCACTGAAAAAATAGATTGTTCCACATATGGTTGAAACAGTTTGTGAACCATTCGACATCTTTATAATTACTGGATTAATAACCCTATGTGATTAGAAGAATTTTAGAGAAAATGACACATGAGTGGTGGCTCCTGTGTCTAAGATCTATTTATGAGAAAAATCTGTGTGAGTGTAAGAAGAAAGTATTTGAAAAACACTTGAGGATGAGATCAATATTGTTGTTGGTGAATCAATATTATGAGTAGGGACTTGTGTATGATGTTGAAACATGGCAATTATTGCTTTTTTCTGATCTTCGAAAAATAATTCTTTGAAATTCTGATTCTCTTCCTCCAGAGTTGAAGTTTTGTTGCCGTTTTCATCACTACCTGTAGCAACTATTAGGTTATTAATGTTTGCTCCTTTTTGGGTTCTTGCATGTGTGGGAGGAACCCATATTTGTGGTAATAATTATCAACTAAGTGGCCAATTTTTTCATAGTGCGAGCACATCTTTATAGATGCTCGACCTCTTCATCTACCAAATACTCCATGACCCCTTCTTCTTCCTCTATTGCTGAAAACTAGGTTGCTCACTGCTGCATTGATCACAGTTCTAGAATTCAGGATTTCAATTTGGTTTATTTGTCGTTCTTGTTGCAAAAGTAATGAGAAAATTGCAGCTACATCGGGGAAGGACTACATCAACATTATTTAGAACTTCACAGTAGTGTACTGCTCATTGAGTCCTCTTAAAAAATGGATGACATTCGTCTGCTTCCTATAACATTTCATCACTCCAAGTTCACAAGAACATGTCTCAACACACTTGCATAGAGGAATGGGTCTAAACTCATCTAACTCTTCCCAAATTCCTTTAAGTTTAGTAAAATAGGATGTGATCGACATTTCTCCTTGTCTCATTGTGAACAAATCTTGTTGTAATTCAGCTATCCTAAAAATGTCTCCTTCATAAAACCTATGCTTCAAGCCAGTCCAAATCTCATAGGCATCATTACACCATAATATACTTTGCAAGATTTCTTGACTCAAAGATGCATGAAGCCTAGAAAGTACTATCGTATTGCATCTATCCCAAGCATTGAAAGTACTATCATTTTCATCAGGTTTTGGAAGAGATCCGTCCACAAATTTGATCTTATTTTTCGATTTCAATGCAATTCACGCAGATCGATCCCAAGAGTGGTAATTCTGGTTTGATAAGGGAATTGAAATAAGAACGGTACCTGGATTCTCACTAGGATGTAGAAAAAACGGACTCGATGGGTCTTGATTGAGGCTGGTGCTCGTCTTTGCAGCTTGTGATTGAAACAATGAGAATTGTGCTATCATTTTTGCAAACTTCTAAAAATCTAACATGGTGAATTCTTGATTCTCTAGATTTATTTAATCTACTGTTCTTTCCTATGTGTTCACCAAAATTGGGCTTGAACCACAGTATTAGAATTTACGAAGCAATTAAACCTTGAATGGTGGAAGGTACTCACGGATTTCTACAACTGTCCACGCTCACCGCACCATGTTAAAGTTTTGTCTCAGGTAGCAAAGAAAGAACTTGATGATGATTTGGTGACAACGAGAAGATTGCTAGAACAAAATTTTGAGAACTTCTTAAATGAATTCTGATTTATTAGAATAATAAATCACACTTACATCAGATGCAAGCTTTCCTTATATACAAATCATAATAAGTTTAACTAACAGCTAATTATCTGCACTATATAACTAACCATCTATTCTAGATTACTAAACTAATTTCTCTAACTAACTAACAAATATAAGTAACTTAACTTACTAACTAAATAATGTTATATTGTTAAGGAGCTAACTAGGGGTGTACATGGCTCAAAGACTCGGCCCAGACCCAAACATTTTAGGAACTAATTTGGTGTGATTTCACCGGGTCTAGGGCCGGCTAAGGGTTTCAAAAATAGACCCGATCATTATTTAGGGTCAGATATGTGTCAAGGCGAATCCGGTTTCATCCGATCCATGTGCACCTTAAGGAACTAAAAAAATGTATATATGTTTTAAATTAATTCTAATATTATGTTATATTAATTATAAGTTCATTGTTTTGTTTTTATTCACACTTGTTGAATTAGAAAATAGATCAAAGAAGTATCAAATTAGAATTTATGGACAAATTCAAGTTCAAATATAATATCAACTTCTCGATAACAAATTTCTTTTTTATAAATAAGTTTCTTTATAAATTATTATTAAAATTTTAAAAGTTCAGTTTTTATTCAATTTGAACTTGGTATAATTGTGACTCAAAAATATTTAAATTTCATCAAATTTAAGACGAAATTAGAATCTAAAAAATAAACTCAATATATATTTAAGACCGACCCCTGTAATTAACACTTCTATTCTCCAACATTGTTGTCCCTTAGTTTATGTTTCTACTCGTTAAAAAGAAGATTTCCGTGAACCTTAGTCATTTAAGTCAGAATCTGTCAGTTTCTTCTGCTGTCATCACAAACCTCCAATATGGATCAAACAATGTGTAACTTTGACTTTCACTTCCCCTTTCATATATCTCTTGGACTTAAAAATTAAATATCTAAAAGATTTGCTTAACTCACGTGTCCTGATAGAATTGGATCAATATGATAAATATGATGCCTAATTAAACATTCGATTATACCACATATACTTTAAAATTAGTTATTAAAATCAATCATTAATTTTAAATATATATTAAAAATAAATTAAATTATACGTATATATTTATATATATAAATAATTAATTTTAATAATTAATTTAATATACAAATAATATTTTTATTAAACATTAAGCAAAAGACATTGAAAATTACACAAACATAAAAGGAACCAATATATATACACATATAATAAGTATAAAAATTTAGGAGTAAGTGCACACTTTACTGAAAAACACATCGTGTCGTGTCTCAGAAGATGAACTCGAGGAACCAAAAAACTATAGAATATATGTTTTTTTTTTAAGTACAATTAGTGAAACTTATATTTTCTCTGTGCTGCAAAACCGAAACGTTGAACAATGTATATGCTTTTGCGCATGTCTTTATTATCTTTTTGTTTTTTTATCACAGCACATAAACAATAATATACAGTAGCCCAAGTGAAACCGATCTGTTCAACCTTATATTCCCTAAATTCGAAGCAGACAAAACGTAAATTGATAACATAGTGCAGATCAGATCTGTGATCCCCACAAATGCAATTACAAAATAAGACAAAATTTTATCTTTTCAAAGTTGAAAACTTCTCGTAGTCTATTTGATTAGTTATATACTTATATGATAATTATTTCAACCGGGTCGGTCATTTTATTGTATTCATTTTGTAGGTAAATCAACTTAACATTTTTTTTTATTAAATTGAACATGATCCCATTTTAAATGAGAATAAACACACCATATTCAGTAATAACAATACAATCCGACAATTATGGCACCAATTTAAGCTCTAGTTGATTGGCGCCACATTTTGTGTTGGATTTCTAAATCCAACAATGATGTTTCGAGACTTTCCAATTAAATTGTTACTGTTAAGAATTTTTTACGAAAAATCCAATGATAATACTGTGGTTTAAAATCCGATAGTATACTAGACTTTTTTTGTAAATAGTAATAGGAAAAGTACAAGAAAATAATGGGAATAGTGAACCACATGAACAATAGAATTAAAAAAAATTAAAATTTGTAAATGGTGTAGTTATACCCAGTATTACACTAATCTTCTTTTTTTAAGGTGTAGTGTGTTTTTATCTTATTAGGTCAATTTTAAAATTTATTGTTCATATTATTTACAAAAATTATTCTTTATCCAACAAAACCGTAATAATATTAAAAAAATTATTTTATTTAATAATTATTAATTATTATAATAATTAATAAATATTAAATAAAATAAATTTTCATTATTTTTGACTAATTTTTTTTAGTTATCGAACATTAAAATTTTTAGTAGTGTAAAAAATTTACTACCATAAAAACCATTTCAATTTCTTAAACTAGATTAATTGAAATATTTGATAACAAGATTCAAGTATCAATAAATAAACTAATAATAATAGCAATAAAAAAAGTTAAGAAATTGATATTTTTTATTAGTATTAGTCAATATTTTATTCTAATATTTTGTTTTTATACCAATTAGCTACAGTGATAATATACAGAGGTTATTGTAAAAAAAATCAAAGGAAAAAGACAAAGATTTTGGGAATAGATTCATGAGTTGAGGTACTCTGGAATAAATAACTATTTGTATCCGTAAAAGATGAAAACGCTGATATATATATATATTTATACTAGATCGAAACTAAACTTGTATCTACGCAAGATGTTTTTTGTGTGACAAAAGTATTCTTAGAGGGTACTTTTGTTACACGAAAGATATTTTGCGTAGATATAAGTTTAGTTTCGATCTAGTATGAATACATATGTCAGCGTTTTCATCTTTTATGGTATAAATGATCATTTATTCAGTGCTCTATATAAATATATGCACACGGAATAGGATCTTTATGGTTGGGATAGATAAACTCACATGAGAGGTAAAGCTGTTGGTTTGTTTTGAGAGAGAGAGAGAGAAAAACATTAAAAGATGGAATCGAAAGGTGGGAGCAGTGGAAGCAAGTGTGGGCGTTGGAATCCGACGGCAGAACAAGTTTCGGTTCTGAGTGAACTGTTCAGCTCTGGTCTGCGCACCCCAACCACTGATCAGATTCAGCGTATCTCCAACCATCTCAGCTTTTACGGCAAGATTGAGAGTAAGAATGTCTTCTATTGGTTTCAGAACCATAAAGCTAGGGACAGACACAACAAGCGCCGCAAGCTCTCTTCTTCCTTTCCTCATCACTCCAAACATCTCAATCTTCTTCACTCTCAAAGTAACTACTCTTCTTTTTTCTATCTTCAATATTAATCTCTCAATTCTTAAATATTTTAATTTGGGCTCATCCATCCCTACACAAAAATACCCAATTTTATTTTTTAAGAAACATTATTTATACACAAAAAATTATTTATTAAATATTCGTCTATAAATATAGATTATTTAATTTATTTTTAATATATATTTTTATTTTAATATATACTTATACAATACTTAATTTTACGGCTGTTTTTTCATATGAATTAGATTAAAAATTTAAGTGTTAAGTGTGTATATGAAATCTTAAGAGTGATATTAGTCAAATAAGACTATATATAATCTTTGTTTGAACTTTGAACTTTGAATATTATTTATTAAAACTATCATTTTTTTTTGTAATGCTAAGTAGAAAAAAAAAAAAAGCCAGAACTTCTCTTATTTAACATTAATTAATTGTCACAACAATTAATGAATGTTAAATAAGATAAGTTATTACTGTTTTTGGTTGATTTTTTTTTTGTTACCAAACATTTCTGTTTTTTGTGATATTCAATCTATTTCCTTCTATTATAATTTGTTACTGTAAGTCTGTAACTTTTCGTATATTATGAGCTTAATGAATGTATCTAATTAACTGAAAATTCTCTATCAAATATTAAAAAAATAAACTTGACCGAAACAAACAAAGTAAAAAATGGATCATTATTGAATAGGTTTTGGATCTTGAAGGCCCAATTCTAATTTTGTCTCCTTTTGCAGGTTTAGCTGAGATGTATCAAGTTTCACAGCCTGAGAATAATAATAGGGTGATTGAGACTCTTCAGCTCTTTCCCTTAAACTCTTATGTTGAATCCGAATCAGAGAAGCTGAGGGTGCATGCAAATGATGAAAATGGTGATCATCATCATCATCATCAATGCATGGATCATGATGATGATACTATGTTCTCATACACATTAATGGGAGAACAAATGGAGTATCCTCCATTGGACCTGCGCTTGAGCTTCCTCTAAACTAATTGTAGTAATAATTTTACTATTGTTAATTAACTATAATTAGTGAACTTAATTATTAATTAGTAGGTTTAGTGCATTATATATGGTTATGGAGCGTTGAGCAAATATACTTTAATATTAATTATCACTATTATAATATGTGGCTATAAAAATTTCTCTTCTACATGCTGATTCAACTTGGTTAAATTTCCTCTAATTGAGAATTAAAACTCGTTTGGATTATTAATTTATTACAATATATTATTAAGACTTGGGATTCTAGTTTCTCTTGTAGTCATGAGATGTTTTACCTTGGAATACATAAAAGATTATTGGATAACAAAACGAGTATAGTCATACCTCGCCGGGTGTGATTCTATCTTTGAATATGATCATGAACCATATCTAAACAAGTTGGGAATGTTATTCATCGTTATTATCAAATTAATCCTAATGTTGGTTTATGTGTTTTAAGGGGAAATATATGTAAGACTTAGATTAATCATGAAGACCAGTGGTCTCATTCATGCTCACATGCAAATGGAGCTAGCAAGGTATATATGTATGTATAGCTAGATCACGTGTGAAGGCAAACAAATAAATAATTAATGAGATTATATATTACTTATTATTTGACCATTACTCGTTAACTAGAGAAAAGTGTTGTCCACACATTGTCCATTGAAAGAATCACTAACCTTTGGCAATGATGCAAAGTTGCAAACTCGTGGTTTTCGGATTTATTTTTATCAAAATAGTAATATAATAATAATAGCATTAGGTGATTTGGAAGTACATACAATATATATATAACTGTACTTTCAAATTCCATATTTATAACTCATTTACAAGAATGAAATGTTCTTCTCCATATTAGTAACCACAACTCAATCATATTGATAAATCCTATTTAATGCAATGTTTTGCTCAAGTTGTTTGCACATATGACTTGATTACTTGAAGAAGCTATGAATACTGGATTGACAAATCATGATTATTACTTATTATCATTTAAGGATTCCATCACTTGAACACATTATATAAATACAATAATATTTTAAAGACAATAAAAAATCATTTCAAACAGTATTATTTAATATTTATTAATTATTATTAGAATAATTATATAATGAAGTAATGTCTAAAATAATTCTTAAAATTTTTAACTCATTTTAGATTAGTCCTCCACCTTTTAAAATGACCAAATAAGTCCTCCATTCTCAAAATTGTGAATCTCCGTTAGTTCAAAAATTATGAAACTCTTTAACGGCGCTGAGGTGTACAGTTAAGTGCCAAACTGCACGCTGATATGGACACACAATAAATTCAACTCAAATTGGTACTTCAAATTTAATTAAAACACTCAAATTGATCTAATTCTCACCTATAAAACCTTAATCCCCAAATATTTATTTTTATTCTTTGTCTTCACTTCTCTCCTCCTCATTGATATTGTTCTAGCCATAACAAACTTCACATATCAAAATCACAAATAACAAAATAAAAAAAAAAGAAGAAAATAAATTAGACAAAAATAAAAATATTAAAACAATTTCTTAATTTCTATTTTTGTGTGATTCAAACTATTTTGAACTTCCAAGTTTCTTTCCATACATACACCACTTTTATAAAAAAGCAACAACCTCAAAGAAAGGAAAATCGAACCTTAAAAGTAAACTAATAATTAATAAAAGCAAATCAAATGCACCTTTATTCTAATCAATGCAATAATGGATCCAAAAGCATCATCATCTCTTAGTTGATCCTAACTACCATCTTACTCTACATTCTATATTCTTCCAACCCCCTTCTCTTTAACAACAATGACCAACAAGATTGCTCCCCATCACCATCACTCCCGCCCCCATCATCAGAAGAAGTGAAAAATAACAACCATATTGTAGTTCGGTTAATTCTAAAACAAACGGCACAAACAACCAAAACAGAATTAAAACACATTATTTTTGAGATTGCCGCATCATGGAACTTTCATAACAAAAAAAAAAGATTACATCAAAGTATGGCAGAGACCAAAAGAAACTAGAGGCGTTGTTTGGTTGGATCAGAAAATAAAAACGAAGGGTTACCGGAGATTAGATTATCCTTTAGATTAGTGCCAAGATGAACAACATCAAGGAGGAGGAGAGGAGTGGAGACGAAGAATAAAAATGAACATTTGAGGGTTAGAGTTTTATAGGTGAGAATTGGATCAATTTAGGTATTTTAATCAAATTTGAAGTACCAATTTAAGTTGAATTCATTGTCTGTCCACATCAGCATGCAGTTAACTGTACACCTCAGCGCCGTTAAAAGGTCTAATAACTTTGGATTATCGGAAATTTACGATTCTAAGAGTGAATGACTTATTTGGTCATTTTAAAAAGTGGGAGACTAATATAAAGCGAATTGAGAATTTTAAAGGTTATTTTAGACATTATCTCATTATATAATTATATTATTTTAAATGTATAAATATATAATTATAGATGTTATGCTATAAAATTATAGATCTTATATTATGTTATATAAATAATTATGAATGCAGCATATTTTTTGGCATATACACAGTAGAATGTAATCGCTATACCAGCTAACTAATAATAAAAAGGGGAGGACTCACATATAAATTACCCAAATTAAGTTTTTTTGTGAGGATAATTTTTAATAAAGTAATATGTATTTTATTTAATTTATTATTTGTGTTAAATAAATTAATTGATCTGAAATTAATGCACATATAATACATATAATAAACTAGATTTCAAACAAATAGAATGATGAACTGATATATATTTTTAAGTCAATATTTTGGGTTAATTGTACTGAATTTTTTTTTAAATTAGATTTTTTTAATTAGATTATTTTACTTCAAATAATTAAAATATGATAATACACCTTAAATTATTTTAAGAGTAGAAAATTAATATTTGTACGTATGCTATATAAGCTTATTTTATTAATTATTCCAATAAGTTATGTTCATTTGTATATCTAATATTCACATAATAATTTAAATTTATTTTGTCTATTTTATTATTTTATTTCGTATATGATGATTTGATTTTATAAATATCACATACGTATTTAATTGTATGTATTTGAAATATGTTATCATGCTATTATTATTGATAAAAGTAGAAAGTATAAACATTATTTGTATTTATTTATATAATTTACAACTTAAATAGAATTAAATAATTTTTTCAAAATATAGAGAGAAGAAGAAGAAAAATAGGAATTGAAAGCGCTAAATAACATATGAATAAAAATTAAAAAGAAGAATACGGAAGATAATAAAAGAAATTAAAAGAGAGAAAAATACTAAATTTACCTAAGTAGAAGAAGAAAAATAAGAATTGAAAGTGCTAACTTTTATTTAATTTATTTTTTATAATAATTTTTTAATATTTAAAAATAGTTTATTTTTACCTTTTTTAAATTAAATATTAATTTTTAATTTTTGTCAGTAAATAAGTATTATTTTTAGGTACTATAACAATTAATTTATTATATTTTTTTGAATTTTTATTTTTCTATTATCTTTTTTCAATTATTTTTTTTCATTTCATTGTTTCTTCTTTTTCTCCCTAATTTTTCTACTCTTAAAATAATTTAACTACAAAAATGTCCAATTATAAAAAGAGAAACCCAAAGCATTGGCTTAAAGTATAAATTAGTTCATTATTTTATTTGTCTAAAGTCTAATTTATTATATGCATTGATTTTGGTTCAATTAATAATTTATTTAACTCAAATAAATAGGATACATATTACTTTACTAGGCATTATCCTCACAAAAAGACATTTTTACTATCTGTATGTGAGTCGTTCCCTAATAAAAAATCAGTCAAAAATCTAAATGAGCTCAATATCCTTTTCTATTTTTTTTTAATTTATTCTTTTATCATTTTTTTTTCATTCTCTCATCACTTCAATTTTATCTACAATCACAAACCAGCTACATTCGGCATTAGTCATTATCCTCGTTATTGACGACCACCGCCAACCGCTTCAAGCTGCCAGATTATCTTAAATTTTAAATTATATATTCTAAATATTAAATTTTAGATTTTAAATTTTAAATATTAAATTTTAATTTTTTTATTTAAATTTTAAATATTTTTATTATTTCTAATTTTGAATATTCCTTTTTGTTGTGAATTGTTAATTAGTTTATTAGCTGAAAATGATTGGTTACCTATATTTTTTAAGGTTTAATTATTCTGTTAGTCTTTATAATTTTACAAAATTTTTAATTAAATTTTTGTACTTTTTTTTTAATTGGATCTCTGCACTAAATTTTTTTTCAATTAAGTATCTTTTGATAGTAATTGACTTAATTATATAAAAATTCAACTAAAATAAAATTGATACAGAAACTTAAATAATAAAAAAAAATATAAAAGCTCAATTAAAAAAAAATTGATACAAAAATTTAATTAAAAAAAAATATATAAAAATCTAATTAAAAATTTTACAAAATTATAGATACCAATTGTTAAACCTTTTTTCAAAATGTAATAATTTACGGGAATGAATCCCTTCACTTGAAGTTTTGAATTGACCATGTATTAAATATTTTTTTTCTCTTGGCCAGTAGGTATTTTAGTAATTTAACACTTAGATATTCTCTTCATTGATTTATTTATTTTGGTGACAGATTTTGGGCCGGACTTCGGATATTCATAACCTGAAAGTAGGTCCAAATGAATGGGCCATATAAGCAGGCCCATAAAACATCAGTCCAAAAAATAGTAGATCCTCCCAAGTGAAAAGAAAAACAAACAACTTGTGTGTAGAGACTTGAGAGGTGAGGATCGAAATTCAGAAAGCAAAACCTAAAGAAGAAGAAGAAGAAGAAGAAGGGGATTGAAATTTGAAGAATTGATCGATCAATTGAGTTTGAAGAAAAGAGTTAAGAATGGATGTGATAAAGACGCAGCAAATATCGTGGAGGGCGATAGAGAAAGTTGTGGTGCACCCACTTGTGCTCCTCAGCATAGTCGACAACTACAACAGAGTCGCCAAGGACACGCGCAAGCGCGTCGTCGGCGTCCTCCTCGGCTCTTCCTTCAAAGGCACCGTCGACGTCACCAACAGCTATGCCGGTAACTAACTAACTAACTAACTCACTCTCTAACAACCTCAACTACTTCCTCTAACTGATTTCGGTTCGTTACAGTTCCCTTTGAAGAAGATGACAAGGATCCTTCCATATGGTTTCTCGACCATAACTATCACGAGTCCATGTTCTCCATGTTTAAGAGAATTAACGGTACCTTTCATTATTATTATTATTCATTCCTCTAATCCTTAATTCTGTGTTGATTCTGTTTCTTCAGATCAGATCTAATCTTTTCCATTTTGACATTTTTTTTTTTGTTCAGCAAAGGAGCATGTTGTTGGGTGGTACAGCTCCGGCCCCAAGCTCCGAGAGAATGATCTTGACATTCATGCTTTGTTCAATGAGTATGTTTGTTTATTCAGCTCAAATTCACAGAAAAATCTTCCGCATTTTAGTATTGATGTTTATCTTTTTTTTTTTGTTCGTTTAACTCGATTGAGGGCTGTGGTTGTGTGAAGTAAACGTAATTTCCATGATCTGATTGAAACTTCATCTAACGAATACGATATTAGTGTATTTACCAAAAGAGAGAAAATATGCTATTAGTGTAATGTCATACCTAGCTGTGATGAGTGAGGTGCAAAGCTAGGGTGGTACTTCTACAGGAGTGAGACAAAGCATAATTTGTGTATGTAAATGTTAGTTATTCAAAAGAGGGAATAATAAATTTCTAATATTAGCTGGTAATCCCGAAATACAGGACGATGCAAAAGTATTTCTTAGTTCTAAACAGTTTGTTTCTTTTTGCAATGAATAATTATAGCTTTGATAAGCAAGGTTTACACCTAATGCTGTTCGGCAATATCCTCAAGCACAGTTTGTACTTTTCTATGCTTTAGCAACTTGAGGCATGTTTCGCTTGCTTTGTAGTAATATCTCTGTGTAATCCTGATTGTTATGTGTTGTTATGTGCAGTGGTTATGCACATACATTTTCTCACCACTGGGGATTAGTCCTTTTACTTGGAAGCATGATAGAACAAGAAACTTTTTATGCTGCTGTTTATCTCAATATTTATATCAATTTATCAATTTGTCACCTTCCACATTTTTGCAGCTATGTTCCCAATCCTGTTTTGGTTATAATTGATGTTGAGCCTAAGGAACTGGGAATTCCTACCAAAGCTTACTATGCAGTTGAAGAGGTTAAAGAGGTAGAACTGAAGTACTTCTATCCTTTGATTAAATATACTTGTGGTTTCTTTGATACCTGCATAAGTTATGAAAATTATTAATGATGGGAGTAGCTAGCTAGTGTTTGCTTGTGTGGAACTTAATCAGTGGACACAAGAACTGATAAGCAGCTTAAACTAACTGCAGAATGCCACTCAGAAAAGCCAAAAGGTCTTTGTGCATGTGCCATCAGAAATCGCTGCTCATGAAGTTGAGGAAATAGGTATGCCATCAAATCCAAAAGTGCTGCATTTTCTGTTATTTTTCCTTTTTCAAAGAAAAAAAAAGTTACCTTATTTGTATTCTTCATGGTTGTCTGAACATTTTCCTCTTTCCCTTGTTTAGGGGTGGAACACTTGCTTAGAGATGTGAAGGATACAACCATTAGCACCCTTGCTACAGAGGTGGGTGACTGGATTCATCACTTGCTATATATTAATTTCTTACTGAATGTTTTTGTTTCTTTATTTTGCTGTTATTGTTATCCTTGTATTTATATTTCTCTCTGCGCGCATCGTATTTCTGAGTATGCTAAGATATATATATTTTATCTAATGACAAATGTTAAAATTGTTGTTTGAGTTCTTTTAGGTAAGTGGAAAACTTACAGCCTTGAAAGGTTTGGATGCAAGACTTAAAGAGATAAGAAGTTATCTTGACCTTGTCATCGATGGAAAGCTTCCTTTAAACCATGAGATTTTGTACCATCTGCAGGTTGGTTTACACACAAACATGTATTTCTTTGTAATTGACAATTATTTGGCCACTGTCACATGGTTTAGCAAGATATGTTAGAAGAATTTTCAGCTGATCTACATTTCAATTTATTTTTTTTTGGCTTAACTCTATTACTGTGTTTCACCATCTCATGATTTATTGAATTTTGTTAGGATGTGTTCAACCTGCTACCAAACCTTAATGTCAACGATCTGATAAAGGCTTTTGCAGGTTAAGAATGTGAATGAATATGTATGTGTTATGGTTTTCTGCAATGGCCTTTATTGTTGATATCTTTCTTCATTGTTGCAGTGAAAACAAATGATATGATGCTGGTAATATACCTGTCGTCCCTTATCAGAAGTGTAATTGCGCTCCACAACTTGATTAACAATAAGGTTAGATACACTATGCTCAATCTTACTGCATCTATTTGTTATTGTTGTTTGGTGGGTGATTTTGGTTTCATAGCTAGTCCTAGTTTTGGTTGTGTTACATTATTATTATTATTATACTTAGTATGAAATGGAGTAAGTTTCAGAGGGTTAGAGTAAAAACACTCCTCTTTTGGCAGATGCTCAACAAAGAACATGAACGCGCAGAAGACTCGAAGTCAGTACCAGTATCAAGTACAGCTGGAAGTTAAAGTTGCTATTATTGACTACATAGACCAAGATCTTTTGCACTTCAACCGTCACTTTGATTGGCCTTCGGCCTTCTTGAGGATTCTGATTCGGGAAATACATGTAACATGGCACAAAAGATCTTTTAACCTGGGAGTGGGAATATTATTGGTTATGCTCATGCTTTATGTTATTTGTACTCTTGAGAACATTTTTGTTTTTCAATCTTGGAAGAGTTACAACGATTTGTCCTTAAGCAGATTGATCACGAGTCAGAAATTGATCTTCTATTCCCCGCAAGCTCTCTTGATGCGTTACGAGAATCATTCTTGTCACAAACCGTGCTTGTTACAAACCGTGCATTGTAGCTCAAACATGACTAATGATACAAAAGCACGCAAATTCATTTGAAATAGAAAAATGATCGATTTTTTGTCCCTAATATTTGAAATAGTTTTAATTTTACTTATTGTAAATTTTTTGACAGTTAATTTTTTTATCTTTTGAGTTATAGTCTTGATCCAAATAGGGGTGATCCAAATAGGGGAGAAAAGTACAAAGACTAACTTTTGATCAATTAAAATCTCTTTTGGCATTGTTTTTAAGGATAATTAATCAATCAAAAACCATCAAGTAAAAATGAAATACAAAAGAGTCCTGCATCAATAACAAACTACGGACTAAAAGATGACAAAATTACACAAAAATGAATCGCACTACCCCATCTTAGATTTATAGACGCCAAATGTTCACCCTTCAAATAGCATCATGGCAAGACTTAGACATTCATAATAGACGAATATATTCACATCAATTACATTATCTCATTTTGACATCCTCCATTGGCATATCATTCACTTACTCACACCAAATAAATCCCTCTCCTCATATATTTTCACCAAACAATGTTCCTTTTGTATTTCCATGTTATCCACTTGTTTAGTTACTTTTATTCATAGTCTTCTTGTCCAATTCAACATCGAAGCCAATAATTCAATTGCATCCCATCTACAGGTGTTCTCCAATTCCAATCTTTCCCAAGTCTTCCTCTCTTTGAAGTTACTGCTGTACTTGAACCTCACCTCCACATTTTGCATGACTTTTTGCTACATATGTCTTGTTCCTCAACATTCTTAAGTCCTTAACTTGCTATTTTTCCATGCATCCATTCAACAATATTTTTATTATCAATTATAAATATCAATCCCTCCTCTTTCCTATTATCTTCCTCCAATAATATTTGTAATACTATCTCAAGGCTTTGTAAGATTGCGTCCCCTTCCATCTTCTCAGATATTACATCCCCCATTAATCCTCTTAACTCACCTTTTGCATTTTCCAGATATCCTCCAACCATATATGCTTACAAATGATGCTCATATTCCACACTATCCACCACCATCTCTCTCCCTCTATTCTTACCTCCTCCTCAGTTACAAGTTACAACCATCTGTCCATCTTGATTTTCTATTTCTTTCTAATCAAATTTCATTGTCTAACAAGTGTGTAAATTTGCTCCCTGTTAGCCATCGATTCTTTGTTCTCATAAATTTTTTAATTCATACCCTGCCAAATGACCCACAAAATCTTAAAAGAAAATCATACACCACTTATTCTTACTAATGTTATTTAGAAGATTTGTAAATACTTCTCCAAGAAATACATCATACGAGGAACAAGATATCAAAATATTTCCATATATCTATTAAGGTAATATAAATAAAGGGTACATAAATTGAACATCTTCAAAGTTAGTCCAAAAAATTAAGTAAGAAGGGAGAGAAAACCTTTAACCTTTACAATTTCATTTAAAAGAAGAAAACTAAATGATACCTATATGAAATACAAGTGTAGTTGTATATTTTGTATAGATGAAGACTCAATTGAATACAAAACTCAATCCTCCTCAGTTTCATAAGAGAGAACGGATTGCTCAAACTCAGCATCCATAATAACACCATCCATAATATGAACAACAATCTCATTCCTCTTAAAATCCACCATTTCAGATCGAACCCTATTAACAACCAACATTCCATCGATGTCCTTTGAGATGTAAAGTGAGAACCCAGATAAAGAATCATAGTTCACAAGCTCACCAAGTTTCACACTATCCGAGTGAATTGATCTAGGAACAGCTGAGAATCCCAACACACGAGACACAATCGCATATGTATCATTGTACTTGTCAGGTTTCAAGCTATCATTGAAATCTAGACGCAGATCTCGCTTGAAAGCTTCCTCCGATGGAACAAAAACAGTGAATGCAAGATCATGAGGCAACATCTCAAGCATCATGTTACCGAGCTTGCTCAACTTGAAATCATGAGGGATTTTTCTGGATCTGATTTTTGGGTACAATACCATTTGGCTGTTCTTGGTTGATGCATCTGGAAGCTTGAGAACTGTGACTATCACAATCAAAAGGCAGCATATAGTTACCATAATGAGGATAAGAGCTGTTGAATGCTTCAAGAACATGCGCCTCTTCATTTTGGTGAAGACCCAGAATCAAACTTGATGAAAACTTACTAATTTTAATATAAAGTTTTGAACTTTATAACCTTGTTATTCAAGATAAGTGGAATCTATTACCAGAAGTTTAAAAGGTAAAGGCTCAAACTTGAAGTGATCTTGTGAATAAAATACAATCAGGTACAATACCCATTTTAGGTAAAACGAAAATCTTAAGAAATCAGAATCTGGGACTTAAAAATTGAAATGAATTTGACACTCTGTGACTTGGATTCTTCTTCTTGTCAGATAAATAGAAGAACCTCTTATAGAACACTCCGTCGTAGCCGCCACTATTGCTGGATTTGCTTTTTGTCCTTATTTCTATATTTTGCTCTTCGAAATCAAAATTATTATTTTCTAGGACTGCCAAAAACTAATCTATATAAAACTCAATGGAGATTGAAGTCCATATGTACCTAAAATAGTCTTTCATCATTTGATTAGTTTAATCGGTTAAATTCTTAGGAAAAAAAACTGAAAAATTATTAAGTTATAATTATTAGACAGGGTTAACTGACCATTTTAATTCAATTCTTACAATTGACGGTTATGAAAATGGTTGAAAGTATAAGGAAACACCATCCCATATTCATATTTCATACATAGCCCTCTATCATGTCACAAAAGAGTGTACCAACATATGAAACCTAAAGAATTGCATGAGAAAAACCGACATATGATTTTTATAGAGAATTAATTTATACAACTGTAACAAAATATAGATATTTACAATGAAAATGATTTTCATAATTTTTTCTCAAAATAAGTTTTTAATTATTAAACAAGCTTTTATTTTCCAATTTTTTTATGAGAATAGCACATTTCATTAAACAAAGTTCAAAATATAAGGGGATAATAAGATTAGCAGTACACAACGGAATACTAACAAATATATTACCAAGCACGTAAGTTGGACTTTGGGTTTTTGTAGGTAAATTTCTAAAACAAGTTTAAGTTTTTTTTTAAAATAATTTTTAAATAAATAAAAATAATTTGATGTTTAAATATCCAATCTCATGTAAATATATTTTCTTATTTATTAATTATATTTGAGTAGAATAACATAAAAATAATTTTTTTTATTTATTATATTAAATTTTTTTCTAAAATAAGAAATTTAATCTGAGAAAAATAAAAATGATAACTTTTCTAAAAAAATATTTTTTAAATATTTTTCTTTTACTTAAAATTTTTCGCCCCTTAAAATAAAAAAAAAAAGAGATTTTTTTTCCGTGCCCTAAAAAAAAAAAAAAGACTCTTTTTAATCTTACAACATCATTTTCGGCAGCCTTTCGTGGATTGTTGGTCAATTGAAGTAACCTTCACTCTTTTTGTCGCTATAAATAAAACGAAGCAAGCTTTGGTCGAAATGATAAATGCGTTTTTAGAGGCCTCTTTGCTACGACAACTAGGGCCCCTTATTTTTGGTGAGAAGAAACTTCTATATAGCCTATGAGTGAAATAGTGACCCACGGAAGAAATAGAGCCCAAAAGAGATTAAATTGTGTGGTGCATTATAATGAAATTCAATATCCATTTTACCAAAACCAAAAAAAAAAAAAATCAATATCCAAAAAAAAAACGGTAATAAGATTTTAATGATATTAGATACTAACATTTTATTACCAAAAAAAAAAAAAAAGATACTAACATTTTAACTATACATCTTGTACAAGGATGCATCAAATTCATAGTCAACATAAGATAAGATAAATGGTTATATATAGCTTGATTACACAATTTTAGATTCAAGTGTTATTAGGAAGGAAATTAGGAATGTGCTACAATAATCCACCGTCACAGAATCAAAGTTGCAATTGAACAATTAGTGAGGCATGGGGAAGCATTTGCCTGTGCAATGCATGAACATAACATGCTAATTGCGTTTGAAATGTTAGACCCTCATTTGTTTGCAGATACGTTGGGGGTTTAAATTTGTGCCTTGGAATAAATTGAAAGCCATGCATTGTTATTTGGCTGCAACTGCATTATACACATAATACATACATGTACAAGTCAAATTGGTATACCATACGTCCATACGTACACAAAAACCCCAAACAAGGTTCATTGCACAAGTAGCATATTAGGCTATTAGCTAAGTTTCATTGGATGATAAACCTGCGAAAATTCTTATGATTTATTCAAAGGATGTACTTGTGGGGCTGAATTTTTGATGGTGAATTATATAGCTACGTATTGCCACTAGAAATCGCCAATGGGTTATGGGGGACTATAAATGCATGTGGGGGATAGAAAATAAGAAAGCAATGCAAGTTGAGTTATCCGTCTTAAAGTTTGAATTAAATTCGGTGATCTTTTACAGTTTAAGATAGTTATTTGACGTGAAAGTATTTGGTCCCATTCATCCAACATGCTTAAGGGATCTTTCAATGTCAAAGTAGATATTTATGTGGACTAATTAAGTCATCTTGTGTGCTTAATGATTCTTCAAGAGAAGAGTTTGCATTAGTTTATATGTTACTACGGTTATATTAGTTATGGTTTTTCAAGAAGTGTTGTTAAAATAAAAATAACATTTTTTTATTATTTAGTAACGTTTTTTAAAAAGTGTTGCTAAAAATATTATTAAAATATAAAAAAATCATTTTAACTTTAACAACACTTGTATAAACGATGTAGTTTGTAAATATTATAAAGATAAACACACTAGAATTGGCTATTTTATAATATAAATTTTATGGTACCTATAATTTAACGTTTAATTTTTGTTTAATTTATTTTTTGTGGTATGCTTTAAATATTTAAAAATTATTTATTTTTATACTTTTAAAATTAATTATTATTTTTTTAGTAAGTTAAGCAATATTTTTAGACAATACAACAATCATCATTTTATAAATATAAATATAGATAGATAGATAAAAACAAAGCAATAAAGCAATATATTATATTTCTAGATTTGTGGTAGATAGACAATTCTATTTTTGGTAGCTCTACCTCTTTTTCTATCTTGGATGCTTCAAATAGAGTAAATAGTCAAATCTATTCCTAAAAGATTATTTATTTTTTAAATTAGTTTTTAAATTTTTTTTAATTAAATTCATCTTTTAAAGATTTTATATTAATCGCGTTAGTACTTTTGTTATTTTTTTTGTTGACGATACCAAATTTTATTAATGTGACACATTAAGTGATACTAGAATACACATAGAAGTTTTAATTGACTATTAGTATGATCCGTTTATGAAATTAGATCAAATAAAAATCTAATTAAGGAAAAAACTTAAAACATTGAAATTTCTCAATTTAAAATTAATTTATTCTAATTTCATAAATTTATCATGTTAGCTGCCAATTAAGACTACAGAATATATATTGTGGTGCTACTTAACGTGTAATATTAACAAATTTTGACATCATTAATAACATAAGTGACAGAAAGAATAAAATGACCAACTTAAAATTTTTAAAGAATGAATTTTATTAAAAAAAAATTTAAAAACTAATTTAAAGTCTATTATCTAAGAAAGGTATTTTTAGTTGGAGGAGTGCTACACATACAAGTCATTTGGTTTACAAGTTATACAAGTTGGGAGAAACTTAACAAAAAGCACACTGACTCATATACGATTTCCATGGCGTGCTTCGCGTTTCTCCTTCTCCTCCTCCTCCTCCTCCTCTTCCTTCTTCTTCTCCTTCTTCTTCTCCTACTCTTCTTCTTCTTCCTCCATGAAAACAAGTTTCTTGCCAAATTTGATCTCCTTCGTGCGTACTCTCGTTGCCTTTTCATTCGTTGTTTTATCTACATTTATCACCGGTATTCTTACTTCGTTTTTTTTTTCGATTTTCATGGTTTCTGAAATCAAGCTTTGAAATCGTTTTGAAGATAATGGAACTTCAGAAATATACTCAAATGATTACAGAAATATACCCAACCGATTACAGAAATACACCCAAATGGTTACAGAAATACACCCAAACGGTTACAGGAATTCACCCAAACGATTATAGAAATACACCCAAAGGATTATAGAAATACACCCAAAGGATTACAAAAATACACCCAAAGAATTTAAAAAATATACCCAAAATTCGTTGAAGTACACCTTATGCATAATTCAGAATTCTTTCTCTTTCTCCTCCTCATCTTCTACTGCTTCTTCTTCTTCGTTTTTTTATTTCATATTCTCATAATTCCTTTTTGGAGGAAAAAATCAAACAAAAAAAAAATACATAATATTACAAAATCAAAAGAAGAACGAGGACAAATACGACGATGAAGATGAAATACTTCAAAAACGAAGAAAAAAAAAAGAAGAAGAAAAGGCACGGAAAAAGAAGAAAAAAGAGAAGAAAAAGAGGAGAAATAGAGAAAGAAAAAAAAATAATAAATAACTTGTACGAAAAAACGCTTGTACGTGGAGAATTTCTCTTTTAGTTACATAAAGTTTTTCTTTGGATCAAACACTCAAATATAAACATCTTGTAAGTTTTATCCCACGTGCTAATTTTACGAAATTCAAAATATTAAGAAGTGTTTGAACGGATCGTGGCTCACTCTCAAAAAGAAGAATATGTGGCAGTAAGCTCCAAACCCATTATAGTATTATACCCTATCCCACCATCCCATATCAATAATGTGGTTGTTATCTTGCAAAGACGAGTCTCATAAGCCCCACACATTTATGATTTATCCTACCAAAACAGAGTACGGCCCCATTGTTAATTTCTCGGTAATATCAGTTCCTGCGAAATCAATATCACTTGATTTTTGTTTGAAACTTTTCCTCCTTCATGGTGGAGCAGTTTTCAGTGTTTTCTTAAATTCTAAGGCAGAGCATTTGTTGAAAAGTTAATGATAAAAAAGGATAAATATATAGATAGATAATGGTAGATAAACAAGTGACAGTTGAAAAAGAAATTCTATTATATTATTGCTGAGGAAGAAACATAATTGAACATCATAGAATGGTAGAAAATGACGTCAATTCAATCTATCAGTCTTGCATTTCATGCTCATAGTATTAATTTAAAGATTTAATTTCACTATGTATTATTATTATTATTATTATTATTATTATTATTATTATTATTATTAGTAGTAGTAGTAGTAGTAGTAATAGTAGTAGTAATAGTAAAAATATTAACTTTTGCATTTATTATATAAAAAATTACCCAAATATATAAATTTGATGAGATGATTGAATAAAATTATCTAAAAAATGGTCACTTTTTAATAATTGAGATACTAAATTAACATAGCCTCTCTTTCAAACATCAAACTAATATTCATTTTGATCAACGTTAATATACTATTGCAAAAAAAATATATATATTGCCGATATGATCTAAACTACAAATCACAAAACCTACTTATTTTAACACTCTCAATACTAATATATCAAATCAATACAAATGAAAAAAAAATCAACCCCCCATCTATCCCATCCGATTGTAATGCCCATCCGCAAGTCATATGACAAGATTAAAAGGTATTGAAAATTATGCTAAAAAAATATAGGTAAATAATGAAAATACTACATAATATGAATAATAAATATATTAGATGTTCAATTCAATAGGTATGTAGATGATTATATTTATTATTTTTAATTAATAATTATTTTTTATCCAATTTACTCACGTACAATTAATAATAGCTGAATATTCAATTCACTAGATATGTATATGATTATCTTAATATTAAGGTTTAGGAAGTAATTTAAAATTAGAGTATTTTTTTATTTTATTGGATCAATTCTAGAACCTATTATTCACATTATTTACAAAAATCATTGTTTACTTAGCAAAATCGTTATGATAAAGTTTTACAGCCATATGATTAAAACATGTCATTATTGTCTAATGTCTATATTGTTGTGATTTATTTTTTTCTATGGTTGCTACAACTAACAACCTCATTAGTTTCCATAATACATGATGATTATTTGATTATTTGAATTATGTCACATGCACCTATTATATAAGTCGCTATTTGTAGGCATGTATGTTTATCCATTGTGGTGTTTTATGTTGATTGTTGAGCGTGCCTTTTTGGCCTTTTCGTAACCGATATCCGTAAAAAGTAGAGTCAACGAAAACCAAATTAAACTTTCTCATAAGAAAATGTGAGGGGCAATGTATATTCACGAGGCAAAAAGGGGACCAACTTGTTGTGTGTCCGGAAACTTTGTACATCTGAATTTGGTTCATACAAATCATCTAACTATATAAAAAGTTAATTTGATATTGACATGTAGGACATTATATTATATCAAGCAGTAAGGTGCATGGGATCAAGATATAAATTGCTAAATCCAGTGAGGTCCAAATTAAAAGGGACCTACTTGCTAATTTTAGTTGTCGTCCAAAGGAGAAAGACTGTGCACAAGATACTGACTTTTCATGCCATCATTCGATGTTGAAGAGGAAAAAAAGAGAAGAAGCTAAGGGGGCAGTTTTTGACTTTTATCAGAGAACAAGGAATAAAAGGAGTTAACATTATATTTTTCTTCTCAGAAGTAAAAAATTCTTCACTTCATCAAGTTGAGGAATAAAAAGAGAAAAAGGTGTTTTTACTCATCAATACTTCATGATTTGTTGACTTCTTTATTCCTAGGCTCATGGCATCTAAAAAAACTAACAGAAAAATTTGAGCATCAACAAAATTTATTATTTTTTATTATTATTTTTAATTTATATTTTAAATATTATTAGCTAATTATTGGTCAAATTTTTTTTACATTTTTGGGAATCTCATTCTCTTATACTTAAGACTTTAAAAATCATTTGATGCAATTCATCTTCTTTACGGTGAATCGAAATAATCTTTTGTTGAAAGAAGAAAAAAAAAAGCTAATATTCAGTATTTAATTACTTGTGATTGAATTGAATTTCATTACTTGTTAGCAGCCTTCTTTTCGAAAATATTAAATTCAGAAAATTTTAAAAATTGTCCAAAAGAGAAGGAAATTTATAATAATTTCTTATTCCGCAACTTGTTACGACATTATCATAGTTAAAAAATCAACCAGAAGAAAGAAAAATACTAAACAAAACAATTACAATATGTCACAAAGGATGGGGAGACATTATTTGTGTGTATCGTCCATTCAGCCCCACGCTTCCCACATCAAATCTTAACCGTTGAACCATTCCCCGTGGGACCCATCAACGGCAAGAAAGAGCTCTAAAGTTTGACACTATCATAACTGTCCAGTAGCGTACGTCATAAACTCAGGATCAGACTGCAAACCGGCCATCGTCTCCGGAGCCAAAACCACCTCCAAATCGACGGTGCCGCTTCCGTCTCTTCCCGGAAACGCTGAAATCTTTCCATCGAACTTGTTCGCGCCACCGCTCCTCACCGCCAACGGCCTTCCCCAACCGAAGTCGTTGTCGTACATCGGAAACCTTGGCGAGCTCCCCATCGTGATCGACGCGCCGTCGGGATTCCCCAGCGGAAAACACCGCGGGTTCGATTCCCAATCCTTCACGAACTGCCTCACTGTAGCGTCGTTATGAGCCCTAACGTTCTTGTTGAGCTGCTCCGCGCACCAACGCAGATCGTGGGAGAGCACGTCGGCGGCGGTGGCGAACGTCGGAATGCTCTGAATCGCGTTTCCGAAGTAGAAAGGTTCCAATTTCGGCTCTAACCGGTGGCGACAGTTAACCGCCATTCTAAACGTCGTCGTTTTCGAAGCCGGCAATTTCCTTGCGCGAGTGACCGCACGCCACAGCAGCGCGCATACGGATTGAAACGACGAAATCTCGACAGTTGTAACCGTTTCTGTTTCAGCCGCGCTCTTGAACCAATTCTCGAGGAGTGTCGTTACCTTACCGTTACCGTTATCTTTTTGTAGAAGATTGTCGTTACTCCTTTTCCGTAACAGCTCAACGGAGTTAGCACCCTCCGTCCATTTTCTGTTGTTAGCTCTTGCTTTCAGCTTCTGAATTGCTTCGCGGCTGAAGCTGAAGATTCTCTCCCTAATTGGCGCGTCGGCGTTGAACGTCACCTTCGGCCCGCCCTCTGGCAATCGGAGGACGGCCTCGGAGATGAGAACGCTGTCGCGGCGGAAGTCAGGAACATTCCGGATACTCTTACTGGCTCCTCTGCATTCCTGAGCGAATGTGTTGAAGAAGTTCCAGAAAGAGGTTCCGTCAGTGACGGCATGGTTGACGGAAATTCCGATGAAAAAGCCGTCGGCGAGCTCGGTTACCTGAACGGCCATAATCGGGGAGTAATGACCGCTGTAACTAACCTTTCTATCGAAGGTGAAGAATTCTCTGAAAGATTTATGGACGTCAAGGGGGGAAAGAAGATCGAGAACATTGAGAGCGGGTGCGGCGGCGTGGAGGAAGTGGACGCCGGCGTCGTTACAGGAAATATAGACATAACCGTGGGAGTCAGTGGTTAAACGACCGGCGAGAGGGGGAAAGAGGGAGAGGGTTCGTGAGAGGGCGGATTTCAAGAGTGGAATTAGTTGGTTAGAAGAGAGGGAAGTTGGTTGGGTGAAGAGGCATCCCTTTTGGATGTAGTGGCAGGATAACATAGGAAGGTCTGAAACACTAAGTTTGAGTTTTGAGAGCGAGGATTTTTGGTCAGGAAAGATGGTGCATTTTGAAACCAAAGTGGGTGCTGAAGAAGGCATTGTTTTTGTGTGTCTGGCTATTAATTGGGATTGCTTTGGATATATAAAGGAGATTTTTGTCTCCACCCTCTCTCTGGGTTGTTTTTGTGATATTGAGTGAGGAGATGAGAGAAAGAGTGGGTATGTGTGCGGTATTTATAGGGTAAAGGACGGTGTGCGTGTCCTGGTTCATGCATCGAACTTGGTCACCCATCTTTCATTTCTCTCTCTCTCTCTCTCTGCCTTAATTTGGGAGGTTTAATTTTTTCTTTTCTTAAACTAAGATATTATTATTTAAACTACTATGTAATGTAATCAACCTCTCTGGTTGTCTCAAAGGTATATACTTTTCTTTTTTTTTTTTTTTTTTAAATTGTGATGTGAGATGAAATTTATAAAATCCGATATTCCATCCTAGTTTAGTTGTCAAGATAGCATGATATTATATGATATATTTTCTTAAATCTATTTTATTATTTTTAAATTTGGACGTGGTTTGCATTTTAAAATTCTTCGTTTTTACTCGCAAATTTGGTGGTAAAAAGTATTAAATTTTTTATGTAAAAATATTATTATTATAATTTTTTTAATTTTTATCGTGGCAATTACTTACATACAATTATTTAGCGTAAAATTTTATTGCAGTTGTTAACGATTTTACTAAACTCGCCTATTTATTCCCGATAAACGCATAATACCATTGCAACCTCTATTCATTGTATCTGGCTTTTATGCAAAGCTTTCCGCCAATATAAAAGGCCGCGATGATCCTATATGTAATATTATGTTTTTACGTGTAACATTGCATTTTTATGTGTCAAAAATATTTTTTTTCATAGTAAATAAAATGCTGGTATTTTGTATGATGCAAAAGTGTGGCATTCCATTCTTGCACCATAGGACTCTAATGACATCTAATTTGGTGCCAAAAATTCACCAGCAAGAGACACTAAAGTAAGATCTTTGCTTTATTTACTAGCATTTGTCATGTGTGGTTTTTTATGATCCTCCTAATGTAGTCCTACTATGTGGCCCTTCTCTCTAACTCCATTGCATGCGTTTTTCAGAGAGAGTTATTTTTTGGTTAGGGCAATAAAGATTTTTTATTTTCGGCTTAATAATCAAGTAAAGAAATTTAGAAATAAAAATAATTTAGAAGTTCTAGTTCCTTTCAAAAATGATTTTGCTTTAAATTATTAGAATTTAATTTAATATTATTGTTACTTTAATGCATGTATCTTATGAAATTATACCTTTATTTTATTTTGGAGAATGATTTGAAAAAGACAAAAATAAAGTACTCAACTACATAAATGATAGAGTACACGTATATATCCCGCTAACAACAGGTACAATTTAGTCCTATAATTATAGTATTTTGGAATTTAAGTGTCTTCTAAATAAATAATAAGAATTTTATGAATTACTTCTTTAAATTTTGAGAGACTTAGTTATCTACTTAATAAGACGATCAAAATATAATATTTTTTTCATGTAAATAATTTTAAAAAGTATCTCCCACTAATAATGTTCTAAAAAAACAAATAGTATTGATTTAGACGTGACAAATATATTTACACTAAATTTTATTTTTAGTTGTGCATATAAGTTTAGGCTAAATTTTATTTTTTTATATAAAAATTATTGAACCATAATTTAATTGAATATATTAAATTATTTGATAATTCTAAGGTAAATAATACATGTAAATAATCACTTTTTCTTTCAGCGTGTGGGTTAGACATAAGCTATCCTGCCAAAGAACTGAAAGTACGGATTTTAAGTACGAAATCCACTTATAAAAAATTATGATAGGTAATTAATAATGTTTAGACTTTAACTTAATTGTAGTAATATCACTAGCATGTATTCTTTTTTTTTATTCTAAACAAACTTTGGAATAGATGAACAAATCATTTCATCTTATCTTAATTAACAACTGTTATGATGATTCATATTTTTATATTTTCTATTGTAAAATTATTAAAAACAAAATAGTAGAAGATGATAAAAGAACAGTAGTAGCAAGAATGTAGAATAGATATATCCAATCTAATTAGGGATAATGATGTTTATTTATATGTTTCTTTACATTGCACTTGTGCTTACATTAATATGACAATACAAAGAAGTAGAGATGATGGCGTATACCATTAACTTTTCTTTAAATGATTAAATCATCACTCCATTATTAAATGAATTTAAAGCTGATGACAATAATAACGCAACCTCATATTAAGGAAGTTGAATTACTTAAAAAAACTAAAAAATAAAGAATTAAGCGTGATGTGCCGGTGTATAATAATAAGGTACAGTAGCTTAGAGATTAGAACAAAACTACTGTCAATTCATCATTAGATAACCTTATTATTGTTTGTCTACTACCGAACAAATAAATAAATATTCATATACAGTTATTTTTATATAAAATTATTATTTAAAAATTATTAATAATAATTTCATAAAATATTAAATTATTATTAATAATTTTTAAATAATAATTTTATATAAAAATAATTAGATGTGAGTCTTCGTCGAACAAATTTGACAATTTTAGGGATAAAATAATGATAACCCATATAGTTCCAATATAATGCATTTGTGACACTTGGTGATGAAGGGTTTTGTTGGCGAGGGTAAACAAAGCCACGTGGGACTGTCCCATGATTATGAGATAGATGGATGAGCATTGATATGGTTTTTGGGAGAGGCTTTCTTGGAATGGTAGACATATAATAATAATAATAATAATAATAATAATAATAATAATAATAATAATAATAAAGAGATGTTAAATTAAAGATTCAGTGACATTATATCTGAAATGGAAAAACTAGCTAGCAAGTAAACGAGTAGTATCCGAAAATCCAAATAAGAAAAGAACATGCAAACAAATGAAGAGATTACCAAAGATCTCAAAGATTTTTCTTAAAATCGCAGCAGAATCCTTGGGACTTGGGAGTGAGGTTCCTTCGTGGTGTGTGGTCTTCCGTGAAGTAAGCAAATGCAAATATATGACAGATTATTGCAAGCTGATCCGATTATTTTGTCTCCTACTATTGCAATCACTCAAAATATATCACTTCAATCCTTCTAACAGAGCCTAAATTCTTTTTCATTTACAATAATTTTAGATAGGTTTAATTTTGGTTGTTTCTGTAATCTTATTAAATTTTTAATTAAATTTTTATATATTTTTTTAATTAAATTTTTATATTATTTTTAATTTTAAAATTAAATTATTTTTATATAAAAAATATTATACTTAACAGAATATTTTTTTAAAAAAATATGTGATTAAATTGTCAAAAATCTAATTAGGTTTTTAATTATAAATATTTTTAATTTGTAGAAAAATATTTAGTTAATTTTAATAATTTTTATATTAACAAAAATTTAATTATAAAATTAAAAATAGTATAAAAACTTAATTTAAAAAATATAAAAAATTAATTATAAATTTAATAAAATTATAAAGACCAACAGAATAATTAGATATAATTTAAATTTTTATGACTCAATTGAATTCTTAATATCTGAATCTTATAACTAAGAATTCCGATGACTTAACTAAAGCTCCATAAAAAAAAATATTTTCTAATAAAAAATTACTATTTTTATTTTGATAATATTACTTATTCTTTTTACAAATTTATGAAAATATATAATCCAAAAAATAATATATGAAATAACATTATAAAAAATTATGTAGGTATTATTTTATCTACATAAAAAATATTTTACAATAAAAATAATTTAATTTTTATATTTATATTTTTAGAACGTCCCAATTTAATTTCCTTAATTGGTCAAGTGTTTCTCATCCAAACTGCACTTAGCGTGCTATCAATGACACGAAATGTAATATATTTTCATAGTTGTAAAAAGATTTTTAATTAATTTGCATGTTTTATTTTGTTATTTTAAATATTTGCTTATCAAACTTAGATCCTAATAATAATATTAAAGAAATAATAAGAAAGGCATTAGGCATGCATAGCGCCCACTAGGGTATTTACATTTTTGCAAGTATATAGGCTGTGAATAACTGTGATTCCTCAAATCCCAAATTGGTCGGTTCCATAGAATCTCAACTGTTTAGCTAATCTTGAACTGTCTCATATCCTAAACCAAATATTGTTAAGGCTACTTGAACCTTATTATATGTTATGGAATCCATTTTCCTATTTATATAATATATTGTAACTTAGGTTTTAGATCATCTGATTGCAAAAAAAAGTTCCGTTTAAACCAACTTCCAGGAATCTCACAACCGCCATTGTGATTTGTCGGTTTGTGTCAGCATAATATAATATCATCCTAACCATTAATATTATATATATACATGGTGGTGTGGATTGTCATTGCAAATAATAATAATAATAATACTAATAATAATAATTGAAGTACTAGCTAAGCTAGCTAATAGCACATTTAATTTTGGCCTGTGAGATATTTAATTTGTTTGACTAATAGAGTATATATTACTATATTGGACCTTAGCTTCAATTAATAGAATACAAGTACTTGATAAAGAGGAATCGGTCTAAAATTGTGCTGTATTTGTACTAACTTTTAACTTAACATACATTTTTTATTAGTAGATTGATGAGCATGAAATTCATTTATTTTGTTTTTAAATATCTATATTATTTTGAACATTTAATTACATCAAAATCTAATATATATTATCTAACTATAATTCACATTCGAATATTAATCATTTGAATAAGAAATACTTATATGTGTATATATGAGTTTTAACTATTATATATATATATATATATATATATATATATATATATATATATTAAAAATTAACTGTCAAATCAACTATCATATATATTTTATATTTTAATATATATTTTATATGACTAATTAATATAATAATTGATTTTTAATATATTCATAATATTTTTAATTAGATTTAATTATTTTGTTGGTCTTTATAATTTTATTAAATTTTTAATTATATTATTTTTAATATAAAAAATATTAAAATTACAAAATATTTTTTTGTAAATTAAAAATATCTAAAATAAAAATATAATTAAATTTTTAATTACATATTTTTTGAAAAAAATATTCGGTTAATTTTGATATTTTTGACATAAAAAAATTTAATTATAAAATTAAAAATAATATAAATTTTAATTAAAAAAATTAATAATAAATTTAATAAAATTATAAAAATTATTTTAATTATTTACATCCGATTTTTTTTTATATCAAAGATAAGAGATTCGAATTCATAAACTTTTAATTAAATATAAAAAAATTATACCATTTAAATTATAACTCATTAGTTTATTTACATCCGATTTAATAATGAAAGAATAAGAATATAATACATGAGGCCACTTGATATGATATTGAAAATAATAAATTTGAGAGTGCTAAGTAACGAAGTGTGTTCTGGCTTTTGCCGCTATGGAGAGTGGATGTGTCCAAGTTCTGAGATCCTTTTGGGAATTTTTCAGTAACCACAATGTAGCTTGGAATCAGCCACGTGTCTCACAGTTCAGGGCCAGCCAGCCACAAGCCTTCTCTGTGTGACAGTTGCCATGTGTGTGACAGTGCAAAACCAACCATGAAACCAAAATTTATTAATCCTACTTTCTAGGCAAAGTATTCTATGGAATTCATGCAAAGAACTCTATTTAATGTAGGGGTGGTAATACTATTTGAATTTGTGGGTGTTTATTTTGTCTTTATTTATTTGGAGTGAGTAATTATCTATTTTTACACCGGAATAAGTTCTTGGACAGAGCGGGATGTGATTGGGTTTAGGTTAAATCCACTTTTATCCGCTTCAGTATATATGTATTTTTAGTATATAATATATGTAATAAATATAAAATAATTAGTAAAATAATTAATAATATTGTATCATATTTAAATTTTTATTTTAATTTATGTTATGTATGTAAATAATAGTTATATAATTTTTAAAATTTAATTTTATTTGTTAGATTTAATAATTATAGGGGTGAATAAGGGCAGGACGGATACCTACAAAGACGGGTTAAGATTTAACATTTTACTACCTACGAGTAGAGATGGAGCGAATTCGATGCGAGTTTTTGTAGACAGAACGGGATTAGGTAAAGTAAAAACCCACTCCATTGTCATCTCTAATTTAATGAAACTCCAAAAAATATTTATAAATTTATCTTAATTTATTAATTTATATTTATATATTTTTAACAAAACTTTTTATATTTTTAAAATAATTTTTTATTATCATCATCATATTCGTACACGTTATCTTTTAGATATCAATATTTGTTCATAAAAATCAACACTCGTAATTTTACTATTTTTTAGACATCAAAGTCTTACCGATCAAAAATGGCAAACCTTTAGCTGAGAATTAGGGGTTAATTTTTTTGGATATTGGATAAAAATGAGTGTAATTTTTTAATATTGGAAGTTATGGTGTTTTACAAAATTCTGGGACTATAAAATTCGCAGAGTACGAATTGTTAGATTAATTTTTTTTTAATTTATAAAAATAATACACAGACTGCGTATTATAAATACACACTCTGCGTATTGTTAGTACAATACGTGTTTTACGTATTGTGCTTGCACAAAACAGCGCTCCTATAACATTGTAAAACTCTATTTTTTATAACATTAACGTAAAATTCTCTCCACTCTTCCATATTAAAATAAAAAATCCAGAATTAGGTTGGAGCGAATCTATAATTATTTTTTACAATTCCATGGAGAGGAGATTTCCGTGAAAGTTCGATAGAATACTTTGCCTTCTTTCTAAGTACACTTTTATTTCTGCATGCATTGGGATTATTATTTCAAATTATTGCTTAGGGATGTGTGCATGTACGGATGTTCTATCAATTTAGAATACATTTTACTAGCTAGTTAAGGAAAAAACAAACTTGGATTTTTATTTTATTGAAAAACACTTTAATTTTCGTACTACTTGATTATTTTACATGTATCGGTGTGATTTGTATGTAATTGTGAAAGAATAATATTACATATATACTCTCTATTTATTTCATGATATTTCTTTTTTTCCGAAAACTTCTTTTATGATTAGTCATGTTATATATATATGATAAATCGACCACCAATTAACTACTATTTGTATAAAAATATGGAATGACCCCACACTATACAAATATTAGAAAAAATATCACTACAAATCTTATTAAAGTACGCTCAAAATACATGAAATCTTTGTTTTTTTTTTTTCCAGAAACTCACGAGAGTGACAAAACTCACAGCAACTCCTCTTCTACTTCTTGTCGGTCGCAATTTCTTCTTCTTATTCATTGTGCGTTTCCCCTCTCCTTGGTAGCAAGTTCTTCTTTTTCATTATATGGTAAAATTTTGTTAGAGATATAATTATTTATATTATTTTTTATTAGTTTAAATTTTTAAAAGCGCCCATACTAGATTTGGTAGCTGCTTTGACCCAAAAAAAAACTTACATACAATATATATAAAAACAAAAAAAAAATGATGGGCGATTTTGGATTTTTGCGAAGCTTTTTTATTTTAAAATGCTTAATTTGACCTCTTGGTTTCACTTATAATCACCTATATATGTATGCAGTTTTTTTAATATCGTTTGTGCAAGTCTCGACCAAATAAGAGAGGAAATATCTTTGATTTTTTTTTTATCAAAAATAGGAGACTCGAACCCGCAAATATCTATGCCATTTGAACTATAACTCATTGGCAAATATCTTTAATTTATAGTCAATCTTTTTTAATATTACCATCAAAGATAAATTACAAATCGTTAAGTATATGCAATTAGAGAAATGTTATTTGTTTTTTAAATTTTTAGTCTTTAATAAATTTTTTTTTATTTCAATAATATTATTTAATTAATTTAAATATTTATTTTTATAAAAAAATATTTATTTTTTATGAGAAATTATTTGTTTTTTAATTTCTTTTTCTTTTAAAGACGGAATAATAAATAATTTTTAAAAAATATCTAGTTACACTAATGTAATTAACCGTATGACATAACTCAATTTGGTTTTCTAATGGACTAAATTGAGTCGTCTATATTTATAAAATCAATGGTATTATGTATGGACTAAAAATCAGTTATATATAAAATATATTGAAATAAAAATATAAAATAAAATAAATTAAATAATATATATATTTATATATAAATATATAATAATTAATTTATTAACTAATTTTTAGTGTGCACATAATATATATTTTCGTGCTTTGATGATAGACAAAATTAAATTCCTCAAAATATCAAATTGAGTTTGATATTTTTAATATCATGTGAGCTAGTTATTAAACAATTAAATAGTAGACTTAAGTATTTTATTAATTCGTAAAAAAAGTAATTTACTGTTATGTACAAAACTCAAAGAGCAAACTAATAAATAAGCTTAGAACAGAGGGGCTAAACAGAAACTCAAGTGAGATATCATATACCAAATTGAGTATTATATTTGTTTTGCATTTTTATAAAATGAACGATGAAAACGTTTGAGTTGAAAACGTGGTTAAATCCAAGCGGCCGGTTGGTATACAATATAACGTGGGCATAAAATAGTTGGTCGGTAATTAATTCATGCACGCAGTGCCGCCTGTGTCACGTTAACTCTTTTAAATTGCTTCGGTAAACTTAGCACTTATTTATATTGTAAACTCTTCATTGATAGAATATTATGTTTAAGTCATAATATTAATGATAATAAGAGTATCATTTGCATTTCTTTATTTATATATTTAGTTAATATAGTAGTATTCCTCTTATTATTTAATTTCTTTAGAAAATCAATCTAAAATTTTTTATTTTTCAAACGATTACATAATATAAAATTAAGATTATATATCGTTATAAAATAATCTTAAGCCCTTTTTATATGAATTTTAAGTATTATACTACTTACCATTCCTCTTTTTTCCCTAGCAAATACACATGATCATAATAACTTAGTAGTCTTTTCTAAGATCCCATACATCTTGATTTCCATCACTTTCGTACACCAACAAATACAAATAAAGGCGTACAATAATATTTCAGTTTGCATGAATTTGATTTTTTGTGCTGTACAAATTTGTGTGTTTCATCTTTTGCTTTCGCTTAACAATTTTGCTTATATTTATGTCAAAAAAAAAATGTTTCCAAAAAAAAAATAAATGTTACAAGTGTTGCTGCTTTAATATATTTTAATAAATCTATCATGCATAAGATGTGATATTAATATTATTATTTATTACACTTTTGCCAATATTTAAAAAGTAAAATATTTTAACCTTAAAGAAAAAAAATAAGTTTTGGCATTAAGTAGTAATAATAATAATAAATTATAAAATATTTGAAAAAAGAAACCCTTCACAAGGTGGGATAACTTTAAAAAAATAAATACAATATGGATTGTATAACTTTCTTTTTAATTTTTGGCACATCATATTTTTGTAACTTAATTTATATCATCACATATTTAAAACTTATTTTTTTTATATTAATTGAAATTTTTTGTAGTTTAAAAGGAAATAATTTAAGAATTTTTGATATTTTTTAATATTTAAATAATTTTATTTATCGTAACTCATCTTTCATAATACAATGTTAATTTTATTTTTTAATAAATATTTTAACACATTAAATATTCATAAATAAAATTAATAATTTATTATTTTATTAATTAATTTTAAGTCTTGGATGCAGACAAAACATTAATAAAACCCCCGAGATAAAAGCATATCCGATCCAACATCTCTTTTCAACTGATTAATGGAGTTGGACCAATTAAAAGGGCGGCTGTAGTGGATGAGATTCATAATCTTTTTCAATCAATGTTTCCGACACTTTAATTTACTGCTAAGAACGAAGATCTTCTAGCCAGCAAAAAAGTACCGATATTGCTCTAATAATGGTTCAAATATAAACGTTTTATATGATGCATACTACAGGTTCCTAGCTTGAATTCAAAATATCTAAGATACTTCACAATTTTTATAAAATACTAATGTTACTCTGATGTGGATGGACTTTCGAGATATAGTTCGTCTTTTGATAAATAACAAATTTTTTGTCAAATTGAGTTATACTTTGGCGGTAAAAAAATAAGGGATGAATATCTATAAAAGGTACTTCGATACTCAAGTCAATAAGTGTATAATAAATTCTGTAATGTTGTATCTCAAAAATAATTTCTTACCATCCTTTTATATTTGGGATGAGGTACAAACGGTTATACTTTTCGAGTATTCTATTTAAATAAGAAATAATAGCATATTAGAGCGTTATAATTTGTTTTGATACTTATTATTGATAACCGATCTATAGTGTTTATAGCTGAGTTATAACGTATAATCGAGTTATAACGTATAACCGAGTTATAACAGTCATATCATAGTTCTTAAGTTTGGCCTGGTAATATTTTGATAAAGCAGGTTGAGTTTTAAATGATGAGTTATAACTCGGCGCTTTCAGTTATAGGTATTGAGCCCCCAGTTCAATTTACTTTATTAAAATAAATGAAAAAAAAAGAAATAAATGAAATAAATAATTTTAAAGAAAAGAATAGTCTTGTCATTGAATGTAAAAGGTCACCGTTCCATTTTCCAATGCAATCAGGGCCGTTGGTTTAAAATGAAGCAATAGTTAGGGTTTTGTGATAGAACTGAATAGGTTTCATTAAATATGACGTTGTATTTATTTGAAATTCTAAAGGGTTTCATAAAGGTAACTTCTCTTTCTTGAAAACGTGTTGGAAAAAGGAGTAATAAAAATATGAGTAAAAGAGGTGAGTTTTAGTTGTTGTTTATCGTACCTCCTTCTTCTTCTTTTTCATTTTTGTTTTCTGAAAAACAATAGTTGATAAAAAGGGAAAGGAAATACAGAAAGATGTGGATGATGGTTCGTACAAGTGGGTTAGTGAGGATGTAAAAATTGTGGGTCTTTATTTGTGGATGACGGTAGTGTAGGTGAAATAGATGCATCAAAATTGGTGAGGGCAGAGTCTGGTGTGCAGATTGAATTATTACCATGTGGTTCGTCCGAACACTAGGGAGGCCGAGCTTATGCGCTTCCGAGCAAATCGCCGATGAAGGGGAAGAGCTTTACGTCGGCCAAAATCAAACACCGCGGCGGGAATACCTGCACAAGATACTCCGACGCTCAAGTCAGTAGTGATTTTGAGTAAACGAGTTTAGGGTGAAGAGTATAAGACTGAGAGTGATAGAACCTGAGACCTAACCGAGGATATTAGCTCGGTTTTATAGGAGTTGTTTTTACCCGTTGGTGGATAAGTCCTAGTTTATAGGTTGGTTATGATATTCTGTTTAGGTGAGTAGGTTTTGTTGAGCACGTGCCTTATTATTCGGACGGGTGAGGCCGAGCTTATCTGCTCACGTTCTGAGTTTGTTTGATGTGACGCCAGCCTCAGATATTTGCGTGCCGAGTATTCCGGGCGACCGAGGATGTGGGTGACGTATCATAGCCCCAAACTTGCCTTGGTTTGGACAAGACTAAGGCGAGCTTTGTACACTTCGGATGGCAAAATCCTCGGTTGCTTTATTTGTTATGTGTGTTCCTTATAGCCCCCGAGCTTGTCTTAGTTTTGGCGTATTTGTGTTTTGAAACGGTTTGTAGCATTAATTGCCTGCGTGGTTCTTCGTGCGTTAATGAATGATTGATTTGATTGTGTTGCAAGTTTCGAGGAGCCCCTGACCGTTTGATTCGCTGAACTTTGATCGTGGGTTTTTCGAGGGGGTAGATCAAAGGGAAATGTTTCATATGTAACTGCTTTTTCACTATGTAATAAACGTGCTTGCTTTCCCTAGTATTTTTCTTTTTTGTATTGGGTGCTTCTGTGTTTTTGGAGAAATGAGCAAGAAAGGTGAGTGTTAATTTGTTTTCTCGCTGCCTCCTTCTTCTTTAATTTTGATTCTCTGTTCCCTGTTCTTATGGAAGGTAAAATTCCTGATGAGGGTGAGGGGAGTTTGTATGGTTGGGTTGACTCTAGGGTTAAGGAGTATGTGTCTCAGTTTAGTGATGAGGAGTCTGTTGACATGCTGGGTTCGAATGTTTGGGTTAGGAGTGGTAGCGATATAAGGATAGAGATACTTCCTTGTGGATGACCGGGTTTTCCATTCTCGTGAGGACTGGGCTTACTTCTATATGTACAGTTGCCTTTTTACTGAGTTGGGAGTTAGGGTTCCTTTTACTGATTTTGAATGTGGTGTGCTTTATTGGTTGAACTGTGCTCCGAGTCAACTTCACCCAAATTCCTGGGGGTTTGTTAGGGCCTTTGAGGTGTTGATGGAATTCCTTGAGCAGCCGCCCTCTCTTCGGTTGTTCTTCTCTTTGTTTCAGGCTAAAGGGGTTAATCGAGGTCTTTGGGTTAATCTTAGTAGTTACCCCCGTCGTGCTATCTTCGGTCTTTACAAGTCTTCTTTTAAGGATTTTAAAACCATGTATGTTAAAGTGAGGAGTGTACCAGAGGAGTTTCCGTTCTATCTAAATGATTTTCTTGTTGAGAAGTTCCCTCTGTCTTGGTGTTCCGAACTTGTGCAAGCTTTAGACGTGGATGATAGGTCGGTTGATGATCAACTTGTGATGGAGTTTCTGTTTGAGAGGTTGGGCCCAAAGGGGTTACTATCTGTGTCCGAGTTGTTAAAATGGGATTCTGATAGAGAGGCGGTTCTGAGATATCTAGGTAAATTAGTTGTTTTTGCTTTGTTGTTGTTTTGTCCTTGTTTGTTCTTATTCTGTTGGCCTTCTGTGCAGGTGACAAGGCGCCTACGATTACTACTGCTGGTTTGAAGTCATTCTTCAATCAGCGGAAGAAAGTTGAAAAGGAGAGTTCGGCTACCAATGCTGACAAAGGTCTTGTGATTCAGCCCGAGCCTGCCCTTAAGTCTAAACGAAAGAGGGGTCTTGCGAAAGAGAAGATTGCTGAGGCTTTCCTGAAGGAAGGAGAGTCTTCTATGGAGCTTCAGCGAGTGGAGTCTGCTTATGAATCTCAAAAAAGGCTGCACGGCTATTCGGAAGATGTTCATAGCTGGTCTTTATGGGGAAAACTGTATCCTTTTTCTGTCATGGATGATGAGCTTTGTTGCTTCCCAGATGATATGAAGATGATTGAGGATGTCGGTCATGTAGGAGTGAGCCGTTTTATGCAGGTAAAGGTTGTGTTTTGTCTAGTATGCGTGTGTTGTTATATTGTGTTGATGTTCTTTGGTTTTGTTTTAGGTGATTGGTACACGTATTATAGCTGTTGGTCATGCTCAAGAGCTAGTTTTTGAGAGAGAACATAAGTCTGCCCTAGATGTCGCCAAGCTGTCCTCAGCTTTGGAGAAAAAGGAGAAGACTATTATGGAATTGTCCTCCTCGTTAAGGTTGAAAGAGTCCGAGCTTGCTGAGGAGAAACGCCTTCACCTCTCCTCTGCAGAGGAGATGAAGACCGTTAAGGCTGAAAATGATCGCTTGGGGTCGAGGGTGAAGGAGTTGCAGACTGAGGTTTACGAGTCATACGCACAAGGCTTCGAGTGTGCTGTTTCTCAAGTGCGGGTGCTGTTTCCCGGGTCAGATGCGGACATGCTTGATGCGACTAAAGTGGTTGTAAATGGGCAGCTTGTGGGTGACGAGGCTGCTGCTTCAGATGATAGCGGGGAGTCTAGCATAGGTGATAAGGCAGATTAGGTCTTTAGTTTGTGCTTTATTTTGTAACCTCTATGTAGTATGTTTTGGATTTGACTTTGAACAATTTTAAGATTTTCTCTTGGTAATGATATTTTGGCTTCCGAACATGTAGCTCGGCATTTGTCGATGGTTGCTTTAACAAAGTCATGAGGATGATGTGTTCTCTTCAAAATTGCGTGTGTGTGTTGATGACGGTCGCAATTATTTCTTGATTGTTGATGAAGAGCATTAGCTCTAATAGAAGTGTTTATGGTAGAATGGTCCTTTAGGATTTGCTTGGGAAACATGATGTTTGTTGTATTTATTTGGATTTTTCCGAGTAATATGCTCATGATGCGCATTTTGAATTCCGAGTATGAAGCTCGGATTAGTTTTTTCATTGGAAAAACTTTGACTTATTTTTATGGTGAAAGTTTTTCGAGGAATATGCTCGGCTCGTGATGTTAGGGTTCCGAGGATAATGCTCGGATAATTCGGAGTGTTTATTAATTGAAATGTATGCTAACTGTTAGGATGAGAACTGTTTTGATTGCACAGTGGGTTGTATGGGTACAATGATTTGTTGCGTCCGGCCTCGTTAAAACCCTCCCCGAGTAAAACCCGTGTGTTTTTGGGAAAAAACCTTCGGAGGGGAAAAAGAGTACCATCATTCGCTATTTTACAAACTATGTTATGACTGATATTTCCTTAGAGAGGAGATATTCCATGTTCCTGGTAGCTGCTCTCCTCTGAGGGTTTCTAGTTTGTAAGCCCCCTTTCCGAGATTTTGGAGAACTCGGAAAGGACCTTCCCAATTTGCCGCTAATTTGCCATGTGCTGGTGGTTTTCGAGCATCTTCTGTTCGTCTGAGTACGAGGTCTCCATTGTTGAAAGACCTGTGAACTACTCTTTTGTTGTGTCTTCGCTCTAGGTATCGTTTTCTGGCTCGCTGCTTTATGGCGAAAACGTCTCTGTCTTCTTCTACAAGGTCCAATTCGGCTGTCCGAGCTTGTTGATTATTTGGTTGATTATAGAGCTCGGTCCTTAACATTGGGACGCTGACCTCTACTGGAATGAGCGCTTCTGCGCCATATACCAATTTGAAGGGAGTTTCCCCTGTGGCAGATTGGATGCTGGTGTTGTAACTCCATAGAATTTCTGGAATGAGGCCGGCCCGCTCTCCTTTAGCTTCGTCGAGCTTTTTCTTTAATCCATGCAAGATAATTCTGTTAGCTGATTCAACTTGTCCGTTAGTCTGCGGGTGCTGTACTGAGCTGAAGTGATGTTTAATGTTAAAATTTGTCAGAAAAGTGGCGAGCTTATGATCTGTGAATTGTCTCCCGTTATCCGAGATTATTTCTCTTGGGATACCGTATCTGCATATGATATTTTTCCATAGAAAAGATCGCACTTTTTCTGCTGTTATGTGTGCTAGTGGTTGTGCTTCTATCCACTTAGAGAAGTAGTCAATTGACACTAAGAGGAACTTTACCTGGCCTGGCGCTTTCGGAAAAGGTCCGAGGATATCCAATCCCCACCTATCGAAAGGCCAGCTTACCTCTATGGTATGGAGCTCCTCGGCTGGGGTCTCTTATAGGGTGGCGTGCCTTTGACAATTATCACATGCTTTGACCTTTGTGATGCAGTCCCGTTTTATCGTCGGCCAATAGTATCCTGTTCGCAAGATCTTTGCTGCTAATGCTCGGCCGCCGATATGGTTGCCACAGACTCCTTCATGCGTTTCAGCCATAACTTCCTCGGCTTCCTCTTTGCTGATGCACTTGAGTAGTGGTTGTGAATGTCCCCGCCTGTATAGGGTGTTTCCGAGCACTGTATAGAAGCTTGCTCTTCTTCGGAAGAGCGGTAAGTTTGGTTCATCATTTGGCATAGTGCCTGTGTTGATGTAATCGAGAAAAGGTGTTCGCCAATCTGGGACCTGTGTAATGCTCAAAATTGTATCCTGCTCAAAACTTGGTTTGTCAAGTGTTAGATGGGACAGTGCCGATGTGTTTTCGACTTGCCGAGTTGTGGCTAACTTAGATAACACATCGGCCCTGGTGTTTTGTTCTCGGTTTACATGAATAATATTGAATTCTTTAAATTTTGAAATTAGATCCTTTGTTATGAGCCAATATTTCTCTAACAAAGGATCTTTTACCTGGAATTTGCCCTTTATTTGATGTACCACTAACGAAGAGTCGCAGTAGGCTGTTATTCGAGGTATGTGTAGTTGCAGGGCGAGCTTTAGTCCAGCAAGTAGGGCCTCGTATTCTGCCTGATTGTTGCTTGCGTTGAAGCAGAACTGTAGTGACTGCTCGGCCACCACTTTGTCTCCTTCTTTTAGTAGTATCCCTGCTCCACTGCCTTCTTTGTTTGACGCTCCATCCACATGTATGCTCCAACTGACCTCTGTATTATGTGTGTCATTAGTCATCTCCGATATAAAGTCGGCTAGCACCTGTGACTTCAGTGTTTTCCTTGATTCGTAATGAATATCGAACTCGGAGAGTTCGACCGACCACTTTATCAATCTGCCGGCGAGCTCGGGTCTGGTTAATATCTGCCTTAGCGGTTGGTCCGTTCGTACTATGATTGTGTGGCTCTATAAATAGTGCCGCAGTCTTCTTGCTGTGGTGATTAGTGCTAGCGCCAGTTGTTCTATCTTCGGGTACTGTGTTTCTATTGGTTGTAGTACCCTACTGATGAAGTATACTGGGTTTTGCTTTCTTCCTGTTTCTGTTACTAAGACCGAGCTTATAGCATGGTTAGATATTGATAGGTATAAATACAGTGGCTTACCTGTCTCTGGCCTTTAGAGGATTGGTGGTGATGTTAGGTGTTGTTTGAGTTCGGTAAAAGCATTCTCACATTCGTCTGTCTAGTTGAACTTCCTGCCTTTAGAGAATGTCTGGAAAAAGTGATAAGATCGCTTTGCCACTGCGGGTAGGAAACGTGATAGAGCAGCGATTCGTCCTGCAAGTTGCTGGACTTTCTTTACCGTTTTTGGGCTTGCCATGTTCAGTACGGCCTTGCATTTTTCTGGGTTGGCCTCGAGACGTTAACATGAATCCGAGGAACTTCCCTCCTTGTACTCCGAATGCACATTTGTCTGGATTGAGCCTCATGTTATATGCTCGGAGTTGTTTGAAGATTTCTACTAAGTCGTCACAGTGTGATCCCTGCATAGGTGTTTTGGCTACCATGTCATCTACATAGACCTCCATATTGCGGCCTATCTACTGCTGGAATACTCTGTCCATTAGCCTTTGGTATGTCGCACCTGCATTCTTTAGGCCAAAGGGCATTACCTTGTAACAAAAATTCCCATGTTCTGTTATAAAAGCTGTTTTGCTTTGGTCTTCTGGGTGCATTAGAATCTGGTTATAGCCAGAGTATGCATCCATAAAACTCAAAGCTTTGAAACCAGAGGCGTTATCAACTAATTTATCAATGCAAGGCAATGGGTATGCATCTTTAGGACAAGCTTTATTTAAGTTTGTAAAGTCGACGCACATGCGCCATTTACCTGAGCTCTTCCTTACCATTACCACGTTGGACAACCATGTGGTGAAGCGAATTTCTCTGATAAAGCCTGCATTGAGGAGCTTCTGGGTTTCTTCAAGTGGTGCTTGTTTTTTCTCCTCTCCGAGGTTCCTTTTCTTCTGTGCAACTGGTCGGATTATTTTGTCAATTGCTAGCTTGTGGCAGATGACTTCTGGGTTTATTCCAGGCATGTTATCTGGTGTCCATGCGAAAAGGTCGGCGTTCTCACGTAGTATGTGAATGAGTCTTGCCCGGTCTGCCCCTTCTAATGCTTCTCCAACATATGTGCATTGTTTGTCGTCTGCTGTTAGTGTTACTTGTTGAAGATTGTCCATTGGCCAAGGTCTTTCGCCGAGGTCTTCCCTTGGGTCAAGATCGGCTAGTGTCGCTGTTGGCAGACGTGTGGATTGCTTGAACCTGGGGCCGAGCTTCATGTTTTGTTTGAACTGGTTTTAAGCCGGCGTTGTAGCATTGCCGAGCTTCTTGATGATCGGCATATACCGTGGCGATCTTGTTTTCCTGCACTGGGAACTTGACACACAGATGTAATGTGAACACCACTGCCCGGAATAAATTCAGGGCAGGTCTCCCAAGTATAATATTGTAAGGGCTGTAACAGTTTACTATTAGGTATTGAATATCAATTGACTTTGACATAGGAATTTCTCCCATTGTGGTCTTTAGCCATATGTGTCCCATGATGGGGACTCTCTCTCTGGAGAACCCAATTAGTTCTCCGGAGGAGGGTTGTATCAATTTTTCTGATAATTTCATTTTTGTAAAAGTAGAGTAAAATAAAACATTAGCACTACTACCTGGATCCAACAATGTTTTTCTTACCAACAGTTCTCCGACCTGGATGGAAATTACCACGGGGTCGTCGAGGTTAGGGCTTGCCGATTTGAAGTCTGCTTGGTTGAAGGATATTGTGACGTCTGGTTCTTTGTCCTTCCTTGGTTGTATGGTTCCTTCGATTGCTAGCATTGCTCTGTAACTTCGCTTTCTGGCCGAGCTTGTTTCTCCTCCGCCTGCAAGTCCCCCTGATATGTGGTTAATGACTCCTCTTGGTCGATCAGGAGTCGTCCTCTCTTTTTTGTCGCTGGGCATTGCTTGCTTATGCTCTACCTTGTCCGAGTTTCCTCCTATGCCCTTCCGGGTCTCGATATATTTGCACAGAAGCCCTTGGCGTGCTAACCTTTCTAGGAGATCCTTCGCAATGATGCAGTCATCCGTAGTGTGACCGAACTTCCGATAGAAGGCACAATGCTTTGTCTTGTCCACGAACCTTTGATCCTGGTAGTTTCTTGCTCGGGCTGGTGGCTTTATGATTTTGGCGTTAAGGATCTCTCTGATGATGTTCTCTCTTCTGGTATTGAATCTGGTGTATGTGTTGTACTTTGACGCGGGCTTGGAAGGTTTCTTAGTGTCCCTGTTGCCTGGCAATCTGAAAGTTCTTTCTTCATCTCTCCGATGTGGTTGTTTGTCCGATTTTTGGGCTTCTCGGAGTTCTTCGATCTCCATTTGACCTGCCGCCCTTTCTCGGAATTCCTCTAGCGTCTTTGGCTTTGTTATGGCAATGGTCTCCCGGAACTTGCCAGGCCTGAGGCCGGCCTTGAGAGCGTACAGGTGAACGGCTGGGTCCAAGTCTTGGATCTCTATAGTGGCGTCAGCAAATCTGGTCATGTAGTCTTTCAGGCTCTCGTGCTGACCTTGTTTGATGGTGCCGAGATAGTCCGAGCCATGTACGTAGATTCTTGATGCAGCGAAATAATCAATGAATGATCTGGCGAGGTCTTCAAAGGAGGAAATCAAACCTGCAGAAAGTTTAGAGAACCAGAGTAACGCAGCACCATCTAGGTATGTGGGGAATGCTCGGCAGAGGACGAGCTCATTGTTAGGGCCGTTAAAGAACATCATTGACTGGAACTTCTTCACATGGGCTCGGGGGTCGCCGAATCCCTTGTATGGCTCTAACGTGGTGGGCAGCGTAAAGTTTTTTGGCATCTGGTAATTTGTGATCTCCTCGGAGAAGGGGTTGTCGAGGGTGAGCTTCTCCTTCGGTGGGACGATGTTTTGAGGGTCTGTAGCGCCTTGAGCCGAGCCTTAGGAGTTTTCTCCACTGTTCTGTGTTGACAGCTCGGCTATTCTTCGTACCTCCGCCTGAAGCTCGGCGATTTGAGCCAGGAGGTCGTCCTGTGAGAGTTGTGGATTTTCCTTGTCAGCCATGTCCGAGGATCGGAAATCCTGCAAAATAGAGTAGAAGACTAAACGAAGGAAAAAGTGGGGTTAGATGTACTTCGAAGCCCCACGGTGGGCGCCAAGTGGTTCGTCCGAACACTAGGGAGGCCGAGCTTATGCGCTTCCGAGCAAATCACCGATGAAGGGGAAGAGCTTTACGTCGGCCAAAATCAAACACCGCGGCGGGAATACCTGCACAAGATACTCCGACGCTCAAGTCAGTAGTGATTTTGAGTAAATGAGTTTAGGGTAAAGAGTATAAGACTGAGAGTGATAGAACCTGAGACCTAACCGAGGATATTAGCTCGGTTTTATAGGAGTTATTTTTACCCGTTGGTGGATAAGTCCTAGTTTATAGGTTGGTTATGATATTCTGTTTAGGTGAGTAGGTTTTGTTGAGCACGTGCCTTATTATTCGAACGGGTGAGGCCGAGCTTATCTGCTCACGTTCTGAGTTTGTTTAATGTAACGCCAGCCTCAGATTTTTGCGTGCCGAGTATTCCGGGCGACCGAGGATGTGGGTGACGTATCACCATGCAATAGGGCTGACTGCATTTTTCATAGGAAAAATTATTTTAAATACTTTTACATGCATATAATTGTGTATTAGAAGAACTTCGAGTGAAACTGCCGTTTATGGGGTTTGAATGTGATGTTTTGAAACAATTAAATTGTGCTCCGCCGTAACTTTATTCAAATGGTTGGGCGTTTTGGTTTTTTTTAGGTGTTTTGAAATTTTAATGGAATTTTTGGAAATAAAACCTTCGGTAGATTTGTTTTTTTCTTTGTTTCAAGCTACAAGAATTTGGAAAGCGATTTGGGTTCATCTGAATATAGCGTCGCTCCTGCCACAAGCCCGCTGTCGGAGGAGTCGTCGTCGTGCCCAGCCACCATCGTCGTCGTTCAAGCCGCTGGTCTGCCGCTTGCAAGGAGCTTCCCGTTTCGCCGCCGACGTGCCGCGCCAGGGGAGAGAGCGCCGTTGAGAAAGGAGACACCATGACAGAGAAATCGCGCCGTGAAGGATGAGACCATTGTCGCCAAGGCTCCGCCGCCGTCGCCGAAGCCGTGACGCCATCTCTGATAGCTTCTTGGCATCGCCGTCGCTGATAGCTCCTTGGCGTCGCAGCCGCTTCTCCTCGTCTTCCTTGTTCTCTGCGCCAGCAATGGAAAGCAGCCTTTGAGTGTGTAAACCCCGATAACCCTTCCTTTCCCATTTTAATATAAAGTTTTTCATTGTTTTCAATTTTTGGGGATGAACTTTCTTTTGTGATTCAAAGACCTAACTTTGATTTCTACTGAACTTTTTGGATGCAAGCTTTAATTCATTCTATTCTGAAGAATGAGTTTATTACTAATGATGAGTAGTGAACATTATTGAATATTATTGAACTGTTATTGTTATGAGTAATGATTTTCTTAGGTTTCTTTGTTATGAGTAATTTAGATTATTTTGTTGTACAGTAATTGTGAAACTGTTCTTGTTGTTCAGATGTTGTCTTTTTTTTATTTAACTATGGAACCGTTCTTCTTGTATTTATTCAGTGTTGTGTTTATTAAATTATTCAGTGTTGTGTTTAGCTTGATCTAATATGGCCTAGTGCATCTGTGCGTGTAAGAAGTGAGCTATTATCTTGTTATCAGAGTTTCTCTTTTTCTTCTGTCCTAATTCTGAAAATAGATGATCTTGAACTTCAAATTTATTATTAAGTTACTGAATAAGTAATCAATATATATTATATATTGTTATAATTGTGAGATGATCGATTTTGTTGTCATCACAAGTCAAATCTGTCTTATGAAACTTTATAGTATGATTATGTTTCTTTATGAAGTAAAAATATGAGAAGAATCAAATTATGTGGTTCATCTTATTCTTATTCCGATTCTCATTTATGTTTCTATCAACCATCCTACCTTGTCTGCTTTGCACCAAGTGATAAAGAGCTTTTGCTTGATGTTTTGTCTTTGGGGGAGAGGGGGATGATTTACATTATTTGCTTACCTAGCAGGACTTTGATATTGCAAACATGTTGATTTGTGTGTTTCTTAGCTTTCTTTTTCTTTATTAAGTGTGCACTATAAAGCTTTGTGTCTTGTCCCTATATTATGCTGCTTTATGATAAATAATTGTTATTGAGAATAACATGTTATTTTTCTTCTGATAATTTGTAATATTATCTTTCACATCTTGTCCTTAATTTATCTACATATTTTTAATTTTAAATAAGGTTTAGTATATATATTTTATTTTGCATGAAAAACTCAATATAAGAGAGAAGTTGGCTAGACTTGACATTATTTTGGAAGAGTTCTTAAATTGTGTTTTGTATGGAGAGATCATAAAAATTGTCCACTATCTTTTTTTTTTAGATGTAAAATTTTCTTAAGTATTTTGGGAGCATTGAAGGAGAGAAATCTGATGTGGCTATAGTTAGAGAATGCTTTGTCATGTTTTGAAACATGGCTAAAACTAAAAATGGCAAATAAAGTAAAAGAGGTATGGTGCTTTGTCTTTTATGCTATAATTTGGTGTGTGGAATGCTAGAAATAGTTATATTTAAAGGAAGTAGATTAAATTGGGATGAGATGAAAGGAGTTTAAAATTTGGTTTAAAGGAAGTAATTTAAATTTGGATTAAATTTGGTTTCTTTTGGTTGTTTTGCATGTTTTTGTTCTTGTGTTTTGACATGAATCTCACTTTTTTTGTATGAAATTTTGTGAGTGTAAAAGCATAAAAAACAGGTCAAGTATATTTGTGATTGAATGATGATTAATTAGCCCAAATTTTATATATTGAATTGTCAATTCTTGATAATTTGTATCCTTGATTAGTTAGTTTTAAACTTTGAGAATAGATTCTCAAAGAATTAGTTAATTTTAACTTCTATCTTAATGTTCAATTGGACGAAATTGTTTTTAATTTTGGTTTTCGTTATTTATGTTTGCAGGGGTACAAAATTGATGACAACATGCTAGACTTTATATTGCCTGAAACATGTTAGAAGAGTCAAGGATTATAAATTCTACATGATACAAATTTTATGTTAGGAAAAAGTTGTATTTAGTTGAATTTATAGAACTTATTTTATTTTAAAAGAATCTTAATTATATGCAAGATATTTTAATTATCTATATGATTATATATTATATAGATGTTGAGTTAGCACGTTTAGAAAATTAATTGATATATCAATTATTTAAATAAATATTGCAAAATGAATCTATTTTTGTAACTAAGAATAAAAAATGTTACAAAAGTAAGTAGTATTTTGTAACAAAATATTATAATACAAATTTAAATTGTTACAAAAAAGAATTTATTTGTTAAATTTGTTATCACTTTTGTAACAAATTTCAATTTTTGTACAAAAAATTTGTTACAAAATACTACTTTGTATTGTAACAGTTTCATTTTTTGTTACAAAAATGTTTTGTAACGGGACATACTGCAACATGCCTTTTTTTGTTATAAATTCTTTTTGTTTCAAAATTCTGGTTTTTTGTAACAATTTTTTTTTACAAATATTACTTTTCTTGTAGTGTTGGGTGGAGGTTTGGGATGCTCATTGCTATCTTAGTGAAGCAAGTGACATACTCCCTAAGACTTTTATGTTGTCCTTGATTGATAGTGTTCAAATAACCGGAGTCATATAGATATATGAAAGATGCAGCGAAGTGCTCTTCAAATAACTTGGCGAGTTCCTGAAAGCATGAAATAGAATCTGCAGACAAAGAGAAAAACTAATCAAGTGTAGGGCCGTCTAAAAAAGTAGGAAAATAACAACATAAGATAGGATCAGAAACACCGTTTACTATCATAATGGAGCGAATTTTTTAACCTGTTTTTTGGGATCACACATGCCATCATAAGGAGTCAGAGTCATTGGTAATGCAAAGTTCCTAGGCAATTGGAAATTCATGACATCTATCATGAAAGATTCAACTGCGTTGTCCAAATAACAACAAGCTCTCCGTCAGGTTGTCACCCCAATTATTATTCTATAGTATTGCTTTCTTGCAGTGACAACTACTCCAAATATCTTTTTGGTATTAGAGTTTTTGGTCAATGATCCATGGCATCGCAAGCTCTACTATATCCAATAATGTTGAATCAACACCCAACAAATTCTCTCCAATTCTTCTTCTTTCGTACTAAAATCGTTTCAAAATGTAATTGGCAACAAATTGGATGAGAAATAATTATAGAAAGAATGCTAGAGGGCCATCAGAATTTATCATTTTTTGTTATTATTTAGCCATCAATATTTAAAAGTATGAGATAAAGTGTGTTGTTGGATTATTAGACTAAAAGAATTAAATTGATAGCTAAGTAATGACCAAAAAAAATAAATTCTAATGGCTTCCTATCATTTTACTAATCATAGAATTTGGCAATAACAAGTCTTGCTGTCATTGAAGGCCAAGATTTTTTGGAAAGACACCTCTTTCAAGAATCAATCCCAAAGTATTTTTTGCATTTTTACAATTCAAATCTTTAGTGAAAAACCTCATCACTAGATGATAGATGTAGAATAAAAGAGTTTTAAACTGATCATGGAAGTGAATTTACCTCCCATATTAAAGATTACTTAGCAAAACAAGGCATCTTACATAGATATTCTTACCCTTATACACATGAGCAAAATGATAGAGTTGATAAAAAATATCACCACATTGTTGAAACCAGTTTGGTAATACTTTCTCAAGCTTTTATGCCTCTCACATATTGGGATGAGACTGTGGTCACTGCCACTTATTGATTAGGTTATCAACACCTACTATCCTTCAAAATAAATCTCCTTATGAGGTATTATTTGCAAAAATTCTTTACTATACTATGTTAAGAACTTTTAGCAATGCTTGTTATCCCTTAATGAGGCCCTATAATAAACATAAACTTGACATTAAATCACATAAATGTATTTTTTTGGATATGCTTTAGATCACAAAGATTAGAGATTTTTATCACCATTAGGTAAAATTTTTATTTCAAGAGATGTTTTGTTTGATGAATATAATTTTTCTTACCAAGAATTATTTCATGCACAATCTATACAAAAATAGCAAGCATCCTCTACTATTATTCCACTGATTTCGACTACTACAAATAAATCTTTTGTGCCAAATTTTAGTGATTCTGCTAATTCTGCTATAAGAAGTTTTGATTTCACAGATACTTCAAGTGCTAATATATAATTCCTTAGTTTCATCAGTTTCACCTACAACTCACCAAGATGATACTACTCCACATAATACTCTTAATTCAACATCATTAAATAAGCCTATAGAAGACAATGACAATACTAGACCCACACCTTTTTCTGCACTGAATTACAACTCTCTTTTTTAGAATCACATCATACTCATCAAAATTTTGCACCAGAACACCACTTTACACCGCTTACCAAATAGACCAAAAGTCAACATCCTATGAATACAAGATCTAAAATAGAAAAGTTAAAACTAAAAGCGTATTATATTATTTTATCCATTGATGCAGGTTATTAAAATCCTCCCAATGCAAGAATGTGAGCACAACAACCTCACTAGTACAATGCTATGCAAGAAGAGTATAAAGCCCTTATGATGACTATCACTTGGACTTTAATTCATACTCCACCTAATGCCAAGGTTATTGGCTCCAAATGGGTGTATACTGTAAAAAGACTTTCTAATAGCCAGATACAAAACTATAAGACCATACTTGTAGCTCAAGACTTTGATCAAAATGAAGGTTTTGATTTTGATTAAGGTTTTAGCTCGGTCATAAGACCAACAACCATTAGGATTGTCTTAAGCCTTGCTGTTTCAAAAGGTTGGCTCATAAGGTAACAATGCCTTTTAATATGAGGCAGCCAAAGAGATTTGAGATCAATCCAGAAACATATGTATGCAAACTGAATCGATCCCTCTACAGCCTAAAACAGGCTCCAAGAGATTGGTTTCTAAAGCTTAGCACCACTTTGTCCACCTTTGGCTTCAATCGTGCAAAGTCAAATACATCCCCTTTTATAAAATCAAGAGATACTTTTGTGATATATATTCTTTGCTATGTTGATGTTGTTATTGTAACAGGTGATGATCAAGATGAAATTATAAAATTGATGAAATAACTAGATCAATGTTATCTTTTTCTTTAAAGACTTAGGTGAATTAAATTGGAGTGAAGTACTGTTTTAGATTCTAACGTTTGGAGTGAATCCTATTTGCTTTCTGACATTTTAGTCATCCTATATTTTTTCTAAAACGTTTAAAATGACATCAATTTTATCCCACCGTCAAATCTCTCACTAACAATTAACAAAATTGATGTACTATTAATAATATTTTTGTTAAAGTTACATTTGCTCAACCTCCCTCTCTTACATTCACCCTCTCAACAAGTCCAAACCATATTCTCCTACTCTATTCTTTCTCTCCCTTTTACACTATTAATTCTCCAAGAGGAGTTTGAAGAGGAAGAAGAAAGGAGTAGGAGAATGAAGTTTGGACTTATTAAGAGGGTCAAAGTAGGATAGAGAGGTTGAGCAAACATAGTTTTAATAAAAGTATTATTAATAGTATATAGATTTTGTTAATTGTTAGTGTGAAATTTGGCAATGGGATAACATTGATGCCATTTTAAATGTTTTGGAATAAAAATAGGATCACTAAAACGTTAAGGATCAAAATAAGATTCACCCCAAATGTTAGGGATCAAAATAGTACTTTACCCTTTAAATTATGTTCTAGGCATAGAATTTATGAAAACATATTTGAGTAGCCTCCATCTTTCCCAAACTAAATATATATCTAATTTGTTATCTAAATTAGGGATGAAAGAGACTAGTCCAACGGCAACCCCTATGATTTCTTCATTGCAACTAACCTCTGCAGGTTTTGAGGAGTTTGAGGATCTCAGGCTTTATAGGTTTGTGATGCATAGATTGCAATATGCAACTGTAACAAGACCTGATTTGGCCTTTGTAGTGACCAAAGTGAATCAGTTTATGCATAGACCACTCTTATCTCATTGAAAAACTGTTAAAAGGTTGTTGAGATACTTGCAAGGAACAAAGATCAAGGCCTCATCTTCAAAAAATGCATTGATTTCAGGATATATACTTTCTCAGATGCTTATTGGGCATCTAATTTAGAGGATACGAGATTTGTTTCCATTTTTTGTGTTTTTCCTGAAAGTACTTAATGTCTTGGTCTTGTAAGAAACAATTAACAATCAGTAGATCTTCTATAGAGGCAGAGTTCAGAAGCCTTGCATCTTGTGAAGTTGAGATAGTGTGAATTCATAACCTTCTCAAACAGTTGAAAGTTGAGTTGAGCATACCATTTTCTCCATTTTTTGTGACAACCTCAACACAATTATATTGACCTCTAACCCAATTTTACATGATGATGAAACCAAAAATTTTCAGTTAGATATTCGATTTGTTAGAGATAAAGTGAAAAACAGTTTAGTGCATGTTGTACATATCCCTCAGACAGAACAAAGAGTTGATATATTGACAAAGTCTTTATCTGCAGTATCATTTGAAAAATAGAAAAATAAACTCAGAATGGTTCCATGGCCAATTCTGTTAGTTTGTTTTGCATTTGTATATATATAAGAAATATACAAATTCTCTTTACGTACTCTCTCAATTTAATTATGGTATCAGAGCTCCTAGTAGCTCTGCTGATGACGATACATGGTTAAAACAACCAATCCAAAAAATTCACCTTCACCATTAGTCTCTTCCGGTGGTTCACCTTCACCCACCACGGATGATGCCAACCATTCTCAAAATCCAACTAGCCCTTTTTATATACATCCAAGTGAGAATCCTACCTGTGTTCTTGTTTCTTCTGTGCTCATTGGAAATAATTACCACTCTTGGAACCGCTCTTTTTCTATGGTAGTTATCTCCAAAAACAAATATGGATTCCTCACTGGCATAATTTTTTTTGATGTCCCTCTGTTCTCTGTCTGGGAGAGATGCAACAATCTTGTTTTCTTCTGGCTCTTTTATTCTTTATCACCATCCATAACCCAGAGTGTAATTTACCTCTTTACTGCCTCTTCTGTTTGGTAGGACCTTCGTGAGAGGTTTTCACAGACTGATCTTCTCCGCATTGTCGAACTCCAAGAGAAAATATATGGGTTGAAGAAGGTTCCCTATCCGTTGTTGACTTCTACATAGCACTCAAAACTTTATGGGAAGAGATGCAAAACTCCCGACCCCTTCATCTTTGCTTGTTCTATCAAAACTCACGGATTTTGTTATTCGATTTTTGAAAGGGCTCGACGAACGATTTGCAGTTGTTCGATCCCAATTACTTTTGCTCGATCCTCTTCCACCAGCAACTAAGGTCTTCGCCATGGTTATCCAACATGAACGACAATTGCTCGCTGCCTCTAGCATTCCTGATGAACAAAAAATTCTGACAACTGCCATCGATAGCCGATGCCCTTCCTCAGGTCGGGGCATGGTTCCTCCCTTGCCGAGGCAGGACGCGCGCGGAGGTGCTCGGTCGAAAATCTACACTCATTGTGGACGAATAGGCCACACCGTTGACATCTATTATGCAAATCACTGCTATCCGCCAAGTCATCCGTGTTTTCCTGGTCGACCACGCCTCCCAAATCACACTACTACTCTGTCAATAGCGCAGCTGCCGCACCTCTCTATTCCTTCAGTATTCAAAATAAACGTGAGAAAGACGCTAAGGGTAATCCACCAGAAATGGTTCTTAGCTTGACACTAGCACAACATAACACTCTTATGACTTTTTTTTTTTTGAAGAAAGCTGAGGCTCATGCATCCGCAAACCAAAGATGAGACAACTCTTCCTTCTTCTCAAATTGGGCTTCTCCCAAGCCCAATTTTAAAAATCCATCATTTATGCTCTTCTTCAACTTTCTTTATTTTAAAATATTCTTCATCTCAATCAATATTTAATGATGCTTGGATAATTGATTAAGGTGCTACTGACCATATTACTTCAAATTTGTCCAATTCTTTATCTTATTCTAAAATCAAACCCATGATCGTACACATTCTAAATGGATCTACCACTATTGCTTCTTATGTTGGTGTAGTTAAAATTTCAAATTCTTTAACTCTCTCCAACGTTCTTTTTTTGCCTCAATTTCATTTCAATCTAATTTATGTATCTAAAATTACTTATATGCATTCTTATCAAATCACTTTTTCAAATTTTTCTTGTCTCTTTCATGAATTGAACAGCTTGAGGATAATTGGTTTGGGTAGCTTACGAGAAGCATTGTATGTTTTTACACAAACATTTTTTGTCAATAATTCGTTGCAACCACATTCCGTCGTCTCCACCCATACCACTCATCTCACGCCTTTCAAATTATGACATCTCCATTTAAGACACATTTTTGGACAAAGACTAGACATATTACATAGACAATTTTCTTTTATTCCATTACACCATGATGAAGTTTGTGATGTATGTCATTTTTCCAAACAAAGAAAGCTTCCTTTTCATATTAGTATAAATAAAGCAACTGCTAATTTTGAATTATTGCATTTAGATATTTGGGCCCTTTTGCCAAAACTCTATTCATAATCACAAATATTTTTTAACTATTATGGATGATTTTAGCCGATTTACTTGGGTCATTTTACTAAAATCGAAGAGTGAGGTGTCACAACACATTAAGAATTTTATAGCTTTAGTAAAAATCTAATTTAATACAATGGATAAAATTATTCGTTTTGACAATGGGCCTGCATTTCTTTTACATGATTTTTAGTCATCTCAAGGCATCATTCATCAACGAAGTTGCGTTGAAATTCCCCACCAAAACGGGAGGGTCGAATGTAAACATTGACGCATTTTGAATGTTGCAGGCGCTCTTATGTTTCAATCAAATTTACCTCTTACTTTTTCGTGCTATGCCATTCATCATGCTGTTTATTTGATTAATAGAGTTCCATCCTGTATTGTCAAGTTTAAAAATTTCTTTTGAGCTTTTATTTGATAAACAACCAAACTTTAATGATTTAAGAATTTTTGGATGTTTATGTTTTGTTTCCACTAGCACTAATCAGCGTTCTAAATTTCATACCAGACACACAAGACTATATTTATAGGCTTTCAAAATAGTTTTAAGGGTTATATTGTCTATATTTTGGATCATAAGAAAGTTGTCGTATCTAAAAATGTTGTTTTTCATGAGCACATTTTTCCGTTGATAAAAAATCTTTCCCAGCCCACTACCCATGGCCCAAACACTCCCTCACTTCCAATTGGACCAAGTAAAATATTGCATGACCCAACACCTATCTTCTCCAGACAACATCCTTCCCATATCACTTCACCATCGCCACCATCTCTCCCATCACCACCACCCTCATCTCATGTCCCTTCCTTTCTCTCGTTTTCTGACCAAACCACCTCCCCAGCTACTTGTGCCTCCCCACCAACTCCAATTCCTCACCTTCACCGGAGCCAATGCCAGTCCCGACCACCTTCTCATCTCTCTGATTTTATTTGAAATCATTCTCTTAATTCTCAAACCTTTCGCTCCTCAAGTTCTAGGTATCCCATTTCATCAGTTTTCTCTCTTGATTTCCTTTCTCTTTCACATAATAAATATGTCTCATCTTTGTATTCTACCCAGGAGTTTTCAGGAAGAATAAAAGGTCCCTCACTGAAAAAATGCCATGAATGAGGAAATTGCTGCCTTGGCATTAAACAAGACTTAGGAATTAGTGGACTGCCCTCCAAAAGTGTGACCCATTGGCTGCAAACGGGTTTGCAAGATTAAATGCCGGGCGGATGGTTTTACTGAGAGATACAAGGTACGACTCGTAGCAAAGAGTTTTACACAAAAAGAGGGGGTTGATTTTCTCGAGACTTTCTCACCAATGGTGAAACCTGCAATGATCAAAATTGTTATTGCCTTAGCATCAATGAAGAGATGGTCAATTCAGCAATTGGATGTCAATAATACGTTTTTACACGGCAATTTAACATAAATAGTTTAAATAGCACTTTCTCCTGGTATTACTCTATCCCGTCCCAATCAGTGTTGCAAGCACCTGAAATCTCTTTATGGGTTGCAACAATCAAGAATGTGGTATGAGAAACTTTCTTCTCTTCTTCTTTCTTGTGGTTATCAGCAGACAATTTTTTATTATAATTTATTTGTCAAAATTCTGGGCAATGACATATGCATTCTGTTAGTTTATGTCGATGACATCATTGTTATTGAAAATTCTGCTGCTGAAATTGCTTTTATTAAAAAGATTTTAGACTGTAATTTTAAGATTAAGGATTGAAGGTTGTAGAATGCTTAGAGAAGGGGGGTTGAATCTATGGCCTTCTTTTACTTTAATGCAATATCCATTTAATTACAAACTTTCAGTCTGAATCTATTTGAACTCAGCAGCAGAAAATTTATGAGACAATTTCGTTTTGTCTCATGAATATCAAAAAACAAAACAAATAAGAGAAGAGAGAAGTTGACACCATCATGTATCCTGGTTTAGTTGCCTTGTGCTATGCAACCTACATCCAGTCTCCACCGCAACAATGGTAGAATTTTTACTATAGTTAAAGTATTACATACACCAATTCCATGGGATTGACACAATCCTTTCCCTCTCAAGTTCTAACCTAACTTGACTTGCCTATGTTAATACCTAAATCTTCACTCTTAGTGCTTACCAAACTAAGAAATGGGTACCTCACTGGTACTAGATACAAGACACAAGAAATAAGAACTAACCTAAAGAAATCTGAAATCACTCTAGACTCTTCTCTCAAGTGTTTCACTCAGACTTTTATCACTCATAGGCTTTTTCTTGATTTCTCACTTTCAGCCTTTTTCCACTCAAGAAATTACAGAAAGATAAACATTGAAAATGAAATTACAATCTGTAAAACATGAAGGAGATTGATACTTTAACAGCCTCTTTTGCTATGAGTTTAACCGGGTTGAGCAAGCACTTATCAAGTTCTTCATCTTGGTGGAATGCTTCTTTCTTTAGATAGCACTGTCAAAAATGTTGAACCTTTCTCAAGAAGCTCTCAATGAAACTCATACTCTGGTTCTTTCTCCTTATCTCAAAAAATTGAAAATCTTTCTTTCGTATCTCTTTCCAAGTTGCTGAACTACTTTCCTCAAAGTCAACTCCTCGAGCTGTGTGCTACCAACTTACCATTTCACCATTTTCAACTAATTCCTAAATTAGGAATTTTTAATTTGAGCCTTTTTTGCTTGATAAAAGCCTCAGGGAAGCAATGAAAAAGTTGTTTAATGTTAATCCCAGATCTGAACCATTAAAAGTGTGCTTTGACTCCAAGAAACTTTGTGAACCATTGATTTTACAGCAGTAGAGATCAAAGACTTCTTTCTTCATTTAACAAAAAATGGTATCGCAGAAAGTTGGAGAAGGAGTGAAGAAATTAACATGCATGCAAATGGAAATAAATCACCTTTATCTTCTGACTTAGCTTAACACGGTTTGTTTTTGGCAATTAGACATTTGCTTTTGCTTCACCTTTCTCTTTCTTTCTTCTTTGATGAATTGAGCAAGAGGAAGAACGAAGCTTTCTCTCTCTTTTTATCTGAGGTTCTGACCGAAGCAAACTTGTGAACTTTGGCTTTGGAGATCTTCAGCTTGATGGAGTCTTCATGGGCTTGGGTTGGATTTTTTTATTTAGCCCAGCTGTTGCTTTACAGTATTCTTCTTTGGGCTTCGAGTGTTAGAAAAACCCACCAGCAATGATTTTGATTCCTTGCATTTGGGCTACTCTTTCTTTTAATTTTGGCCTGCATCACTTTATCAAACATGATTAAAAACTAATTGGATGATTAATCTAATAAAATAATGTTTGTCATCATCAATTAAAATTAGTTAATTTCTTAACACAACAGGATCTTGGTACACTAAAGTATTTTATAAGCATTGAAGTTGCTCACTCTTCAAAGGGTATTTCTCTTTCTCAGCATATACATTAATTTATTAGATGATTCTGGATTACTTGGTACTAAACCTGCTGCTGTCTCTATGGATAGTACTATTAAGCTTTACCAAGATAATGGTCCTCTTCTTTCAGATTCCTTCTATTTATCACCGTCTTGTTGGCTAGTTAATTTATTTGATCACTACTCGACCGGATATTATGTATGCCACCCAGAAGCTTAGCCAGTTTATGGCCTCTCCTTCTCAGGCTCATTATAAAGCTGCAATGCGGGTTCTTCGCTATCTCAAGAATAGTCTAGGCAAAGGGTTGTATTTTCCTAGAGACTCTACTCTTCATATTTGTGGATTTAGTGATTCCGATTGGGCCGGATGCCCCCGCCGTTCCTTATGGCTACTGCTTCTTTTTGGGGATTGTTTAGTGTCTTGGAGAACTAAGAAGCAGACCACTGGTTCTCGTTCCTCTGTGGAAGCAGAGTATCATGCTTTGTCTAACACAACATGTGAGCCTTTATGGATATTAAATCTGCTGCAATTCCTTCGCATTACTTGTGAAAGACCTCCGGTTCTATTTTGCGATAACCAGAGTACATTACATATCCAACCTGATTTTTCATGAGAGGACCAAAAATCTGGAGGTTGATTGTCACCGTATTCGACAAAAAGCTCAAGCCTGGATTATGAAATTAGTTCACGTTCCTTCCTCACCAAACCTTTTGTAACAGTCCAGACCACCCGCTAGCACGATATTGTTCGCTTTGGCACACAAGGCCTCACGGTTTTACCTTTGACGATAGGGATGATAGCCGAAGCTCCCCACACTCACTCGTCAAAACGGGTCATGCTAGGGAGAGGTATCCATACCCTTATAAGGCATGCTTCGTTCCCCTCCCCAACCAATGTGGGACCTTAAAATCCACCCCCTAAGGGAAGTATATCAGACCACCAGCAGCCACTATCAGCCGGACCACAGACCCGGCCGGAGATATTCCTTCTCCTTCCACACCACAAGCACCTTCAACAAATCAGCTGCTCCTACAGATACTTCAGAGGTTGGACCGACTTGACCGGCAGGCAAAGCGAATGGAGCACCGCAACAAGCGCCAATTTACATACCTCAAGGAGCTGATTGTTGGCAACCACCCACCTGAAGAAGAACCAGACACTCCGGACTCCGCTTCATCTACTAGAACAGGGAGCCATGACAATCCCGACTGTGGAGATGCTGTTACCAGCCCCTTTTGTTCCTAACTGATGGCACCGAGGACAGTGCCAAGCTTTAAGTGTGGGGAAGTCGGTCAGTAGCTGACTTCCGGAGGTAAATTTTTCTTCTTAACACCAACATTTTAGTTTTTCTTTTGTTAGATAGAATAGATTGCATGATAATAATAGGTTGCATGTATGTTTGCTTGATTAAAGTAACTAAAATTCTTTTCAAGACTTTATTTTATAATGTTTCACTAATTTAAATTAAAACTTTTTGTTAAATTTGTTTGAAGATTGTAAATTGGAACATGAATGATAGCTAAGAACACACAACCCAGTAAGATTTTTGAGCCTAATTGTATGGTTACACTATTTAACCATAATATTTTATTCTTGTGTGTTTTCTTCTCTATAATTGTAATTTTTACTTTGTTCCATCCTATATGTCCAATGTTTAATGTATTTATATGCATGCATATGATTGAGGCCATTAATTGTTTTTGCTCACTTATCCCAAATCGCCAACCCTTCCATTTACCTTTGTTAGCCACTTTGAGCCTTTTAATCCCCATTTATTCTATATTTTACCACATCACTAGCCTTAAGCAGAAAAATAAATTAATTACCCCAATTGAATCTTTGGTTAGTTTAAAATAGAAATTGTGTGTCAATTAAGTGTGGAAAAACTGTGGGAACATTGGTTAATAAGGGAATATGTTATATTTTTACTTTAATAAAATATTGAGAATTTGGGTACCTACTCATGTGAAACCAGAAAAAAAATTAAAAATCCATGTGCATTGATAAGTTATATTTACTTTCATTTAAAAAAATAAATAAAATAAAATATTCAATTAAATAAATAAATAAGGGGATAAAATTACCCCAATATTAAGTTAATGAAAAATCAATGCATATGTGATAAAATTAAAAGAAAAGTTGATGCATGAGTATGTAATACAAAAGTGGAATTTTTGGGTAGCTAGGCATGATTTTAAAAGTATATAGAGTGTGTGTATAGGTAAGAGTTTAGGTTAATCAAAGATTCAATTTATAGCTCACTTAGCCATATATATACCCTCACCTTTACCTTAGCCTCATTACAACCTTGAAAAGACCTCATGATGTTTGTATTGGTACATTAAATACTTGTTGATTGGTTAGGTGAAGAACAAAGTTTAGAAAGCATGACTAGAGAAGACTAGAGATGATTACCCTATACACTTGAGTGATTAGAGTGTACATACACTATTAGTGAGGGTTCAATGCTTGATTCTATGTTCCCTGCTTTCATGAGCTGTCTTCTTACAAGTTTACTTGTCTTTATTGTATAATTTGAATTAGTAGAATTTGACTTATGTTTGTCTTGAAGAACTTATTTACTCTTAACCAAATAGGCAGAATCATCTTAGCATATAGTTGTATTCATACATAGGTTGCATCTCATGAGTCTTACTTTCTCTTATTTAGTCTTTTGATCTCCTTGAGCTAAGCATGAGGACATGCTAATGTTTAAGTGTGGGGAGGTTGATAAACCACTATTTTATGGTTTATCTTGTGTTCAATTGAGTGGTTTCATCAAGTCCTTGCCCACTTATTCATATGATTTGCATGATTTTACAATTCCTTCCTAGTTTTGTTCTATAATTGAAAACTTGCTTCCTAGAGTCTTTAATTTGTGTATTTTAATTCTCTTTTATACCATTCGATGCCATGATCCGTGTGTTAAGTGTTTCAGGCTTTATAGGGCAGGAATTGCTTAGAGAATGGAGAGGAAGCTTGCAAAAATGGAAGGAACACAAGAAACTAAGGAGATAACCAGCGAGCATCGACGCGCACGCATGGCTCACGCATGCGCGCGACATGGAGAAATTTACAGTGACGCGTGCGCGTACCTGACGCGTACGCATTGATTGGAGTTTGCACAAAGACGTGTGCGCGTAGATGACGCGTACGCGTGACACGCCAAGACAACCAGCGACGCGTACGCATGACTGACGCGTACGCGTGACATGCATGATCTGCAGAAATAACAGAAAATGCTGGGGGCGATTTTGGGCCGAGTTTTGACCCAGTTTCCGTCCCAGAAACATAGACTAGAGCCAGAAAATGAGCAGAGACTCAACACAGATTCTCATTAGCATAGTTTTAGTTTTTAGATATGAATTTAGAGAGAAATTACTCTTCCTCTAGGTTTTCTTTTACATTCACATATTCTTAGTTTTATGCTTTTGCTTTGGATATTGAAGAGTCATTACCTCCGTTGAAGATATTATTCTAGTTTGTTTCCTTGTTTCTTTACTATTCCATATTCTTAATTCTTGTTTAGAGTTACAATTGGATTATTTTTAGAATTTATTAATGCAAAGGATTACTTTTACTTTTAATTGATTTGTAGTTATTATCTATCATGTCTTCTTTTTATTCCCTTTTTAATTCTATGCAAGTAATTTTCATGTCAATGGAGTAGATTCCCTACTTGACATGGGGGTTGATTAAAAGGAGACACTTGAGTTGGAATGCTCAAGTGATTAGTTAAATTGGAAGTTGTTGGCTAATTCTCTATTTACTAATGCTAGACCTTCCCAAGGGAGAGGACTAGGATTTGCGAATAAGAGTTAGTTCAATCACTTGACTTTCCTTTATTTAGTAAGGGTGAATTAAGTGAAAACAACAACCTCTTTATACTACACTTGAGAGAATTCCAACAAAGATGAAATTTCCAATTAATCATTCCCCCAGCCAAGGCTTTTTAATTAGAATATATAATTCTCTTTTAATTTACAATTATTTATTTTCTGGCATTCAACTCTCAAATTTCTCGGAATACTCCTGATTAATAAGATAGCACCCTTTTGTCAACTCGTTGGGAGACGACCTGGGATTCATACTCCCAGTATTTTTATTCTAATTTTGTGACAACCTTTCTAAATTGATGAGCGGATTTTAACTGGTTAAAAACTGTACTCACAACGCTATTTCTATATTGAATTCTTAATTGGCTGACTTCCGCCTTGCATCAGGAGCCCAGCACCCTCGCTGGCACATCGATCCGGGCTCCAGCTATGATACCATCTCTAACAGCCCAGACCACCCGCTAGTACGATATTATCCGCTTTGGCACACAAGGCCTCACGGTTTTGACTTTGATGATAGGGATGATAGCCAAAAGCCCCCACACTCACTCGTCAAAACGCGTCATACTAGGGAGAGGTATCCACACCCTTATAATTAAAGCATGCTTCGTTTCCCTCCCCAACCAATGTGGGACCTTATACCTTTGCCTACTCAACCGTTTCATTTCCAAGCTGGGATTCTCGATATATACCATTCTCCAGCTTGCAGGGACATATTAAATCAACTACCTTCAGAAGTCCATAAAGAAGTTTAAAAATTTAAAACTCTTTTAGTTTGTTAGCATAGTTTAAAATTTAAAACTTTGTTAGTTTGTTTTACATTTGTGTATATATATAGTTAGTCATTCTTTTCTATTCTCAATTGAATAATTAATATACAAATTTCTTTACGTACTCTCTCAATTTTATTAGATATTAAGGATGAGAATGTAAATTCCCTTATTTTAGAAGTTGTTAGCAAAACAAAAAAGTAAGATCAAGAGAATCGAATTTGGTTATGATAGTATTTTTTAGGGTTAAGTACTTTTTTCATCCTTAAGGTTTAGGGCCAAAATCAAAATCGTATCCAACTTTTTTTTGGTATTAAAATCATTCTCAACATCACAAAATGTTATAAAATCATCATTTTCACCCTAAAAAAAATTTACCCTTACAAAAAATAAATTTTAAAATTAAAAAACCTTTTCCCAACAAAACTCTTCATTCTAGTTACATTATTGGCCACAAGTACATTGCAAAAGATGCTGGGATAAATGAAATAATAGATACGGAAGCTTTGCCACCAGCTCCAGAAATTAAAGATAATATTCCATCACAAAAGTTATTAATTACTTCATATGCACCAGATTTGGGAGGGGACCCGTTTTGCTTTTTGATGAAAGTCAAGCTCTTCTCACCCACCCACCACCGTTCAACCTCACATCCAATACCAGTAACCCACTGAATCTCATGCACCTATCACCATATACACCGAATCACCCACACCTCTACCTTCATCTCTCACTACCAGACACAACCCACAGACTCCTTCTCACAATCCACTAATACTATTAGCAACAACAATAGAAGAAAAGACAGAAAGGAATAACAACAATTTTCTTCCTTACCAACTACCATATCTCTTCTGCTAACAACAACAGCACTAACAATAATTAATTTATTCATGTTTGTTCCTTTCAATTAATGGTTTAAAAAAAAGAAAAACAACAAACAGAACACAAACAGTGGGTTTAGGGCTGACGGAGGCTGTGGTTAGGCGCGAGAAAGAGACGGACTACCTTCGCGTGGTTGTTGACGTCGTCTTCTGTGGTGACGAGATGCCGTCAATTTCTTCGTCGGGAGGAACGGACGGCATAGGGTCGGGGGTTGAGAGCTTTGGTTGCGCGGGGTAACAATAATGGTGCTCGAAACTCCGTTCGTGAGGCCGTGGTCGTCGTCGCCAGCGAAGAGGTCTAGAGAACGTGCAGCACTTGGTCGACGGTGCTCGAGACTCTCTTTGTGGTGGCTGTGGTCGTCGTCGCCAGTGAGTTGACAGGTGGCGGTTTGCTGCGGATGGAAGCTCGTCAGCACCAGTTGGGAGGCTGGCAGCACAGCTGCGTGGGTGTCGTTATTTTAGGGATAGATAAGAGAGACGAGAGGATGTTGATGAAGAAGGGGTAGGCTGAAGATGATGGTGGGATCTGGAATGGAGAAAGAGAATGGGATTTAATTTTTTAATTTTATAATTTTTAATTTTATAATTTATTTTTTATATTTTTTAATTTTAAAATTTATTTTTTGTAAAGGTAAATTTATCTTTTTAAAGTAAAAAAGATAATTTTATAACGTTTTATGATGTTGAGGATGATTTTAATACAAAAAAAAGATCAAAAACAATTGTAATTTTAACCCCAAACTTTAGAGACAAAAAAAAAGTCCTTAACCCTATTTTTTATTTTGAAAGTCCTAAGGTTTTGTTTAGAGAGTCTGTGTTGTACATATAGCATGTTATGCATAGCTCCACAAGATAAGAAAAAAATTTTCTTTCACTATGTAATAAAAAATATTTTTCAGATATTCTTTTACTTATTCGTTCTAGTTCTTCTTTTATTTTTCATGTTCTAGTTTTTTGTTCTATATAGAAATTATATAACATTGCTTTTTTATAATGACAGCTACTCCAACTCTCTTTAACTAGTTCTCTAAAATATTAGAAAGTGAATATATAAAAAATTAAATTTTAGATTAAACATTGATGAACTATTGGCTATATAGCATTTCTTTTTATCAGTTTAGAAAAAGATTTTATATTCTTGTTGTTATTTATATTAAAAATATAATTATTTATATATTTTTTTAAATTTAAATTTTTAAAATAAATAATTTTATAATATAAATTGAAAAATTTAATTTTTATTAATCCAAAAAAATCATGATAATTTCAATATAAAAAAATTATTTAATCATATTTCTTTTATTGATTAAAATTTTTAGAATAAATAATTTTATGACCATTGAATGATAAAGAAGTGCAAACCACTAAGTATTCCAACAAAGAAGTGCAAACCACTAAGTACTCCAACTCAAATTTAATTTGTTGCATTGGATAGATCAGATGCATCATCTATGGTCAATTACTATATACATCAATAACGCATATGTGCAGTGGTTGGCGTAGATTATTCCCCATACATACATATAATATCATGCTATATATATTTTTTCCATGATCCATTATGTGTTTCTTTTTTTTTATTTAGGTACATTTTATTCCATTATTATTGTCCATCCTGCACTATGAATATATATCAGCAGTGACTTGAACTTGGACAATTACCGTCACCAACAGGTAGAACTTTGCAGCTTATATATTTCTTTTGAGATTTGTTCTTGAAAATCGTCGCTACTTTTGGATGCATCTATGTTTTGGAAGATTAGTAGGATGTTTAAAGTGAATTAATTTCCAAGACCCACTAATAGTTATTAAGACTTAAGAGCAGTCTTTTTATATTTTTATGCAACTAACTTCTAATATTGATTCTAGGAACTAATATAAGAATTTATGTTATACTTCTAATCTCGTTTAGTAGTTGTTTTTATCTTTTAGTTCGAATATTTTCGATGATAATAGTGAGAACAATCTTCGTATAATAAAATAATATCTAAAATGAGATCTAATTTTGAACTATTTGTACAAAATTTTATATTATTCACCCAGCCAGATTTTTTGTTAATTTAATATACATAATAATTTTTAGTATGTCTATTCTACAATATAATAATTATGATATTTTAAAAAGTATATAAAGTAATTTTTTTATTATTTAACAATGTTTTTTAAAAATATTACTAAAAAAATCTTATCAAAATATAAAAAAATATATTTTTAATTTTAATAACACTTGTATAACCGTTATAATTTAGAATTTTATATATACTAACAAACTTACCAAACATGGTCTATAGTAATCTATATATGGAGAGCATGCATAATTAGCATTTGCTATTGTGAATATTCTTTTGAAGTCTTATTATAAAATATAAAATTATTGTTACATTATGTCAAAAAGATAAGATCAACTAACCACGCATGCACCCTCCAAATGCATGCATGAAGATGAATATCGGTTGCAAATTGTCTTCTAAATCAACACTGTACTACCTAGCTAGTGGCTCGGGGAAATACCTATACTCAATAATTTAATTTTCATTTATTTATTCTTTTTTTCCTTAGGTGTATAGGGTTGGGGAGTTGCGGGGAGATGAACTTCGCCAAATTGCCATGATATTAATGATGGGATCTTGGTCTTTGCAGGAAAAAATATTCATTGGTTGGTGTTAACAGCTTGATGATTGCGACATTAATTTTTGTTTTATTTAACATTCGACATGACCACACATGAATTAGTGTATTACACAACTCTGCATTCAACTACTACTACTATTATTATTGTTGTTATTGTTTTTTTCAAGCCTAGGAAGAAAGATGTCAAAGCAGCTTATCGGTGAACAAATCAAATCAATCTTTGTTTCTAGTGGCAATAATAAATTAATGGTGTTGTTTTGGGGGAACAATAAACTAAAATTGGGTTTTTTTTTGGTGCAGGGAGTTTTAAAAACTTCAGAAGAAAAAAAAGAAAGTGTGATTTGAATGATTTTGAGAACTGAGCATTGGTCACTAAATTAATCCAATTTAAATAAAAAATCGTAATGAATCAGTAAAAAAATAAAAAAATTGGTCGAAAAACAAATTAATTAATCGATTCGATTCAATTTTTTAACACTAAATCAATTTAAAATAATAAAACATATTTTTTTAAATATATATTTTATACAATTAAATTTTAATTGAATTTTTAAATTTTAAACATCTAACTTTATTATTCTAATGACCAATTTCAATTTTCAAAATCTCAGTGATTTTGAAAGAATTTTTACTAAATTTTTGCACATTAAAAAATTATGAACGGAGAAATTACAGAAAAAATCAAAAACTGAAAATTGTGAACGTAATGAAAAAATAAAAATGTTAGTGCAAAAAATATTGAATTATAAGTGTGTCTACCAAAAAATAACACTGTTTTTTATAAGAAAAAAATGCAGCATAGAACCAACTAACTAACAAACTCTATAACTAGTAATTTGTTTCTGGTAATTCTATTAATTATGTGAGTATACTATGTTAGACATCTTCCCTCAAACTTATGATTGGTCTTGGAATAATTCTAAGTTTGCTCCTGAAGGTATGTGCGTCACCTGAAGGTGTTGTTTTTGAACTTTATCTCGAACAAATTGGATATTCAATTGAAAATGTTTGGACTTATCATGAAGAACGGGATTCTGAGTTAGCATCATAACACTTAAATTGCCACAAAATATCATAGGTGAGGTTTGAAGATGAACTTCTAGCTCTATTAGCAGATTTTCGATTCATACAATTTCAACTTCACAAGAGGCCGAACTCCTAAACTTTGCCTTAATTAACGATCTACTAACCGTATGTTATTTCCTATAAGACCAAGATACTAAATTAGAGCCGAAAAACACACAAAAATCTGAAGTTGACCTTCGATCCTCTAGATCACATGTCCAATCAGGATCAGAAAATTCATAGATTCTAAAATCTGAATTGCTGTGAAAACTCAAGCCATATTCTTTAGTTCCACTTAAGTATCTCAGCACTCTTTTAACAGCTTTCCAATGTGTAAGCAAAGGCTTATGTATAATGATACATGTTTGGAAAGACAATTGGAGATTCTAAGACAAAATGACAGAATAAAAATTTCACACTTTCAGAGGGCCCCATCACTAGAGCACGTGCAAAGAAGCTCAAGGAGAGCTTTGAGAACTTGGCAACGCTTATACATATGGAGTTACATCAAGTTCTAACCAAGTAAGAATGGGCAAGGTCCATTGGGCTAAGTCAGGATAGCAAGAAGCCTAATAATGCTTTCCAAATTCAGTGGGAGGCATAATTTATCTTTAAATTTCAAAATTTTAGACTTTTTTTAGTTTGTTATGTGGTCAAAAGTTTGTTAGAAGACTTGTTTTAAATCTGCTATGCTTAGTAGTATTTTTAGAAATTTTAAATTTAAATCAAATCTGATCTAATCCATTAAGATCAAATCTGATTTAAATTAGTTATCATATTTTTAGAAATTTTAAATTTTAAATCAAATCTGATCTAATCCATTAAGATCAAATCTTATTTAAATTTTAAAATCTTATCTTATCTTTTTGTTAGTTTGTTAAGGCCTTAAGGGCCTATTTAAACACCTTTGGTGAGACCATTTGGAATAACTTTTACAGGAATAAATTTCAGTTGCTTTAAGCACGTTTTTATTGTGTGAGAAGTGAGGTGAGTGATTTGCTTCGCTTGTTGCATAAGGAAGATTGGAGGATCCAACACTAAGGTGATCTGCGTGGTGGTTTCTTTCAGTTTTCGTCCCTCTGATCTAGGTTGTCAAGGACAAGTTGTTTGAAGGTCTAGTAGGGAATCCTTTTCGGTGACCTAGGTTGCTAAGAACAGGTATCTTAGAGGTCTAATAGGAAAATATTTATCTATCTTTTATGTTTCCGCTGTGTCTCTTTATGCTAATAAATTCCTCTTCTTGGTGCCATTCTTTTCGTGTCCCCCTTCTATTAGGATTTTAATACTTTGAATTTATTAAACCCCAATTATATTTTTATCATATAAACTGGCTCAGCTTGCAAATAAATATTGTAGACTCCCAACTGTGGATCTGTACAGTTTGGAATCTTGAAAATCTTCAAAACCTGTGGAATACAACTATAAAGAGGATACCATAGGAATTGGCATTGCTGATGCTTCTTCCATGTTAATTTTAGACAACAAGTCAGTGACATATTTGGTTTGAGAGAGATGCAAATGTCCAAAATTTGTTCTCTTAACCCCAATGCCTAAAAAATAACTTAATTCTCCTAAATCTTTTAAGGTAAAAATAGAGTTCAATTGTTTAGTCATAGAATCGACTTCAAAAGGATCATTTCCAGTGATGATGATATCATCAACATAACAAAGAATATAGATAGCATATATGGCAGATTGCTTTATGAATAAAGATGTATCCGATTGAGCATTTTTTAAACCGAAATGAGACAAGGTATTGTTTAAGTTAAGAAATCACTCCCTTGGCGCTTGTTTAAGACCATATAGAGACCTATTCAACCTGCAACACTGAATATAAGCATTAATCTCAAAGCCTTTGGGCTGTTTCATATAAATAACTTGTTTAAGATCACCATTCTAAAGTGCATTATTAAAATCGAATTGCCTAATAACCTAATTCTTAGATAAAGTTAAGCTCAGAATTAATCTAATGGTCGTTGATCTAATAACAGGACTAAATACCTCATCAAAGTTTATACTTTAAAATTAGATATAGCCTTGAGCCACTAATCGAGCTTTCTATTTTTGAATAGATCCATCTGGGTTTCATTTTACAGCAAAAATCACCTAGAACCTATAATCTTAGCATTAGGTGGAGGATGAACTAAGGTCCATGTGTTATTTCTAACCAAGACTTTAAATTCTTCCTTCATGGCTTGATGTCAATGAGGAATAGTTAGGGCTGCAGTAGCAGTCTTTGGAATGTCATCATCAAGAGATCTATATGTGTTAATAGTAGTGAAAATCTTGGATTTTAATTTTTGAGTTTTAGTCCTAGTAATCATAGGATATATTTTGGTAGAAATATTTTTGAAATTTGGTTGAGATGGTTAAGGAGTTTCAATAGAAGGATTAGTACTTTCAGGAAAGAGAAGAACCTCAAAACCAAAAGTGGGAAGTGTAGGAGCTGTGGAATCAGTAGAGATAGAAGGGGGTTAGGGATATTATTTGAGGCTTGTGAAGAGGACAAAATATTAGTATGTGATATAGAATCTGATTTATAAGAAGGAATAACTTTAGCAATTGCAAGAATAGTATGAGGAACAAAATAAAAAAAATTATCTAATTTCTCACTGGAATGCTTGATGTTTAAAATATTTTGATAAGATAAGAATAATTTTTTGTATGGAAAATGCATGCATTTCATCAAAGGTAACATTTCTAGAGACATATATCTTGCTAGTTTTAGACATACACTTATACCCTTTATGATTAGCAGCATAATCAATAAATATACATTTTTCATATTTGTAATTAAACTTAGTTTTATTATAAGGTCTTAAGAGGGAATAATATGTGCTTCCAAATACTTTAAAATGTTAAAAGAGAACTTCATAAGGTATCTTGCCATCTAATACTTGTGTGAAAAATCTATTTATGATATATGCTGCAGTAACTATAGCTTCATCCCAAAAGGTTAAAGGTATGGATGTTGTAGAAAGCATAGCTAAGGTAGTTTCTATCAAATGTCTATGCTTTCTTTCAGCCAATTCATTTTGTTCATGTGTGTGAGGGTAAGAATGCCTATGAAGAATGCTATTATTAGTTAAAAAGGTTGAGAACCGATGTGAACTATACTCACCACTATGATCTGATTGAAACTCTTTAATTTTATATCTTGTGAGATATTTCATAACAGTTTTGAATTGAACAAAAGCTGAAAATATAACGACCCAACTTCTAGCCTGTCATGACCAAGACTAGTAGCCAGGCGCTACTATTTAGCTGACTTTAGATACTTTAGACTATATATTAAGTGTATGCATATGAGCCTGTAGCGCTAGTCGAGAATCGTGTATCTAGTCGCGCATATTAGAATAATTATAAATTAAGCAGTTAATATAGGAAACGGAAAAAGCATAGCATAGCATACTCATATCATACATGAAATGCCCACAGGCTTAATTCATCACAAAATCCAAATTCATACTTAATTACATACTTCATCTTTCACTTACAGGCCCCGGCTCACAAGAGCCACCCTAAACTGGGACCCGATCTACATTATGAAATAAATAAAAAGAGCTAGCCCTCTAAAAAAGCTATTCAAGAGTGAGGGCAAGGACCACTATTATTAAGATTACTACTACTACTGCTGTTGCTGTTGATACTAGATCTCCAGAAACTGTTGTCACAATATGTTGAAGCGACGGAATCACTCTGACACATTAGTGATGTTACTGCTACTCGCATCCTCTGTGGAATCCTCTTCCCCGGTCTCAAAATAGCTAGAGTACAGATCCGCCATCATCTGGTTAATCCACGCATCTGAGCTAAACTCGGTTGAAGGTGCAAAACCAGAGCTTTCAGGCACCCCTGATCTGTCGAATCCTGGCTCGGCTACAGGGGGTGGTGGTGGAGCGTCAGGCATAGGTACGTCAGGAACTACTTGATCCTCTTCGGGGTTGAATTATGGTGGATACTCGGGTATGTCAATGATCAGAGACTCCGGTATTGGCTCTGCCATGTTCATAGGGTAAGGCGAAAAAGGATACTGGCATCTACAAGGGTGAAACTCGGATAGCAGTGTATCATAAGGCATGTCAGGATCAAACTCCTTGCTGGGCAGAGGGTAAGAGAAAGGACAGTTAGGAAGATAGTAGGTGCGTGTACGTGGACTATCCCAAAATACCGCCCTCTCCATCACGGGATCCACGTACCTGCCGTACGCTGGGTACTCAAAGAAGATCACGCCGGTCCCCATCTGCGGACATGGGAAAATGGGGGTGAGAACTTAAGGTTCCAGTAGGATACTATACGAAAAATCTAAGGAGGTCCGCAGTCTAAGTCTAATCGTTTATAAGGCTACAACAGTAATCAATCATACAAACAGATGCAATCACAAGTATATAACAGTATAGTAGTCACATATACAAGTAAGAAGACAACAAGCAAGAAAATGCAGCAACCAAGTATGATGCATGTCTGGTCCTACGCAGATCATGAGCTCATGTGTCAGTTGGCTACCCGCAGCCCGACGTTACCCAGTCCAAGTCCGGATATGGCTACTCCACTGGGTCGATCGGGCACCAGTACCCGAAATACAATCGCGACACTAATAAAGAATGGACCAAAAATACAAGGTGCTCTCAGTGAGTAGCAATCCATATGACGGGAGTCCCCACGTTCATATAGTCTCTGGCCTGGTGGGATGGAAGTCCGCTCTACCAGGTACTTCTTAGCACCTTGGGGTTTACAGTTTCTTCTTCCGCGACACATCTCAACAGAATTTATTTCTAAGGGACTTCTCCTCCCTTCTTTTATAAAAACTTGTACCCGGCTCTTTCTTAAAATGTCTCATCCTTGTCACATTTTACCATTTTGTCTTTTTTATTTAACTTTTCTTTTTACCGTTTTCATTAAGTTTTTAATGACGCTTTCAGCCCTAATGTTATTATTTTACCATTGTATCTTCATATTTTTTCTAATATACCTTTTCTCTTTGATTAAGTTAATTATTCATTTTTAATTTGATTTTATACCTGATATTTGATGAACAAGAATTTTCATATTTTACACTCTTTCCTTCAGCACCACTCTTTTCTTCAAATACCTCATCAGATTCTATGTCTACCATACCAATTTAGATTTCTCCTAAGCCTGACAACACACACTCTAACAATTACCTAACACCTTCTATACCTACCTTGACCACCACTACTACTCCTAATAATGAATCTCCTAGACCAGAATCCTCTGCATCACCATACACTTTTAGAGTCCTCATTAGTATGTCCACCATCTCAAATTTCAATCCAGAATATTGAGATATGTTTACCACCACTACCACCACCTACTACTACTACTAATACACATTCTATGATTACAAGATCAAAGTCTATTAGACAGCCTCCCCAAATTCTCACTACTTCAATAACTCCAGAATTATCAAAACAAATTTCAAAAACTGTCACTCAAGCTTTAACCAATCCTAACTGGAAAGCAGCTATGGATCAAGAATTCCAAGCCCTTATGCAGTGTAAAACTTGGGATTTATCAGTTTGATGATTCATCAAACTGAGGGTGTGGACTATGATCACATTTTTAGTCCAGTAATTAGACCCTCCACTGTCAGAATTATATTAACAATTGCTCTTTCAAATGGTTGGCCATTGAGGCAATTCAACTTCAACAATGTATTTCTCAATGGCAAATTAAATGAACAAATTTACATGCACCGACCTAAAGGCTACTCTCATCCAAATACGTCTTTGGTTTGTAAGTTGAATAAAGCTTTGTATGGTTTGAAACAAGCTCCAAGAGCTTGGTTTCTAACCCTTATTGCCACTTTAAACCAGTTTGGTTTCATTAATACTAAGTCTGATGAATCTCTTTTTGTGAGAAAAACTCCTAATTCAGTTGCTTACCTTCTAGTCTATGTTAATGATATTGTACTTACAGGAAACAATAAACAAGAAATTGAGGTTTTGATCAAATAATTAAATTCTATTTTTTCTCTTAAAGATCTGAAAACTTTTAATTATTTTCTTGGTTTGGAAGCTATCTACTTATCTGATGGCAGGATATTATTATCTCAAAAAAAGTATGCTCATGAAATTCTTAAGAAAGCTTCAATGCTGGAAGCAAACCCAGTGCCTATTCCTATGCTCTCTAATCAGAAATTATTTTTACATGATTCAGAACCATTTGAAAATCCCAAATTGTATCGCTCTATTATTGGAGCTTTACAATATCTCACTACAACAAGACCCGATTTGTCCTTCTCCATTAATAAATTGTGACAATTCATGCATGCCCCAACTCTTCTGCATTGGAAAGCTACAAAACGAGTTCTCAGATATCTAAAAGGTACAGTACATGGATTAATCTTCAACAAATGCATTGATTTCAGACTTTTGGCTTTTGTAGGTGCAGATTGGGGTGGTGATATGGATGACCGCAAATCAGTCACTGGCTATTCTATTTACCTGAAGAGCAACTTAATTTCATGGAAATGTCACAAACAAAGTTGAGCCGCAGCAGTACTGAGGCCGAATATAGATCTCTTGCGTCTACTTTGTCTGAGCTTATTTCTATCACACAATTGTTGCAAGAACTTCAGATTCCTCAGCCTCTTCCCCCAACAATTTATTGTGGCAATTTGAGTCCTTGCCAATTAGCTGCTAACCCCGTCTTACACAACCATTGTAAGCATTTAGAACTTGACTTACACTTTCTTAGAGACATACGTACTAAATCAGAAACTTCTCTATGTTGTTCATATCCCAGCACAAGATCAAATTGCCGATATACTAACAAAGCCTCTCTCCATCACATTATTTGCAAAATTTCGGTCCAAACTTAGAGTCAGTGATGCCTCCCCTCTAAGTTCGAAGGGGAGTATTAAGGATAATCATATAAATAAGTCTAGTAGTTAGTTAGAATTATATTACTGACTAGACAGAGTTTGTTATGAGTTTGTTATTCCATTTAGAAGAATTTGTTTCTGCACATTGCTATATCTATCTATCTATCTATCTATCTATGACTCTTGTACAATACAATTGAGGAATATATTCAAAACCTTCATCATATTGCGTTAGCTCTCTGCTCTCATTTTCTCTGCTTTAGTTTGTTCAATAATAAGCAAATTGAAGTCCTACCATTTTATTGTTGAAAGATGTGTAGCTAACTTCCAAGATATTAAATTGTAATACTCCTGCCTCCATTGTTTGTATGTAGTAGATTCTTTATTTGCAAACCTATCTTTTTTAAAGGAAAGCTGGTTGAAATCTTATTTGGAAAAAGACGTTCTTGTAGATCTTGGCCATAAATTGCTGTAATAGCTTGTTGTTGCCAAGTTCTATGATTGTTCTCTCCTAATTTATCTTAGATTAGATTGAAAAGCTTTTGATTCAGCAATCTTAAACTACTTGTAATTTGATGAAAGATCTGAATTAGAGATATTATTAATTGAAGAGAAGGATGAATTTTATACAAATTCAGTTATGAATCGATTAAGAACCTTAAGCTACTAAATATTGATACCATGAAAGAATTTTCACTGAACATTTGCATAACAAAAAACTATAAACTAAAAAATTGCAGAAAAAATTAGAAATTGAAAATTGTAAACGTATGATAAAATAAAAATGTTATTGTGTAAAAAATACTGAATTATAGTGTATTTACCAAGAAATAACACTGCTTTTTATAGAAAAGAAGTGCAGCATACATATATACTAGTCACAAGTCAAGAAAACTAAGAGATCAAAATCAACTAACCAACAAATTCTATGACTAACAATCTGTTTTTGATAATTCTGTTAATTCTATTAGCATACTATGCTTGACAAATTTGTGAAACTTTAACTTACGTTAGATTTCCATAGAGCAATGTAGCTCTTTTTTATACGAGGGAGTGATATATAGTTAGAGAAATATTTTTGTCAAAATAGTATTTATGCACCTAATAAATAAGTATTTTGCTTTTATTCATCTAATTTAGTATTTTACCACTATTATGAAGAATATAATATGGTGTCACGTATTTATTCTTTTTATTTCTATTTTTATTTTCTTCACATTTAAATTCAATAAATGTTTTAATTATACACATCCATTTAGGTGTGTAACTATCATCACCCATTTTTAACATTATGAAAGGATATAACTAAATAATACACATCTAAGAATAAAATGAATCAAAAGTCTAAAAAGTAATCAATATAAATAATACATTTCATAATTATGAATAATATATACTATCTAATAAAGAAAGTCAATGACCCATAATTATTGTTTTGTTGCTTTTTTTGATGATATAATTATACATTTTATACTACTTAAAGTATTTATATATTATAATAATTTTATTAAATTGAATTTATGCAAAACAATTTTTAAGAGTTTAAACTTAATCATGTAAAAAAAATTAATTTAAATGAAAAAGGTTTTATTTTGATTTTTTTTTTTTGTGAATCTAATTATGTGACCAATAAAAAAGTTTTACCTTGCATTATTATATATAAAAGATTAATTTTTAATTAGTCAATATTCTTCAATTTTTTATTGTAAAATTATTTTTTTAATCTTCACTTTTTTTTAAAAGATTTAGAATTTAAGATTGAGCAATGCTATATAAACAACTAATAAAGGTGTTTTTATACTTAATTTTAAACCCTAAACTCTAAATTTTAAATCCTAATAGTATAAAATAAAGTATAAATCTAAAATATTAACTAATATTGATAAAAATATTAACCTTTAACATTAGATTATTTGGAATTTAGAATTTATAGTTTAAAAAGATAATTAATAAATATGAACATCAAAAGATAATTAAAAAAATACTAATATTAACTTAAAAAAAGTTAGTTCTAGCTTGATTATTCCTTGCATAAATACAAAAAAAGTATAAGATATTGTTATAAATAAAAATTCGCACTCTATTTGTGAATAATCAGTGTCCATCTCATATAAAAAAAAAAAAAAAAATACAATAGCACTTGACAGGCTATGTATAGCTAATAAAATATAAACCTCATTTAAATTAGATACTCACATATTCTCCAAGAAATAAACAATAAGAAAATGATATACTTTTAAAGAAGTATTTTACATTTATTATTAAGATCATAATTATCACACACTACTGTTATTTTTTTTAATAATATCTTATCCACTTATACACTATTGTGCTTGCCACAAGGGCAAATATGGGTTCATCCATATCACACATACACACACAACACGCACTATCCGTAAAGTTATCCCAACTCATGCATTTTATCCTTCTTTTTTTTTTTTCTTCTTTGCCATAAAAACTTCCCGTATATGAAATTTACCGAGAGTTTCAATAACTTTATTTTGGACACGTTAGCTTAATATGGAAATAAAATTATGCCTACTACTAACTGTATTGTATTAAGGTAAAAGGTTTTCCAACGATTCATTTGAGTGTCAAAAGCTTTCTTAATTTGTTCTTAGCTTGTTCTAGAAGAAGGGACTACTTAGATCCTAAGATGGGCAGACACTTCAACTTTGGTGGCGGACTCCGAGTGAGTGGTTTTATTTATGCGGACTTTGACAGTTAAATTTGTCGTAAAAATTACTTCTTCTAAAAATTTAAATCAATAAAAAGAGGTGTAATTTTTGACACGTTTTTTACACAAAATTTTTTTTTTGAATTTGCATAAATTTTTTAATAGAGATTTTTTAATTTTTTATTTTATTTTATTTTATTAGAGAATAATAGAAATCAAACTTTAGACTTTTTTATCTAAAAACTTTAATATCATATTATAAATTTATTTTTTTTAAAAAATTTAAATTAATAAAAATATATACATAATAATTAAATTTCTAACAAAAATGAGAAAAAATCTAAGAAATAAAAATGGAATAAACATGTAATAGATTAGTAATATGACCACTATGTATAGGATATGATAAATGTGAAGAAAATTATATGGAATCAAGAGAATTTTCCTTAGTGTAAAAACTATGAATTCTCTACATCTTATTAATTTCATGAATAACGATCTCTCCGATTTTATTAGTTATTGGGGTCTAGGGGAAAAAATGGAACTAATATTTTTTTTATCATAAAATTATTTTTTCTAATTGTTTAAATTAATAAAAAGATATAATATGAATCGTTATATCTCTAACACTCATCCTTAAGTAAGAACCTTTTTTGAATTCGTTTAATTTTTTATATAATTTTTTTTATACTATTTTTTCCATTTTTGAAGTTTACCAAAAATTAAACTTTAAATTTTTTAAACATAAAATTTTGATACCATATCATAAATTAATAGAAGAAAGAGACAATTTAAATATTTATATTTCTAATATTTTTTAACTAATAATAAATCTTTTTTTATTTTTCTTTTTTCTCCACAAAAATAATTTAAATTTATATTTTTGTCCATCCACTAGTTTATATATTGATTGATTGTTGATGAAAAGAAATATAGTTTTTTAACAAAATCATTAATTATAATGCTAACACGTGTTGTGAAAGATGAAAAAAGTCCCCTCCAAAATGAATGGCATATGAGAATGTAATGTAATAGAAACCACGTATTTATCTTTTCCACTCGCACATATCTAGTGTGATTCTGTGCTCAAATCAAGTGCAGAAGAAACAACTATCAATACTACTCGGATATTAAAATCGGCCACTAAAATTAATTATTAATTATTTGTATATAAATATAAATATAATTTAATTTATTTTTAATATATATTTATATTTTATTTATTTTATACTAATAACTATTTTTTATAATTGATTTTGGTATACATATAATATAATCGAAGAAAAAAACATATCTTAATTATGTCAACTAATTAATCTCAAATGTCAATGGTAATGCATTCAGCAAATCACTAAGAATATCAACGCAAAAAACAAAAGGAAAAAGCAATCCTAACCCTAATAATAGGTTGAAAGTGTTGAGAGTATAGAGCACATAGCATCATATATGGAACGTTTCAAGGCCAGGGGGAGGGAATGGAATTTCCGATCCATGTTCAAGATTTTGATGTTGTTGCTATTCTAATATGATTTTATCATATAATTGTAACATAATTCATCACTACTTCACTTTTAAGATAGTGACATAAGCCCTTTTAATTTTCCCCTTAATTGACATATTTCTAGCTTTTCTCTCTCTTTGAGTGATGCTATATTAGGCTTAACACACTCCTTACCAAGGCCAATAATTAATTAAGAATTGAGAGCAATGGTTCTAGCTTTTATGAAATGACAAAAGCTAAAATGTTATTTCTAAAGAGAATTATATTGTGAATATCTTTTAGTTTTGATTATCATAAATGCTTAAATTTAATTCATTATTATTATTATTATTATTATTATTATTATTATGTCTATGTCCTAAAGGAGTCTCCTAATACAGCCATAAAAAGCTAAATTTGTATTTGATTATATCAATTTATTTGTAGGAGTAGATATTATCACATATATGTCAGCTATCAGCATTCTTTAAATTTTAAGCCGGAAAATTTTAGATAAGAGAGATAACATAAACATACATTTCTTTAGTTCTTAACATGTAGTTATTAATTACATGTTAATATGTCACATTAAATTTTGAAATGCGTGAACGATAATGACAATGAAAGATAAAATAACATGCATCTTGATGATTTGCGGTCAGTTTAGGAATAATTCGTACCACTTGTCATTTTTTGCAACACTCACCCCAAGCTTTTGTCTTGTTTTGCAGTGTTCATTAACCACATTCAAGTAATATACTCCACTCATAATATAAAATATTTTACCTTATCGTTTAATTATATTAATTTTGAATAATTATTCATATAATTAATATAAAAAATAATTATTTTTAATGATATAATATTACGTAATAAAATAAATATATTTTTTAAATTAAATTTTAAGAATATAATTAAAAAAATAAAATTATACACATGAAAAACTCTCACCAGGATAAAAAAATTATTACCTTTTTAATTTATCGGTTAAAATTTTTTATTATGAAAAAAATGTGTATAATTTAATTTTATTAGTTGTGCGTGTATTTTTATTTTGATATGAGAATCAGTAATTAGATCTACTGATTATTTTGTAAGTTAATTTTTAAAATTTTTTAATATCAAATTCGAAGATTCGATTTGTTTGTAGTGATTTTTTTTTTTAAAAAATTATAAATTGGAGGGTCTAATTTTTATTCCTAACAAATTCGATATCCGATTTTTGTTTTTAAAAAAAATTGGACAGTCTAATTTTTATCTTTTAAATAAAAAAATTTTATATTTAAAAATAACATTCTTATAATCTATGATCCTAAAAAATACTATTTTCACCCCCAAATATAAAAAATAATTTCCGTAATCTATCTTGTCCTTCAGCATCACTTCATTTCCAATTTTGTTTGTTTGTTCATTTGTATCTGTCCTCTCTCTTATTGATTTCCCTGCCGTGTGCGAATGTCTAATTCTCTTCACTAATTTGTTGTGGTTCAACAATTTCAGTCAAATCATAAAATCAAAGATAAATAGATAATGTTGGTGTAAGCTACATAGTGCAATGCATTGAATGCATGTTGGTTCTTCTTTCTAAGTCTTCCATGACCAACAATTAATCCTAATTATTCTTTATCATAATTAATTTTTTCAATAGATAAAAAATTAACCATTCAAATCTAAAACATTATATGTGAATCATTCAAACAACTACTATTACAAATAGTGGGTTCATGCATGCATTCAATGAAAACAATCAATTGCTTCTATATGATAAGCCCATGTTATCTCTGTCCATTCCTAATTTTATTTTGATGTGATCCAATGCATCCCTTCAAGATGCACTGAAACCATTGCATTATAGCAACCAGAAATGTCTTTTCACTATAAGAGATATTTTCTTTTCTTTTCAACGTTGAATTGAAATTTTGCATCACCACTCCCAGATACTCTTCACCTATGTACATGTACAATTTCAAATGTGTTCTTAGTTTTATTTTAATATATTACTAATTAACATTTGACTTACGTAAATTTTAAAATTTTTTTTTACATGGGTTATGTATTAAAAATATAATTATTTATGTTACTTTTTTTATCAATTTAAATTATTGAAATGAATAATTTTAAGATATAATATTATTACAAATACACAAACATATCTTATCCAAAATTATAAGTTTAGAAATATAACATAACAAATCATAGTCTATAAAATAAAATATTGAATAATAGGGTTAAGATTTTTTAATGATTGAAATTACTAAAAGAACCCCTATATTAGAAATAAAGTAAAGGTTATTAAATAAGTTAAAAAATTTGAGAAATTATCAGGGCAGGGATCCCCGCTCGGATTTCCGCGTCTATCATAGGAGAATTTCAATTTCCATCTCCATCCCCACAAGAAAAATTTCTCACCATTGGAATCCTATTCGAGATAGTTTCCACTAGAATCTTACTTTCTGAAAATTTTTGACACCCCTAATCACAACTTAGTAGCGATCAATCCAAATATTATTCGGACATTGAATCATATAGCGGAATTAGAAAGCAACACGTTTTCATTGGATGGTTGGTTTTTTTTTTTTTTTTTTTTCAGTGATTTTGGATAAACTGTGTTAAAGAGGCTCTGTGGCCTTTGACCTGTGGAATATAAACAAGTATACATAAAGACAAAAAGGTAACCAAAATAATTCAAATGGGTCCCTTTGACTGTAATGGACTTTGATATCAGTTAAGGACAATTTGATGATATTAAAGCATTAAAGCCATAAAGGGCTGCTGTTCAATTTGTTTGTTGTTGACCAGAAGAGTCAAAGATAATGTTGGATGGTTTTTCTTTTTTTTTTTTTCAGAAAAAAAAATGCTAGGGTGGAGGAACCTATTCAAGGTGCCGTTTTTCCAATAGGGAGATGCAATTAACCAAATTTAAGATGAATAAAATGTGAGAATAGAAGAATGAGCTTTACAGGGGAAAGACAAATTGAGTCGGAATTGAGATAGATTTATTGGCCCTAAAACGGATTTGAGTTATAATGTGTGAAAGTGTGAAACACATTATTTGTTGTCCGGTAACACATGACTGTTATTATGTGATACTGTTTTTTATTTAGATGAAATTAAGATTAAAGGATAATTTTAATACAAATCATAAATATTAAAAATAAAATTAAATATTAAAATATTTTTAGAATGAATATTTTTTTTATTATTGATTATTTGCTTGGGATATTGCACTTTCTGATCAACCGTTACGAAATAATAACCGACTGACTTATCAAGTATGTGTATTACATGAAAATAGATTTCGAAAATAGAAATTAATAAGTCCTAAAAATAGGATTAATAAGTTTCGTTGAAAAATTTTTTTAAACGAAAAAAGCTAAACACAAAAGTGGAGCGAGAAAGTTAGAAAAGCAATAAAACACACTTCTTGCAATTACCTAGTAAATTCTCACACTAATAACTTATTTCAATATCATTTTTGGTATTGCCATCAACAACAAAAGGGATCTTCGCACCTTCATTCCTTGTAATGAAATAGAGTCATATTGAAGATTTTTTCAGCACATTTTCCTGTGTTCTGAAACAACCTTCTGTTTCTTTCCAACCAGACGTTTCAAACAACCGCAAAAAAACTTATGAACCACTTCTTACGCTCCTCTTTTCTACTTATAACACATGCCCAACTTTGAAAGTGTTCCTTCAAAGTACCCGGACAGGACCATTGTCTGCCAAAATCAAATAAACAAACACACCACACCTGCAAAGTAAATTCACAGCCAAGAAACAAGTGGTGAACATACTCAACATTCTTATTACATAATACACACAAATTATCACCCTAATTAATAATTCCGAGTCGAGCCAGTCTTTCCTTTGTATTTACCCTGCTTAACAAGACAAACCAGGCAAACAACTCTATTCTTGGAGGGACTAATCCTTTCCAAAGAGTCTTAATAAAGCTATAACTTGTTACGTCATCCAAAAGCGTTTCCGCCTGTAGCACCTTCACAAAAGAGTTAGTAGAAAAAATATCTTGCCTGTCATACTTCCAGACAACTCTATCCTCTCTTATCAAATGCTAGTTTAACCGGTCTCAAAGTGTCGTGTAACTGATTCACAAGTTCCAACTCCCATTGGAACAGCTCACGCCTCCATTAGAAGTTCTATATCCACTCTAACCCATCCCAGAATCCACAATTCCCTATGACAGAGCCTTTCTGAATTGAAACTGAGAAGAGTCTTGGAAACCTATCCTTTAGAGGACCACAACTTAGCCAGACATCTTTCCAAAAAAGAGTTCTTCTGCCATCACAACCTCCATGGACAAGCCAGCTATAATCTTGTCTTTTATATGTCGCTCCTTAATCTGTAGCTGACAAATATCTTTCTATGGACTCACTCTAGTAGGTAGAGCCTTGGTGGACAAAAGCTCATTAGGGGAGAGATTATTATAAGAGCATACCACCTTCTTTCACAATGGACAATCCTCCTTTGAAAACCTCCACCACCACTTAAACAAGAGTGCGGTGTTACGAACCATCGCATTTCCGAATCCTAACCCCCTAGCTTCTTCGGAGCTTGGACCACTTCCCATCTAACCAAAGCCATACCATTCCTTCCATCTTCTTTACTCCACACAAATCTTCTCTATAACAAAATCAATTTCTCCGCCACGGCCTTCGCCATCTTATATAAGCTTAAATAATAAACCGGTAGGCTATTTAATACTGCTTTGTCGAGCACTAACTTTCTCGCTTTATTTAGAACCTTCGATTTTTATAAGTTGAGCTTCTCCTCCACTTTGTCTATAACTAACTTCCAAGTCTTGACCAATTTCGGGTCAGCTCCTAAAAGAATTCCAAAGTATCTAACCGGCAAAGTAACTTCCTTGCACTACAGCAAACTGCACATACTTCGAATCTATTGTTGTTCACAATTGATTGAGATCAAGCTCTATTTATCGAAATTGATGCTTAGCCCCGACATCAACTCGAAACATCGTAGGAGCCTCTTGTAATTCTTAATAATCTCCTCCTTTGGTGGACAGAATAACACAGTATCATCGACAAATTGGAGATGTGACAATTCTATATTATCTCTCCTAACAAATAAAGGGGATATCCGACTATTTCAAATTGCCTCTCCAATCGTCGAAATTATTATATCTCTCTCCCTTTCTCTCTTTTTCTTCTTTTTTTTTTGTTCTATTCTTTTTCTTCTTTTTTTTATTTCCTTCTTCTTCCATAAATCCTACTTGACTCCACTCACTCTCTTGCTCAATAATATTTTTTTACCAATTTTTTTTATTTTTATTTTTTAAAAATTTCTTTCACCGTCTTATTCCTATTTCAATAATCTTTTATACCATCTTTAGTTTTAGTATTTTTTTTTAAATATTAAGAATACAAATGAAATCTTTTGAAGCAGAATTCCATCACAAGTTGGATTTGAAGAATAAGCATAAAAATATCATTAAAAATAATAAATAAATAAATAAATTTTGTTGTTCGTAGTAGAGACTTTGGTGGTGAAGAATTGGATAGTAAAAATGGTTGTGTTCCAGAAACTGGTGAGGCACAGATAAGTGACAATAATGATGGTTGGATTGATTATGAGGATTATGGCTGGATTAAAAATATGAGAGTGAGGTTGATAAGGTAAGTAGAGATTTTGATGGTGACAGTGATGATAACGGTAACAATGATTAAAAATTGGTAAACAAAAATAATTGTGTGAAGGAATAGTGGAATGAAGCATGATTCATGAAAGAAGAAGATTCAAAGAAGAGCAGGGGAAAAAGAGAGAGATTTAAGAATTTCAGAGGAATTAATTAGTTCTATTATTGAGAATCGTTAAGGGCTTATTAGTCCCTATTTTTTAAAATTATTTTCACGTAGTATTCGCTCTTGACATGTCATTTAGTTATCGTTTTGCAACTGATTGCAGGGACTTGTTAATCCAATTTATTGGATGGACGAGGATCGTCAAAATATTTTGAGATGATCAATGGACACAATGTCCCACAGATAAATAATCAGGGAACAAAATGAATATTTACTTATTTTTTTAAAAAAAATTATAAACATTAGAAAATAAAAATATATTTTTTTTATTTATAAATGAATAAATAAGATTTATTTTTTCGACGAGTAACCTTAATAATTGAAGGTTCACCCACCGTGAGAATAGAAACAAGAGAGCCAACATTTTGAGAGTAGATTAGAGTAGCAAAACAAATACAAAACCGAACAAGCTAAGCACAACTCAAGAACGAAACACAACCCCCATAGTTGCAATTAATCCCTTCATAGCTAGAAATAATATAGTCTAAATCTTGGATGGCACTTTTAAATTAAAAAAGATATAGCAAATCTAATGTTTATAAGAAGAAAATTCACATCATGTTTTTGTTGGTGGAAACCACATATGTCCCTCTCGGCAGACGGCTGGAAGTGAGTCGAACTGAGTCGAGCTAGACCAAACTCAAGCTTAACTCACGAAAATTAAGCTTGGCTCATGACTCGACTCGTTAACAATCGAGCCTATTTTGTAAGCTGAAGTTCGGCTCAACAAAAATTCACGAGCTGACTCGAGCTCACAAACTAGTTCAAATAATAGGAACATAATCTGGTATATGTTGGAGACTATGGAGCATTGCCTTAGAGACTGTGAACGATCAAAGGCAATCTGGTATATGTTGGATCCTAGTATCCTGGACTCGACGGCTGGTACTGCTCTTGAATAGTGGTTTCGGAAGACCTTGGCTAACAACGAGGCGTCCTTTGGTGCAGGGCTTTGGTGGGTATGGAGACATAGGTGCAATGACATATTCAACACTGACAACCCTTGGACAGACCATAAGGTTGTTGCCTTGGCCAGAATTACTGCCAAGGACTTACAGGTTTACAGGAATCGAAGCAATGCCTTTAGGTCTCTCCGAAATTGCCTGTGTTGGGAACCACCGGTAGGCAATAGTTTTAAAGTTAATTGTGATGCAAGCTTGTATATGGATTCAAATTTAGCGGGATTTGGGTGTATTATTAGAGATTCTAAGGGAGATTGGATCTCGGGCTGCTCTGGAAGCATTCCCCCTTGGTCTATAATCAGATGTGAATTATTTACTGCTTGGAGGGGGCTGGTTTTAGCTTGGGATTGCGGTTTGAGGGATATTATATGTGAAACAGATTGCCTTGACATTCTGCCCATCATGCATGAGCTTACAAGTGGGTATCCATCTGAAGTAACAGATTTGGTTCACAAGATTCAGGAGCTTTTATCTCGTCCTTGGCTTGTTCACGTTGAATGGGTGTCCCGAGAAGCAAATAGAGCTGCGGATTGGATGGCTAAATATGATGCCAAGAGTAACTCTAATCATGTTATTTGGTCTGAGCCTAGTGTTGATCTCCAACGAATCATCCGCTCGGATTTAGAATAGTTTTTTCTTTGTTTCTTTCCTTGTTTAGTCACCAAAAAAAAATAGGAACATAATCTATAATTGTATATCAATAAATTATAACTTATATATATTAAAAAATATTTAAAAAATTAATATATTGTCTATCAATTATAAATTTTTTATTTATATCTTATATCAAAATTATATATAAAAAATAACTATAAAATTTAAAACAATTAAGAACATTAATATATATGTAAATTATATATTACTATTTTATATATATATATATATATATATATATATATTAATACGCATATCCTATATGCATTTAATCTATACTTTTAATATTATATATATAATCGAGCCAGTTCACGAGTTAATGAGCTGAGCTTATTCAAGCTTAAGTTCGGCTCATTTAATTTATGAGATCAAATCCAAGTTCAAGTTCAGCTCACCAGCTCACAAGTTCAGCTTATTGAGCTATTAATAAGTCGAGTTCGAGCTGGCTCATGAGCTGGCTTGACTCACTTCCAGCCCTAAGCAGAGATAATGAGTAAAAACCTAGAATACGTGACTCTACCGCTTATGAAAAAAATATATTTGATGTGAAAATTTACATGTAGTTGTTTTTATATGAAGTTGATATTTAAGAATCATCAGATAATTTGACAAGTTTAACTAAATTATTATTAACGATTTTCAACTATCAACTTTATATATTTATATATGAAAATAACTGCATGTGAATCTTTACCTTATTAAAAAGAATTGGTAGATACTTTAGTGATAGGCACTGGTACATGCAAATGCAATTAGGAAGGAAGTGGTTATAATGTTAAATGTAGAAATCAAATGCGAATATTAATATTAGCAAATTAACCGAGAGTAGGGGTGTGCATGGGCCGGGTGAAACCGGGTTTGATGTGACCCAGACCCGGCCCAAAATATATACCGGGCCTATTTGTTAGACCCGAATCCGACCCTAGACCCGATGAAATATATACACTTTCGGGCCACGATTATACCGGGTAAAAACCGGGTGAAAACCGGGCCGTTAACATTATATTACCTTGATACCTTCTTGTAAGTTAGCATGTAAAAATATCCAAATTTCCAAGACTCCAACCATTATTTGACATGGTAAAATTCACTTAGAAAAATATAATAAGAAGTAACTCTTCTCTAAAATTAAAGTATAACCATAATCAATATTAATATTGCCTAATAACACCAAATATTTAAATCAATACAAATAACACAAAATTATGCATTAGTCTAAAGTCTTATGCATTTTAAGCATAAAATATTAACTTATAGTCTTATATATAATGACTAATAACACAAATATTAAAATTTACAATACTTAAATTTCACATAATAATAGCCATCATCCATCACTAATAACACAAAATATTAATTGTGTATGATGACCGGGCCACCGGGCCGATTTCGGGTGACCCGAGCTATGGTCCGGACCCAACCCGAAATAATGACCGGGTCTACTTTTGAGTAGGGGTGTGCATGGTTCAGTTTTTCCATAAACTGAACTGAAACTGCACTAAACCATTTTAAATGGTTTAGAAACTGAACCAAACTGCTTTGTCATATAAGAAACTGGTTTTAAACCAGTTTATAATACAGTGCACCAGTTTAAACCAGTTCATAAAAATAAAACTGGTTTTAATTAAAAAAACCAGTTTAAACTGGTTTATGCCTAAAACTAATTTTCACACCCTCTCTCTCCCTCTCTTCCTTTCCTCTCTCTTTCTCTCTCTCTCTCTCTCTCTCCTTCCTCTCTCTCTCTCTCCCCTTTTTTCTCCCTTCCCCTCTCTCTCTCTCCTACCCTCCTCTCTCTCTCTCTCTCTCTCTCTCTCTCTCTCCCCCTTTTCCCATTCTCTCTCTCTCCCTCCTCTTTCTCTCCCCTACCCCTCTCTCTCTCCCCCTCTTTCTCCCCCTTCCTCTCTCTCTCTCTCCCCCCTTTCCCACACTCTCTCCCTCTCTCTCCTTCCTCTCTCTCCCCTTTTCTCTCCCTTCCCCTCTCTCTCTCCTACCCTCCCCTCTCTCTCTCCCCTTTCCTCTCTCTCTCTCTCCCTTCTCTCTCTCCCCATTTTCCCATTCTCTCTCCCTTCTCCTCTCTCTCCTCTCTCTCTCTCCTACCCTTCTCTCTCTCTCTCTCTCTCTCTCTCTCTCTCTCTCTCCCTCTCTCTCTCCTTTCACTTTCTCTCTCCCCTTCCTCTCTCTCTCCACTTTCTCCCCCCTCTTTCCTTTCCCTCTCCTCTTTCTCCCCCCTCTCTCCCTTCTCTCTCTCTTTCCCCCTCCTCTATATCTCTCTCCTCTTTGTCTCCCTCCTCTCTCTCTTCTCTCTCTCTCTCTCTCTCCTCTCTCTCTCTCTCCTCTTTTTCCTCTCCTCACTCTCTTCTCTCCCTCCTCTCTCTATCTCTCTCCTCTTTGTCTCCCTCCTCTCTCTCTCTCTCTCTCTCTCTCCATCCTCTCTCTCCTCTCTCTCTCTCTCTCCTCTTTTTTCCTCTCCTCTCTCTCTCCTCTCCATCCTCTCTCTCTCTCCCTCCCATCTCTCTCTCTCTCTCTCTCCCCCTTTCCCTTCCCGTCTCTCTTCCTCTCTCTCTCCTCTTTTTCCCCCCTCTCTCCCTTCTCTCTCTTTTCCCCTCTCTCTCTCCTCTCTCTCTCTCCATCCTCTCTCTCCTCTCTCCCCTCTCTCTCTCTCTCTCCGTCTCTCTTCCTATCTCTCTCTCTTCTCTCTCTCCTTTCCCTCTCTCACTCTCCCTCTCCCTTCCCGTCTCTCTTCCTTTCTCTCTCCTCCTCTTTCTCCCTCTCCTCTCTCTCCCTCTCTATTCCCCTTTCTTTATCTCTCTCTCTCCTCTCCCTCCCCTCTCTCCCCCTCCCATCTCTCTTCGTCTTTCTCTCTCTCTCTCTCTCTCTCTCTCTCTCTCCTCTCTCACTCTTTCCCAATTCCTTCCTCTCTCTCTCTCTCTCTCTCTCTCTCTCTCGTCCCTTCTCTCTTCTTCTTCTTCTTCTTCTTCTTCTCTCTCTCTCTCTCTCTCCCTCCTTTTCCTCGCTCTCCCCTTTTTCTCTCCTCTCCCTCCTCTCTCTCTCTCCCTCTTTCTTACTCTCTCTCTCTCTCTCTCTCTCTCCTTCTCCTCTTTCTTACCCTCCTCTCTCTATCTTTTTTCTCTCGCTCTCTCTCTATGTCTTTCCTTTTTCTCCCCTCTCCCTTGCTCTCCCTCCCTTCTCCCTTCTCTCTCTCTCTCTCTCCCATTTTATTTCTCTCTCTTCCATTTTGTTTCTCTCTCTCTCTTCCTCTTTCTCTCTCTCTCTCTCATTTTTTTTCTTTTCTCTCTTTCTCTTTCCTATTTCTCTCTCCCCTTTCCCTTATTTCTCTCTCTCTTTCTCCTCTTTCTTTCCTTCCCTTTCTTTCTCTCTTTTCTCTTTCTCTCTCAACCTTCTCTCACTCTATATCCCTCTTCTCTCTCTCCCCCTCTTTTCTCCAAAATAAGAGAGAGAGAAGGTTGAGAGAGAAAGAGAAGAAGGGGAGAAGAGAGAAAGAGAGAAGGGAGAAAGAGAGAGAAAAGAGAGAAAGAGAGAGAGAGAGGGATATAGACTGAGAGAAGGTTGAGAGAGAAAGAGAAAAGAGAGAAAGGAAGGAAAGGAAAGAAAGAGGAGAAAGAGAGAGAGGAGGGCGAAAAAAGAGAGAGAAGAGGAGAGAGAAATAAGGGAAGGGGGAGAGAGAAATAGGAGAGAGAAAGAGAGAAAAGGAAAAAAAGGAGAGAGAGAGAGAGAGAGAGAAAGAGGAAGAGAGAAGGGAGGGAGAGAGAGAGAAAGGATGGAGAGGAGAGAGAAAGAAAATGGGAGAGGGAAAAGAGGGAGAGAGAGAAAAGAGGAAGAGAGAGAGAGAGAGAGAGAGAGAGAGAGAGAGAAGGGGGAAGGGAGGGAGAGCAAGGGAAAGGGGAGAAAAAGGAAAGACATGGAGAGAGAGCGAGAGGAAAAAGAGAGAGAGAGGAGGGTAAGAAAGAGGAGAAGGAGAGAGAGAGGGGAAGAAAGAGGGGGAGAGAGAGGAGGGAGAGGAGAGAGAGAGAGAGAGAAAAGGGGAGAGCGAGGAAAATGAAGGAGGGAGAGAGGGAGAGAGAGAGAGAGAGAAGAAGAGAGAAGGGACGAGAGAGAGAGAGAGGAAGGAATTGGGAAAGAGTGGGAGAGGAGGGAAAGGAGAGAGAGAGAGAGAGAGAGAGAGAGAGAGACGAAGAGAGATGGGAGGGGGAGAGAGGGGAGAGGGGAGGGAGAGGAGAGAGAGAAAGAAAGGGGAAGAGAGGGGGAGAGAGAGGAGAGGGAGAAAGAGGAGGAGAGAGAGAGATAGGAAGAGAGACAAAGAGAGAGAGATAGAGAGAGAGAGAGAGAGAGAATGGAGAGAGAGGAGGGAGACAAAGAGGAGAGAGAGAGGGGGAAAGAGAGAGAGAAGGGAGAGAGGGGGGAAAAAGAGGAGAGAGAGAGAAAGAGAGACGGGAAGGGAGAGGGAGAGAGAGAGAGGCAAAGGAGAGAGAGAGAGAGAGAGAGAGAGAGAGAGAGACGAAGAGAGATGGGAGGGGGAGAGAGGGGAGGGAGAGGAGAGAGAGAAAGAAAGGGGAAGAGAGGGGGAGAGAGAGAGTGGAAGAGAGACGGGAAGGGAGAGGGAGAGAGAGATGGAAAGGAGAGAGAAGGGAGAGAGAGAGAGATAGGAAGAGAGACGGAGAGAGAGAGAGAATGGAGAGAGATGAGGGAGACAAAGAGGAGAGAGAGAGAGAGGGGGGAAAGAGAGAGAGAAGGGAGAGAGGGGGGAAAAGAGGAGAGAGAGAAGAAGAGAGACGGGAAGGGAGAGGGAGAGAGAGAGAGGCAAAGGGGAGAGAGAGAGAGAGAGAGAAAAAAAGAGAGATGGGAGGGAGAGGAGAGAGAGAGGAGAGGAAAAAAGAGGAGAGAGAGAGGATGGAGAGAGAGAGGAGGGAGACAAAGAGGAGAGAGATAGAGAGGAGGGAGAGGAGAGAGAGAGGAGAGGAAAAGAGAGAGAGAGAGAGAGAGAGGAGAGAGGAGAGAGAGAGGATGGAGAGAGAGAGAGAGAGGAGAGAGAGGAGGGAGACAAAGAGGAGAGAGATAGAGAGGAAGGAGAAAGAAAGAGAAGGGAGAGAGGGGGGAGAAAGAGGAGAGAGAAGGGAAAGAGGGGGGAGAAAGTGGAGAGAGAGAGGAAGGGGAGAGAGAAAGTGAAAGGAGAGAGAGAAAGAGTATGTAAAAACTAATTTTAGAGTTTAAATAAAACCAGTTTTAATTTGGTTTAAAACTAAACTGAACCATAAAAATTGGTTTTTAATAAACTGGTTTTCATAAAAACTATGGTTTCAGTTCAGTTTTTTATTTAAAAAAACTGGTTTATTTAGAACAGTTTCAGTTCAGTTTCAATTCAGTTCAGTGAAACCAGTTTTTTTGCACACCCCTACTTTTGAGACCCATACCCGGCCCTAGACCCGATGAAATCACATCAAATTAGCCCCTAAAGTGTTCGGAACCGGACCGGGTCTTCGGGCCGGGTCGGGCCATGCACACCCCTAACCGAGAGTCTGCATCGTACAATAAACTTTAGCAAAGTAATGAGGTCTTGGGTGTTATGTGGATTTGAAACCTCCTCTCCTAAATCATTCTTTGTGAATGTGTTCATATCAGGGAGTATCCGAAACATGAGTTTTTCTGTGTCAATTTTTTGGCATTTGGTGTGTCTTCCAAACATGGCATGAATATCCAAATATCTAGACCAAAACAAAAGAAAAAGAAAAAAAAGAAATGGATCAACACATTCAGGCCAACCTTTTTTTTTTTTTAAATAATATCAAAATATGAATCCATGTGATCCTTGGTAGTGCTAACAGCCTAACATTATTTTTTCTTATGGTATCTTTCAATTTGACAGGTCAAGACCTAATCAATCACAAATAAAAAATTTTATTTAAGAAGTTATTATTGGCCAATAAATTACTGCATGCATAATATAATATTCAAATCCTTTGACACTTGCTTAAAAGACAAATAAACTAACTACTCCATCAAACTAAGTTTAACATCCTGACATTTAGTTAAAGGAATAATGTGCAAGAGATTGCGATGTAGGCTTTTTTCTTTTTTAGATCTGATATTGTAGACATGTAAAATCTAATGCGTTGTGACTAGCGGGCTGTGAACATGGACCATATAGCCCAAAAGATTATCTGAACCAAATTAGACGCTATGGACACGGCCCAAACAGTGGATGCTAACAGCCGAATACCACAAAAAAAGAGCAGTTAACACCACCAGATACCAGCATCAACGTACCACTCCGACCTCTTCGGAAAGTTGAATTAGACTTAATTTCAAGTGATTTTTCAACAATACAAACGGAATTTCAAGAGCAAATTATGTATCTTAGTCCCTGAAATTGTGGGACCAAATCAATTAGTCTTTGAAACTGAAAAATGCTTAATGTAGTTCCGAAAGTTGCAAAACGTATATCCTATTAGTCCCTCTTCTTGTACCGTCTTTACCCCATTAGTTTGATGTTGAGTGGTTGAGTGTCATGGTAACACACTGGTTGTATGAAATTATGGTCAAATCGTCGTCTAGGATTGATTTATCAAATCTCTTTTTTTTTTTTCACCCCCGTTATGCCCCAGCCGGACAGGCTCAGTCAAAACAGTTCCATATATGCCAATTTTGTATACCAATTAAGCCACAACTTCATAGTGTCCACATCAGATAAACTATTAGAATTTAGCATGGTCCACATCAATATAAAACTAACGGGCTGAAGACAATAGATAGAAAGACTATCAAATGTCCAAAAAAAAAAAAAAAAAGAAAGACTATCGAAATTCACATTTTGTAATTTTGGAAAGACTATCCAAACTGACTTAACCATGCAGCCTCATTCACTAAAATAAGCATTTACCGAACTTTGCATGAGGAAGTAGGAATAGTTATATTTTCTGTGGGGCAAGATACATTAACAGATTTTGATATAAAGCCTAATGGATACTACCTAATCATGTGTATAAAATGTTTCACCCAAACTGATGGGGACTTATCCTTTTGCAATTTTTGTTTAGGATGGCCCGAGGGGGGTTTGTCAAGGTTTTCTGGAAAGAAAGACATGCTTCCTAGATATATAAAAAAAAAAAAAAGAAAAGAAATAGACAACAGATTATCTGACTTGGCTAACCAAACAAACCACTATCAATTATCAAGCTGTGCATGAGTCTGCTTAAATCCATTGTAGTAGTAGTTCATCAATTTCCATTTTAAGTTCAGTTCCTCTTTATTGTTGAACTCAGGAAATCCGAAGTCATAGAGCAGTGATATGCATATGGCAGGGGAAATCCAGCAACCATTAAATTCAACAAAGCTCACATTTAGTCAACTAAAGTGCAATCTCTACCTTGCATCAGTCAACTAAACCCTAAACTCTACATTTAGTCATTCCACCAGATGCACAGATTCACATGTTTATGGCTTTCTCAAAATAGTAGTTGGTTAAATCAAGCATTTTCACTGATGTGCTAATAGATGATTAGATGTATATATAAAACTTTTTTAGCATTGACAATATATACAAATTAAATCCAACTATTTAAACCTTATATAATGCACTCAAGATGGGTTTCTCAGTCATATATAAAACATGTAAAATTCACATCTACTACACACATAATGCTAAAAGTGCAAACAAAGACCTATCACAAGTTGAAGAGGAACAAAATTTCATCATCACAGAAAATAACCAAGCTGGTGATTCACCCCATTATAATGGCAAGTATCTCATATCAAACAAAAAATACAAATGAACCTGATGCAACAATATACTCAAATATTCTCCTCTACTCTACACCAGCTATATACTTTTAGCATTCGAAAATGTGATAAATCAAACAAGCAAATAAACAGTAATTAGTCTAACCAAATATATATCATATATTAGTATTATTATTATCATCATCATCATCATCATCATCATCATCATCATAATATAGTAACGATAACGAAGCACCACATAAAACATTAGAAAAGTATCACAATAAACCATAGGTGCATTTCAAATTCCAACTCCGAGATCACACATATATATACAGATACACATAAATATGCTGAAAATCTGGGATAATAAAGTTAATTATCCATCAAATTTGAAACCTTTTTTTTGTTTTTCTTGAGCACCTGAAACATCAATAATCTCCTCGGTAATCATAATCATCCCTTGTAGCCATGCTTGAATTCTCAACCCTCTCAGTAATCTTGTCCTCCTCATACTTCATACCTTCTTCCAAAGCAAGCCCACCCAACGCTCCAGCAACAGCACCCACCGCAACCCCAGCACCAAGGCCCATCTTCCCAACACCACCACCACCCCCCTTGGGCTTATGCTCATAAGAGGAAGAGTAATCAAGCGGGGCAGAAGGCCCACTAGGCCCAGCATAGCCCACGGGCCGATCAATAAACGGCCTGGAAGGATACGGCGGAACCGCACCTGAGTAACCCGGGTAGTACCCAGAGTACAAATCACTGTACGAACCACCGTAAGAGGCAGAACCGTACGCAGTGAAAGGAGGAGAAGAAGGAGAAGGCGAAGGCGAGAATCCTCTGTAGTCACGCGCAGCGGGGTTAGGTACGTAACAGAACATCGGAGAATTGCTGTTATTAGGGTTAGGGGTAGGGTTTGGGTAGTCAGGAATTGTCTGCGATGGCGGCGGCGGCGGTAGAGGAGTTCGGCCGAGGAGTCCCAATTTGAGGTGGATCTTGCCGTGGGGGCGGCCGGAGGGTCTTGAGAGGGTGAATTTGCGGATGCGGGTGGGGTCGGAGGTTTCGTCAATGTCTTTGAGGGGGATTTTGAGGGAACCTACGAGGGGGTTAGGGGTATCAGAAGGGCGAGAATGGAAGACTTCGAGGGTGAGGAAAGTGTCGTGGAGGGGTGGGTAGGAGGGCGGAAGCGGGAGGGTGAAGCGCTCGTTCCAGATGGGTTTTGTGGAGCCGGAATCGTCGGATTTAGTGGCCAATCGGCGATCAGGGTCGACCCAGAACACGACGTAGGGTTTGAGAACGCCGTTCTTCCAGTTCACGTTTTTGAGGTGCTTAGCTGAGACGATTGTGAGGTCCAGGTCAGCCGATTTCGACGGAGGAGGCCGTGATGACGCCATTCGAGAAAAGGGGGAAAAGGGAGCTTTTTTTAGGGATTTCAGAAAATGCCGAGGCTTGTGTCGTGGTTTAGCTGTTTAAGTAAGGATAATGAGAAATTCGACTCTGCCTAACTTCCTCCTCTACTACTCAAATTCCCCTAAGTACTGTGGAGTGTCGACAAGGCCTGAATGCGAAGACTTACTAGGAAAAAAACAAAAAACAAAAAAACAAAAACAAAAACAAAAAACACACACAGCAGTAGAACTAGAAACTAAAAAGCAAATTTTATAAATATAAAACAAAGATACTATTATAATAAGGTAAATAATATATCAAATTATTTAGGGTCTTTTCTTTTTTATATGGATTAAAGCCGGGTGATATTCAACGTAATGGATGCATGGAGAAAATTTTTTCTGCTATGATGACAGGCGTAAAACGTAAGATACGTTTTACTTTTGGCCTGTTTTGGTTTTTTTTTGTTGTGCAGGAAAGGAAAGAAACGTGGCCTGCATTTTTGTTGGTGCAGGATTTTCAAAAATTTTTTAAATTGGTTTTAATCCAAACGTGGCTTGCGTTTTGTATTGGGCCAAATTAATTTTTTTTTATGTAATAACAAAACGCAGTCTGCGTTTTGTGCTGAGGGCCAGCTCTTTTTTTTGGAAAACGCAAAACGTAAGCAGCGTTTTTTCGCTTTGTCAGATTGCTTTTTAAAAAACGCAGGTTGCGTCTGTTGAAAAAAAAATATTTTTCTGAAGAGACCTGCCTATAAATACGAAGCACTCCTCAGCGCAACGGCCTCACTCCCATTCTACTCATCATTCTTCTCTTTCAAATACATATGTTGTAGTTGTTAGTTTTTTTTTTTTTTTTGGCATTTAGTTGTGTCAAAAAAATCGGAGTACGTGAGGTTGAAATTATGGAAAATATTACAAATTTGCGAGTATATTATAACGGTGAAGTTATACCAAACACACATGAAGGAGTGACTTTTGTTTGTGAATGTCCGTTATCATTTGCTGTTCCATGTACCATGAGCTTTGTCGATTTGCAAAATGGGCTTTGTAATAACATTCAAAGCCACATTTTGAAAAGGGTGAGCAACCTCTTATACAGAAGTCCTGTGCAAGTATTTGGTGGGCTAATACAGTTTCAATTAATGCCCATTACTGACGATGCCAGTATGCAGCAGATGTTCTGTATTTATCAACAAACCCGATTTCACGTACCGATGATAGAGTTGTACGTTGAGTTTGAGCAGCAGTCAGGGTCGGGCGCGGTCGGCGAGGAGGTCAATGTTGATGAGCTTGGTGATATAGATTGGGAAGAAGAAAATAATGACAGTGAAGAGGAGTTCGAAGCTAACTATAAAGTCGATGACGAGAACGATGACGGAGACTTGGCAGGCAATCCGGAGGTGCCAAATGAAGCGAATGCGATTATAAGCCAGCACCCGTTTGGTGTTCCGTCTTTTATGCGAACTCTAGATCTGGAAGCCATGCATGACCCAGAATTTCCTGAGTATGCGAATACGGGTATGTTATGATTATTAACTCAAGTTTCCTATAGTGTTTATTTTATATGTCTCGTCTGACTGATGGTGGTGCGCATGTCGTAGGTGAAGGCAACGCTGAGGCGAAAGATGGCGAGTTTAGTGTTGGCATGGAATTTGGATCGAGAGAGTCGGTGATATCTGTAATCAAAAGCTACACTCTCTCTAGAGGGGTTGATTACACTGTGTATGAGTCTGAGCCGCAAACATTCTATGCGAAATGCAAGGGGTATGGTGCAGGGTGCGATTGGCTAATCCGGGCTAGCTTGATTCGAAAGAAAGCTTGTTGGGAGATCAGGAGATACAATGGCAAGCACACGTGCACCGTGGGAACGATATCACAAGATCATGCCAAGTTGGACTCGGACACAATTGCAGATGTCATTAGGCCGTTGGTCGAATCAGACCCCTCGATAAAGGTGAAGTCTGTAATTGCAGAAGTTCAATCCAGGTTCAACTACACTGTCAGTTACCGCAAGGCTTGGTTGGCAAAGCAGAAAGCCGTTGCCAAGGTTTTCGGTGATTGGAAAGTTTCTTACCAGATCCTGCCAGTATGGTTGAAAGCAATGACGGTTAAAATGCCAAGGTCTCGTGTTCAAATCAAAACGCTCCCCGTTTACCGTGAGACTGAGGAGGTTCAAGGTGTAAGAGTTCTGCATCGCATTTTTTGGAGCTTCTATCCATGTATTGTAGCATTTAGACACTACAAGCCGCTGGTGCAAGTTGATGGCACGCACCTGTATGGAAAATATAAAGGTGCACTTCTGGTAGCGGTTGCACAAGACGAGAATCAAAACATTGTGCCTATTGCTTTTGCCATAGTCGAGGGTGAGACGGCAGACGCATGGGAGTTTTTCCTAACAAATTTGTGGAGATATGTTGTCACCATTGATGGGGTGGGCATTATTTCTGACCGCCATACCTCCATCGACGCTGCAATAGCTCGCAGTAACGGTGCATGGTCACCACCAAGGGCGTGGCACATGTACTGCATCAGGCACATCGGCTCCAACTTCTTAAGGAGGTTCAAGGCTCCATATTTGCATAAACTCGTGGTAAACACAGGTATATCAACTCGCTATTATGGTTCTATTCAGAGTAAATTTGTGACATCTGCTTACGACTAAATGGTTTGTTCAACAGGCTATTCTAGAACGGAGCAGGAGTACAACAAAAACTACCAAAGGCTTAAAGAGCGGGGTGAGGCATATACTCAATGGTGCGATGAGATCGGTGTTGAGAGATGGGTGTTGGCATTCGATGGTGGTCATCGTTGGGGACATATGACGACAAACTTGGTAGATTGCATAAATTCTGTCCTAAAGGGGGCACGCAACCTTCCTGTGACTGCCTTGGTCCGGTCAACTTTCTATCGGCTGAATGAGTTGTTCACTCGGAAGAGTACCGAGGCTCATGAGCGTCTCCGCAACGGATTTACGTATTCAGAGTTCGCAACGAAGAGAGTTGAAGAAAGCTTCCGATGTGCAGGAAACGTTGTGGTCAACCGGTTTGACAGGCGTAATGAGATGTTTGAGGTTCGCGAAATGCAAGATGGTACCATTTACACGGTCAACCTTGCGCAACGACACTGCGACTGTGGCCATTTCCAGGTCGAGCGACTTCCATGTCGCCACGTGCTTGCATGTTGCGCCAATCAGCGTCTCGATTGGCAAGTGTACGTAAACGATGTGTACAAGATGTCTGAAATTTGCAAGGTTTACAGAGGCGAGTTTGTTCCAATGGGTGACCCATCTACATGGGATAGATACGAAGGAGCGAAGGTGATCGCCAACTGGACATTGAGGCGCGCAACGAAAGGAAGACCGAAGTCCACCCGCTACTTGAATGAGATGGATTCATGTGAGATGCGTGGTCCTCGCCGGTGCACTATATGTAGACGCGAGGGACATAGCCGCAGCCGATGTCCTCAGCGTGTAGGTCCAAGCTCCGCTGAAGGTCATTAGTGGTTAAACTTTTCATTGTAACTTTGTTATGACCTACTTCACGATTATATGTTACTTTTTATGTAATATCGTCATGTATTTTAACCTAGTTAACAATTTATAATAAATAAAGTTTTTAATCCCCGGAGCACTCGCTCCACCAAGATCATACCAGTGCTCCAAGTCGGACCCCAAGTCTCCCTCTTCCTGCTGCGGGTACTCGTTCAAATCAAACAACTGGCCACATGGTGGTGCGGACGGACCGAGCGGATCTACATGACCCGTCGAGTGATCAAAGTCGAAGTCACTAGCATGACCTGAAGTGGCGCGACGACCAGTAGAATGATGAGATGTAGCAGGCCCTTCCTGCGGTTGCATCGGGCCGAGAAAATCTGTATCTCTCAGGACCTCAGAGAAGCTGATGGTGTCCAATCCACCCAACGGACTAAAGTGACCCTCGGCTGGAATTACCAGATGTGGTATGTAGGGCTCAGGTGCCTGAGGCGGCTGTGATTCCGGTACATATGCTGCCTGCTGCTGATATGCCGGCCACTGCTGGGCATATGCTGGATCCTGAAACTGCGGGACATATACCGGGTCCTGAAACTGCTGAACATATGCCGGGTCCTGAAACTGCTGGGCATATGCCGGGTCCTGAAACTGCTGGGCATATGCCGACATTTGAACCTGGTGCTCATACGCCGGGACCTGATAGTGGTGCTCATATGCCGGCACCTAATTAACAAGTAAATACAATTAATACTAATTACTGATAGCTATTTATAAACCTAATAACCATAATACTAGGAATTAAAAACAATACCTGTTCCTGTTGCTCATGAGGCGGGACTCCCTGGTGAGGGCCAGCTGGTTCTTTCTGTTGCTGCTGTGGTTCATCGGCGCCAATCTCTCCGCTTGGAACTCTATCTGACAGCCGCAGGTGAATCCCATACTGCTGCGTGTACCAGTCGTAGTACACTGGAAGAGGATGGAAGTCAATAATCTCCTCGCCTAGCTGCAATGTGTTATAGCGGTCAAATGTCCATCTGTTAACCCATTGACTGTAAATCTGTCCCCAGTCATGGTTCTGTGCTCCTGTCAGCCGCTTGCAGTGATCACGACCAAGGTTGAACGCGGGGCCTGGTGGTAGCTATTGCATCCCGAACTGTCGTCTGACCCGATCTGTTGCGTGCCATTCTATGCACTCGAATGACACTAAAGGCGACTGAGTGGAGCACATGAACATATGGGGTTCAAGGCCATCCGGAATCCCCACTCCTATATATGGCCGCCATATAAACTGCATAATAGTTACCAAGAGGTCGATTAGAAAAACTATTCTTCTGAATAAAAACATTGGACATTAATGGTACAACTTACGTCGTCAATTCCCATGTCGTCAAGACCTCGCCTAAAATCGTAGTGGGCCGCCGTATATATCTCGTATGTCGGCGCCAATGACTCCACCTAACGAAAACATAATAACATTATTAATAAGAAGAACAAAATAATAATAATAATAATAATAATAATAATAATAATAATAATAATAATAATAATAATAATAATAATAATAATAAGCTTAATAATAATAATAACAATAACAACAACGCTAAAAGCCAATACCGTCGCGCTAGTGGAACACCAATATTGCCGTGTTGATCGCGGGGTATAGGTGCCAGGAATGGCATACGCTCCCACGCCCAAACAAAAAGTAGTATCAGTGGGCCATCTATTTCCTTGCAGTTGTATCGTGAGGCACGACACAACGATCTGTATAGGTGTGCCAGATTGGCTGCTCCCCAACTATACCCTGAAATCCGGTGGAAATTCCTAAGTTGCGGTAGAAACTTCGAGTTCAGTGAAACGGTCGACTTATCCGGAAACACAATTGTACCGAGCATGCAGAAAATGTGCGCTCGGACGTACCGCTCGAGAGACTCCTGAGTATCACACGGCTCGGTGTCTCTGCACCGCCGGACCCAAGCAATATTAACCTTTCCCAACACGTGATCGTCCGGACCGGGCTCCCGACCAAAACACACAATGCAGTTCTCCACCAAAAACTGGTGGCTGCTATCTGATCTACCCGTAACAGCATCCCCATTAATCGGGAGACCAAGAATATAGCTCACATCTTCCAGTGTTACCGTCACTTCACGGACCGGAAGATGAAACATGTGAATCTCCGGCCTCCAGCGTTCCACCAAAGCACTCAGTAGTGCAGAATGACCTCTCATTTCGCCCACTCGTAAAACGTGTTGAAAACCAGTCAATGCCAATGTCGCTGCAGCTACCTCATTCAACGTATCTGGCGGATCCAGTTTTCTGGGCAACAAATTTCTGATAGCCTGAAAAAAAAATGATAATTATTAAATTCTAAATAATACCGGTTAAAACATAATAATAATAAATTGTTAAAAAATCACGAATATTTATCTATTATTTATTAAACAGTATTATTAATTATTAAAAATTAATAATAATTTATTCTCACTATCATAACTAGTATTATAAAATAATCATAATAACACTCTAATTATAATAATAGTTATCCAAATATAACAATAATAACAATAATAATAACCATTTATTATAATAACTATAACCTACAAGATTTGTTATTATTAACATACAGTATTAATTATTATTACAAAATATTACTGAAAAAAACCATTTATTATAATATCTATAATAATAATTTTTTTTCCAACGTAAACATTATTAACAAAACCGTTTACTATTGATGACAGTATTATTATTATTATTACTATCATAAAAAATAATAGTAAATCATTAAAAAATAATAATTTATTACACATTATTCTTATTAAATATTATTAATAAATTATTTTCATTAACAGATCCACTATTATAATAATAATAATAATAATAATAATAATAATAATAATAATAATAATAATAATAATAACAAAGAGATTAATTTGCCTAATAATAATAATAATAATAATAATAATAATAATAATAATAATAATATAACATAATAATAACAGTATTAAAAAAATTTAAAACACAATGCAAAATTACTAATAACAAAATATTAATTATAATAATATTAATAACCTCAATACTACTAATTACAACACAAATAAAAAAAATTCAAATAAATTTATATATTTATTGTTAAATATTAAAAAAATTTACTTACAAATTGGGGATGATCCAAATACTCAATAATATGATATTCTGGTTTGGTATAGTCACGCACCATTTTTTTTCCTTATACCATGTAGCTCTTCTTCTTCACCGAGCTCTTTCACAGCTCCTACACTCACTCTCCCTTAAAATGTATCTTTAGTAACTATTTTGCTTCAGTAACTATACTTCTACTTCAATCTGTGTTTCTCACTTATAAGGACCCAGCTGAACCCCCTCCCAAAATACGTGGCACGCATGCATGTATGGAGCCTGCAAAACGCATCCAGCGTTTTGCTCTGGTCACTGACAAACGCATTCTGCGTTTTGCTCAGTTCGAAGTTGGTCAAGCTTTGGTCCTGTCGGCATGCAGGACACGTTTCAATTTCTTGTTCCATTTTTCCGCCAATCGCAGTCTGCGTTTTGCAGGGCCTGTAATTTTCTGTTTCTTGTTCATGCAAAACGTTACCTGCGTTTTGCAGGTCTCTGATCTTCACAGGTCCACATTTATGGACATCACACCATGCATCCATTTATCTGCACTTCACCATTGTGTTATTCATTTAGAGATTAATTTCTGAATTATTTAACTGTTTTAATTAATAATTTTACATAAAAATAATTGTATATAAATTTTTTTATAATAAAATATCTAAAAAGACTATTGTATTAATGAAATGTTCTATTGAGAATAAATTTTAATTTTAATATAAATATATAAATATAAATTAACTAATTTTATGAGAACCAAAAGTTTATTAAAATCTCATTTATTAAAAACTTGATACCAAATAGCTTAGTTTGACAACTCTTGTATACTAAATACATCCAAAGATTATTGAAGAAACACCATAACAAACGGCTTATCAATCCTTGTTACAAGTATATAATGTACAAGACCGAACAAAACAAAGTTTTCCAAATAAAATTACATGCATATGAACAAGGTAAGAGCATATAGTTGGGTCAATGCAATGAAGGTGTGGTCTAGGGATATTTGAGGTTGATCCTTTAGGAATTGAGATTTAATTTAGGATTTAAACCTGATCCGACCGTTATAAATATCAAGTCATAATTCGGCATTGTGAGTCATAACTCGACAAAATGCAGCACAGTTCGGCGTTACGCGTTACAACCGAGTTCAACGACCTACATCCTAGAATCAAAACGTCCAACCAAACATCATCACTCATTAAACCTTATTATTACTCTTCAATTCAGATAATAAAGCAGAAATATAACCGACCTATTTCATTCCACTTATAAAAAGGTATGATCTTCTATCCTAAAGGACACATTGAATTCTCAATACTAACTTAAGTTTCGAAGTGCCTTTGCAGGTACACTCCCCCTTTTTTCCTTGTTCATACTCTGCACGATTGGACATCTCCCTAGGCAGAAAGCTCGGACTATCCCAAGGCTCAAAGATCGGCACCGAAGATAACAACTGGACGTCGACCCTCAGTAGCCGAGCTCCCCTCCAGGTATCCACACAGGAACAATTGGCGCCCACCGTAGGGCTGAGAATATAATTCTTTCTTTATATCATCGGCCTTGACGTTCTCGCCTGAAGCCATGGCTGAACAACTTCCACCCACGCCATCTGAACTTCTTCAGATGGTGACCGAGTTGCGGCAAGCCAACTAGCGCATGGTCGAAGAGAACCAAAGAATGGCAAATCAGATTGCTAATTTGAATAATACCCGTATCAAAAATAACAATGATCGACAAGAACGAACGGAAGAAGCCGAGCATCAGTCAGGGCCGACGCATGTCTCCAAAACTGCTCGGCACGAAGAAGAGCAACCTAAGCACAATGAGGAAGCTTCGCCAGAAGAAGAGGATGACAACCTAGAAAACTCCCCTGGGCCATACACGGACGAGGTGATGAACTTCGTGTTGCCCAGGAGGTTCACTCTGCCAACCACCCTAACCCCCTATGATGGGCTAGGTGATCCGAAGAAATACATCAAAAAGTTCACCTCCATAATGATAGTAAATAGTGCTTCTGATAAAGTTTTATGTCGTTGTTTTCCATCTTACTTAGACGGTCCTGCACTTGATTGGTTTTGTTCTTTGCCTACAGGTTCTATTTCTGGTTTCGAGACTTATCAAAGCCCTTCGAGGAGCATTTTGTTGGATCAGCCATCTATCTGCATGACTTTGATTACTTGAACACAATCAAACAAGGCCATCATAAAAGTCTCAGAGACTACATGATGCGCTTCACGAAGATAGCCATGAGTATACCCGATCTCCACCCCTAGGTGGAACTGCACACAATAAAAAGCGGACTCCGACCAGGAAAATTCTAAGAGACCATTGCCGTGGCCAAACCTAAAACCATGGTCGAGTTTCGTGAAAAGGCAAAAGATCAAATTGACATCGAAGAACACCAATCTTCCCGACCAACTAAGACGTATTATTAACTATATTTCTGGAGGTTTTGCAGGTGGAGGGGCCACAAGCTCGGCAAGAAAGCGGTCTTACCGAGCTATGCTTTCCAAAGAAGCCGATAAACATCAACAGCAGACACCTCCATATTTTCCTCAGATAACATTCCAGACATCCGACCTTAACAATAACGTAACAAATCTAGACGACCCGGTCATGATTTCCCTACAGCTCGGAGATCTCCTAGTTAGAAAGGTTTTACTGGACCCTGGGAGCAGTGTCGATGTTCTCTTTTACTCCACATTTCAGAAGATGAAACTAAGCAACAACATCCTCCAACCTTCCACTGGGACCTGGTCTGTTTCTCAGGTGAGCGGGTCCCGGTTATGGGGTCTGTGTGGTTCCAAACCACACTGGGTGAGGTTCCATTATCAAAAACTTCGGATATTCAATACTTAGTCGTCGACTGTTTTAGTCTTTACAATTTGATACTTGGCCGACCTTTTTTAAATAAGTTTGGTGCCATTATTTCTACAATTCATCTCTGTGTTAAGTTCCCTTTGCAGGATAATACAATTGCAACTATTCACAGTGATGCCTGAGAAGCCAGAGAATGCTACAACAACAGTTTCAAAAAACCAAATCAAAGTATGCAAGCCCACGTGAACAGTATCAGTAACAAAGCCAAACTACCAGTCCTGGCCGACCTTGATCCCAAGGCAAGAAGCCTCGAAAGACCAACCCCGACCGAAGACCTGCATAAAATCTATTTCACAGATAGCTCGGAAAAGTTCACTTATGCGGGATCCACACTAAGCTCAGAAGAGAAGGCCTCATTATGAACATTTCTACAACAAAATGTCGACCTATTTGTTTGGACCCCAGCAGACATGCCAGGAATTGACCCATCTGTCATATCCCACAAACTGGTATTAGATCCTTCTATCCGACCTATAGCACAGAAAAAGCGAAACCTAGGTCATGACCGCAAACAAGCCTCTCTGGAAGAAACCAAGAAGCTCATCCATGCCAGCTTCATTCAAGAGATCAGATTCACAACATGGTTAGTAAATGTCGTCATGGTGAAAAAACACAATGGTAAATGGCACATGTGTGTTGATTTCACCGATCTCAACAAAACATGCCCAAGAGAGTCCTATCCTTTACGATCTATTCATTGCTTAGTTGATAATACCTCTGGTTATGAAAAACTTAGCTTTATGGATGCATACTCTAGCTATAACCAGATCCAAATGCATCCATCCGATCAAAGTAAGACAGCTTTTATTACTGAATATGGAAACTACTGTTATAAAGTGATGCCGTTTGGCCTTAAGAATGCAGGTGCAACATATCAACGCCTAATGGACAAAGTATTCGCCCAACAGATTGGCAGGAACATTGAGGTCTACGTTGACGACATGGTCGCCAAAACGAAAATCGACAACAACCACCTTGATGGCCTCGCAGAAATCTTCGGTCAAATAAGAAAATACAGCATGCGTTTAAACCCCGAGAAGTGCGCATTTGGCGTACAAAGTGGCAAATTCCTCGGCTTCATGCTCAGTAGCCGAGGTATTGAAGAAAATCCAAAAAAGTGCCGAGCTGTTTTAGATATGACAAGCCCACAAACTATCAAAGAAGTCCAACAGTTGACAGGGAGACTTGCTGCACTTTTTCGTTTCTTACCTTGCCTAGCTTCTAAGTCTTTATGTTTCTTCCAAACTTTAAAAAAGAAAAAGGATTTCTAATGGAGCAATGAATGTGAATAAGCATTCACAACCATCAAAGAAACTCTTTCAAAACCACCAATTTTACAAACCCTCCCTAAAGGGAAACCATTATTCTTATATTTATCTATGACTAACTGGGCAGTAAGCTCCGCTCTTATTGCAGAAAGGCAAAAGCAGTAGTTGCCGATCTATTTCAGCAGCAAAACACTATAGAATGCTGAACTTCGCTATCTGAGCATTGAGAGGCTGGCTTTAGCTCTTGTCTTCTCGGCAAGGAGACTCCGGCCATACTTCCAGAGTCATGTCATCCATGTTCGGACGGATCAACCTTTGAGACAAGTCATACAGAAACCAGAACTAGCTGGCCGACTAGTAAAATGGTCGGTCGAACTTTTCGAGTTTGACATCAGATACCAAGGATGATCATCTATCAAATCTCAATTTTTGGCTGATTTCATTGCCGAATTCACAGTACTGGACATCGCCGAAAGTTCACCAGAATGGTCTTTGTATGTAGATGGCTCCTCTAACCCACACGGGTGTGGCGCCGGGATCATCCTCGATGATGGAAATGGTAACGTCATTGAGCATTCGCTACACTTTTCCTTCAAGGCGAGCAACAACCAGAGTGAGTATGAAGCTCTTATTGCCGGCCTCAAACTAGCTTCTGATCTCAATATAGCCGAGCTTAAGGTATACTGTGATTCTCTACTCATTGTTTAGCAGGTAAACGAGCTGTACCAGGTAAAAGACCCTTTATTATCCAAATACCTAGCAATTGTTCAAACTTTACTTTCAAAATTTCATAAATGTCACATTGAACATATACCTCGGGAGAACAATAGTCGAGCTGACATTCTCTCTTAGCTCGCCAGCACCCAAAGAAATAATTCATCTCTTCACTGATCTACCTTACTTAAACCAATATAGAATTAACAGTAGTTCTAAGTGGAACGCAGGATGCAGATTGGAGAACACCATACATAAACTATCTTCGAACAGGAATCTTGCCAGGCAAAGTCAAAAAAATTCGGCACTTTCGCCGACAAGCCTCATTCTTTACAATTTATAACAATTGCCTATATAAACGAGGATTCTCTCGTCCTTTACTAAAATGTCTTTGCAGATTAGAAGTCGATCTTGTACTTGCCGAAGCACATGAAGGTATCTGTTGTACACACCTCGGAGCTTGGAGCCTGTCTTCAAAGATCCTCCGAGCTGGTTTCTATTGGCCGACGTTGCAACAAGATTGTAAAACAAAAGTCAAAAGCTGTGACAACTGCCAAAAACACAGTCCGATCACCCACCTTCCAGCCGAACTACTACACTGTTCCGAGGTAAGCTGGCCGTTCAACCAATGGGGGCTCGACATCCTCGGCCCTTTCCCCCTAGCGGCCGGCCAGATAAAATTTTTAATAGTAGCAACTGATTACTTCTAAAAATGGATAGAGGCACAAACCTTAGCAAAGATCGCCTCACAACAAATGATCTTCTTTGTATGGAAGCATATTATTTATCGATTCAGCATACCACGACACATTATCACTGATAATGGACACCAGTTTGTCGATAAAAAATTCATCTCCTTTTTGCAGAATCTAAAGGTCAACCAGCATTTTTCATCAGTAGAGGACCCACAAACAAATGGGCTAGCAGAGGCCGCGAATAAGGTCATCTTACATGCCTTAAGAAAGAAACTCGACGACGCCAAAGGGCTTTGGGCCGAACTCATCCCAGAGATCATATGGGGATATAATACCACCATCCACTCAACAACAAAGGAAACACCTTTTCGATTAGTCTACGGTTCCGACGCAATATTACCGTGGAGATCTCCCAATCCTCATTGCGCATTGAAATGGCCGACCATACTACAAAATACACATCCCAGCAATCTGAACTGGACCTCCTTGAAGAAGTTAGATCTTCCACAGCAATCAAACACCTAGCTATGCAACAGCGCATAGCTCGGCAATATAATCAAAGACTTCACCCAAGGTCTTTTCAAGTAAACGACCTTGTGTTCAGAAGAACCAAACAGGCCACGAAACCATCAAGCCATGTCAAACTAGCAGCTAACTGGGAGCGCCCTTACCGAATCATAAAAGTCATTGGCAATGGAGCTTACTAATTACAAACCTTAGATGGTAATGATTTGCCTAACACTTGGAATGTATCATCTTTAAAGTTATATTACAGTTAAAAGCCAGGGACAGGCGAGTACTCTTTTTCCTACTACCAATATTTTTTCCAAAACGGGTTTTGCTGGGAGAGGTTTTAACGAGGCTCACCTACCTACACCTTTGTAACCAAAGGTTTGTTAACATATATAAGTTTCCTGTTTTCATCAGATTAATTATCATATTAAGTACCTTTTCTTATCTCCGAATTTATACTATTATCCGACCAAACTCTATTTTGAATCTAACTATTCGGACTTCACCAGTCAAATGAACAGTCGAGCTCTATTCTAATCGGACTTCACCAGTCAAATGAACAGCCGAGTTCTATTCAATTCGGACTTTAACGATCAAACAAACAGATGATCATTCAGCTTTAACCAAATATACTACCAATACTCTGAATCCGACTAATCAGACTTTACCATGTAGCCGATCTATATTCCGAGTCTGATCAATCGAACTATGCCAATCAAACAAATATCCAATAACTATTCATACACAGCCTACTCGGTCATTACCCATCAGCGTAAATTGGCCGAATCTAACCCATCAAATCGATCAAACAAACAAGGCAAGGATGAAAACAAACTCATTATACCCAACTTGCATCTACTTTATCTGACATATCCTATCCTACACCTATTACAGGGTACCTCGCAGATAATCCTACTTATAAATCAAAAGATGCAACACAACATTTTACCATATGAAAAATAAAATGCCCACTTCAAACTGGCAGCAAAAACATCCAAAATATAAACAGTAAAAGTGCTCATTTTAAGAGCAAACAATTTTTACTAAACCACTATTACAAAGTTTAAACAAAATATACAGATGTATGAATTATGAAACTAGGGTTACTGCCCAACATTTTCACCTTCCTCCTCTTCAGCACCATCATCCTCAACCATGGCTCCATCCCGAACAATTTTGCCCGGATCCATCATACCAAAATCCACGTTAGGAGCTAGGAACCTGGCTTGAAGAGAAGCTCGCTCAAACCCTTCAATAAAAGAATCTAAGATTGATGTCTCCTTGCTCTTCTCTATATTTTTCAACTCAGCAGTCAACTCTACCATCCGAGTACTCATACTCGAGAGATCAACCTCTTTCTTTCTCACATCTTCCACTGTTCCTCCAAATTTACATATGGCTTCTGTTTGGCAACTTGCCGATGTTTTTTCTCTTGGCTGCGCCCTAAGCTCGCAAGCCGAAGTCCAATAACCTTCAGAGACATAGCAATTGATACATAGATATCTACCCAAAACATAATTGACAAAACTAAAATCACATACATACCGACATATATTGATCAATGACCACATCACCGACTTCACCAGCCAATGTGATATCCGACGGCCCCTGACACACCTCGTCTGTCACCACCATAAATGGAAAATCCTTCCCCCACAGCGACGACCCATCACTTTGCTCGGCCACATCATGCAATTTCTTTTGATTTAAAAAAAAAAATCAAGCTCTTCCGCTGGAACCTCGTCCTGAATATTCTCGGACTCATCAGACAAATCAACCACATCATGTTTCCTCTTCTTCAGAACAACCTTTCTCCTCCTCGGCTTGGGATGGTTAACCTTGCCAACACCAGCGGCTTTGTCAACCTTAGAGGACGACCTCTCCTTGTCCAAATTTTTGCTTTTTACTCGCGCCCTCAGAGTCGCAGCAGACACTCCAGGATATTTTTCTCCTAGAAAACAAGCCAAAACACACAGTAACAACATATCTCGACCTCATTCATAACACAAATATTCAAACTCTCACCTAAATACTCTATAACGGCATCTCTATTATCCTCCCACTGAAGCAAGTCAAACATCAAGATTAACTCTTTCTGATCAACAGCTTTGATTAAGTATTCTATGATGCACTCATTCCTTGCATTTATAATTTCTGGGACTAGAATACTCTGAGGCTCCGAACACCACCAGACAGAAAACTTCTCCCCAAAATGCTCATCCATATAAAAAGGGAACTCTCCCTCAGCATTTCTAACCTTCACATACATTTCCTTGAAATTTTTAAAGGAGGATTTGTAAAGTTTGAAAACAACAAATCGGGGTGAACTATTCAAGTTCACCTAACCCCCCTTCCAAACTCCTTTGGCTTGAAATAATGAAAAGAATAACTCCACTGTCGGTTTCTCCTCCAAAAACTCCATTAGGATTTCAAAACTACAAAGAAATGCCCAGCCATTAGGGTGAAGTTGGGAAGGTGCACAATTTAGCTGCTTTAACACCGGACACTCAAAGTCTGTAAACGGAAGCTTCATCCTCAATTTCTTCAAAACGCTACTATACATATAGAAATGCTCAAAACCCTCCCCTCTGTGAAAAACTCTGTCACCTAAAGAACAGGAAAGTAGCTACACCCGAACCCCAGAACCTACCTAACAATCCTACTACTATCAATCTGCTTCACAACATCTTCATCCATAAACAGAGATGCACGACTCCCCACGTCCTCATTCACCTAATCATATGACCAATCAATCTTCTCTTTTTTCTCCTTTTCGAAACCCATCAGCAACCAACAAATGTAGAAGAAGAAGAACAAAAGCAAACAAATGTAGGAGGAAAAACAAAGAAATTAGAGCATACTTCTTTTACTCATATTGCTTCAAAACGTCTCTGATAAACAAGAAAGAGAAAAGGAGCCAAAGTGAAAACCTTCAGGATTCCAAAAGTGTTTTAATTAAACACACTTTACCCAACTCTTTCAATTCCACTCCCCTCAATCAATCAGTTACATCAAAAAACGTGAGGGACATTAGAACCACGCACGTGCATTTAATTCTGTCTCTCTCATACTCACACCACCATTTACCATCATTAACTGTTTAATAAAGCAATTTGAACTGGGGACTACAAGGCCTAACCCAATTGGCCGAGTTACTCGCTCAATAACCGACTTATGTTTCATTAATAAGCTCAACCTGCTTCATTAAATACATTCCCAAGCTAAGCTTGGAGGCTATGATCCAACCGCTACAAATATCAAGTCATAACTCGGCATTATGAGTCATAATAACTCGGAAAAATGCAGCATAGTTCGGTGTTACGCGTTACAACTGAGCTCAACGTCCTACATCCTAGAATCAAAACGTCCGACCAGACATCATCACTCATTAAACCTTATTATTACTCTTCAATTCAGAAAATAAAGCAGAAATATAACCGACCTATTTCATTCCACTTATAAAAAGGTATGATCTTCTATCCTAAAGAACACATTGAATTCTCAATACTAACTTAAGTTTCGGAGTGCCTTTGCAGGTACACTATCCCCTTTTTCTTTGTTCATACTCTGCACGATTGGACATCTCTCTAGGCGGAAAGCTCGGACTATCCCAAGGCTCATAGATCGACACTGAAGATAACAACTCGACGTCGACCCTCAGTAGCCAAGCTCCCCTCCAGGTATCCACACAGGAACAAGACCAAAATTTCTTTTTTGGTCTCAAACATGAACATTAGTCATGCACTAATATGTATCCTCATAATTAAATTATTGTTTTTTTATTTAAATAAAATAAATTAATCAGTATGTGTTTTCGCTTTTAGCGCAAACTAAACCATAATGGCTATAAATAGCACATTTTTTGTTAGTGATTTCCACACAACTTCATTTGCCAAATTCACCATTTGAGTGATGAGAAGGACATTAGAGCAACCGCGGAGAAATTAAGAAGTTGATGAAAAGAGGAAAAGAAGACTAGGAAAAAATGTCATGTAGTAACGACATTAATCAACTAAATATTTTTTTTTGAATTAAAGGGAGCTCAACACAACAGGGTGGAGCAGTGAAAAGGTGCTACAAAGATCATGAATAATCTAGATACTAAACAACCCCTAGTCATTTTTGGCAAGGCCATCAACAACCACAGGACTCTCCACCAATCCATTCCTCAGCAAACTCAAACGACTTATTTATAATTACCAGCACACCTGAAGCATGATTTCGGAATAGCCTGCCATTCCTTTCTAGCCAGATTGTCCAAACAACAGCAAAGAACCCAATGAACCACCACTTTCTATCAACCTTCCTTGCTACTGAGGTCGTCCAGCTTTCAAAGTGGGCCTTTAGAGTACCTGGCAAGCACCGACTCTTTCCAAAGGCAAATAGCCAAGCACACCACACCTGCCATGTAATCTCACAACCAAGAAACAGATGAAAGGCAATTTCCTCAGACTTACAACATAGCACACACAAAGTGTCATTCTGATCAATAACATGTAGTCTACCCAGCCGGTCCTTAGTATTCACCATTCCGATCAACACAAACCAGGACAAGAGCTCAATCCTCGGGGGGACGAACCCTTTCCAAACAGCACTCGTGAAGCTATAACTTGTGACTTCCTCCAGTAGAACTTCCTCATACAGCGCCTGGGCAAAGGACTTAGTTGAATAAACACCTGTTTTATCAAATTTCTACACCACGCTATCCTCTCTCTCAGCTGTGGGCTTGATTGTGTGTAAGGTCTCATGAAGTTAGTTAACTAAATTCAACTCCCATTGGAACAACTCCCTCCTCCACTAAAAGCTCCAAATCTAGTCTAACCCATCCCAAAACCCACAATCCCCTACCACTGAACCGTTAAAGGTTGAAACCGAGTAGAGCCTAGGAAACATATCTTTCAATACCCCATTAGGTAGCCAGCTATCCTCCCAAAATCGGATTGTTCTGCCACTCCCGAGGTCCATCAACAACCCGCTAATCATCTTTTCTCTCAACTGCGGTTCGCGGATATGTAGCTGACAGATATCCTTCCAAGGACCCCCTCTTTTGGGGACAGGCTGGTCGCGCAGCATCACAGCAGGATCCATGTGGGTACAAGAGCAAACCACTTTCTTCCATAAGGGACATTCTTCCTTTGAGAACCTCCACCACCACTTAAACAACAATGCTGTATTTCGAATAACTGCATCACCAACTCCCAATCCGCCTGCCTTCTTTGGAGTCATTACTACTTTCCACTTCACGAGTGGTAATCCTTGCCTCCCCTCCTCCGTACTCCACAAGAACTGGCGTTGTAATGAAATCAACTTCTCTGCCACTGTCTTCGGCATCCTGTACAAGCTGAGGTAGTAAATAGGTAGGCTACTTAGAATCGACTTAATGAGGACCAGCTTGCCTGCTTTGTTGAGGGTCTTAACTTTTTATAAGCTCAGCTTTTCTTCGACCTTGTCAATCACTGGTTTCCATGTCCTAACCAGTCTCAGATTTGCTCCCAGGGGAATGCCCAGATATCTAATTGGTAATGAAGCCTCCGTATAACCCAATAATAGACACATTCTACGGGTCCACAGCCTATCACAATTTACCGGAATGATGTTAGACTTCTGAAAATTGATTCTCAATGCAGACATCAGTTCAAAGCACCGAAGCAATCGCTGATAATTTCTGATGGTCTCCTCATCAGGTGGGCAGAAGAGAATAGTATCATCCACAAACTGCAAGTGAGATAGCTCAATGTTATCCTTACCAACCAGTAGTGGATAGATACGGCCGTTCCTGACTGCCTCTCCAATCATCCTATGAAGAACATCAACAACTAGAACAAACAGGAATGGAGATAGCGGGTCTCCTTATCGCAAATCCCTTTCCATTTTGAACGGCTTCGAAGGTGATCCATTGACAAGTACCGACATAGAAGTAGAGCAGACACACTCCTTAATCCAGCCTCTCAATCTCTGACCAAAACCCATCTTCTGTAAAACAATATCCACAAAGCCCCACTTGACTCTATCATAAGCCTTTTGGAAATCTAGCTTTATTATCGCGGAGTTCTTTTTCTATGCCTTCAGCCAATGCACGGTTTCACAGGTGATCAAAGTCCCATCGTGTATTTTTCTACCCTTCACCAAAGCGCTCTGAGTCTCTCCTACCAGACCCGGCATTACCCGCCGCATCCTCCAAACCAAAACCTTAGAAATGACCTTATAGACACAACCCACCATACTAATCCGCCGAAGATCCTTTATTTCTTTGGCTCCAGTAAACTTTGGCGCCAGCGCTACCCAAGTGACGTTCGATTCGCTAGGAAGCTTTGCTGACTAGAAGAACCCTTTCACAGCGCCAGGAACTCTCCACCTAATTCTTCCCAACACTTCTTTATAAAATTCATATTATACCCATCACTGCCTGGTGCCTTTGTTGACTCACAATCCCAAACTGCCTCCTTTATTTCTTCAGTAGTTGGCATCAGCTCTACCTCTGTTGCCTCTTCCGGAAGAATTTGCTTTACCAACCCATCCCTGAACCCAATAATCGGCAAAGGCTCCTGGTGGTATAGCTCCTTATAGAAGTCTCGGATAGCAATCTTGATTCTTGCTTGATTCCTGACCAACCTCCCATTTACCAGTAAGGGATCAATCTGATTGGACCTTCTTCGCGCTGAGGCTAAATTGTGAAAATAGCGGGTATTTTTGTCCATCTCCTTCACATGCTGAGATCTTGACATCTGCTTCCAATGTAGCTCCTTTCTTATATACCACCTTCTACAGAAGCTCACAAGCGCCTTTCTCCTTGCTTCAATAGTCCCATCAGCCACTCCAGTACCAACCATGTCATCCATTTTCTTTATTTCATCTTCAAACTGTGTGATCCTTGTGTCTATGCCCCCAAAGTGCTCTTTATGCCATCTACCCAGTGGCATTGCCAAAGCCTTTAACTTGTCCATAAACTGTACCTCCCCTAAACTCCTACATTCCTCTTTTACCATCCTCAAGAACCCATCATGAGTAAATCAGGGGTCCAAACTATGAAAAGGTCTAGGCCTCCCTCTAATCCGGGAGACCTCCATAATCAATGGACAATGGTCAGATAGCCCTCTAGGTCCACCTCGTAGCCTTGTTTCAGGAAACACTTCTAACCACTCCAAGCTAACCAAGACCCTATCAATTCGACTGCATGATTGCCCTCTGAACCAGATGAACAAGCGATCAGAGATTGCTAAGTCCACTAGCTCCATATCTTGGATCCAGGATTTAAACTCAGCTGCAGACACCGTCAAAGAAGTAGCTCCCCTTCTCTCTTCCATATGAGTTATCTCGTTAAAATCCCCCAAGTAGCAAAGCGAGACTTGACATAACCCAAATAAGAAGCTCAGCTCTTCCCACATAACAAGCTTCTCCGCCCTATTATGCAGGCCATAAACTAGGCAAAAAGTACAAGAGAAATTGTTTTTTAGTAACACACCCTCCACACACAACCAACAATCTCCTTTATAGGAATTGTTCATCTTAAATACTGTTTCATCCCACATCAATAACAGACCACCTGCAGCGCCAACCGACCCCACGAACTCCCATTTAACCGCCCCATTACCCCACAGTTGCAGCACATCAAAGTTTGTCACAACCTCTTTCTTTGTCTCTATCAGGCCTAGCATATTCAATTTAAATTTTCTCCGAAAGTTCTTTACCATACTCAGTTTACCAACTCCCGCCAACCCCCTAATATTTCAGGAACTAAAAATTATTTTAAAGCACTTATACACACCTTTTCCGATTTTTTAGCCGACTCCGTCTTGCTTTCTCCTTCTGCCTAGCCTGTTTTTTCTTCTGCGCAATTGCCTCGTTCTGTGCCTGAAGTATTGCCATTATATCATCTTCCTCATCATACTGCACAGCTTCAGATTCCTCTTGTCCGAACTGCACAGTAGCAGTCCCAACGACCCCAGCCTGACGCCACCACCCCAGCACGGGTCTTCGACGACGCTTGGCCTCCGTCGCCATCAGCCGCCAGCGCTCCATTACCGTCCAGCGTCATGGGGGACATCGCGGGGTAGCCCACCGCTCCCTATGGGTGCGTCGCATTCTCCAATCCGAGGGAGCCACAGGCCTCCTGCCTTCTCCTCACGAGGAGCACTCCTGCGCCGCCATGGCCTCCCACCCTATCAACGCAGCACCTCTCCTGAGCGGCACTTTTCCCAGTCCGACCCGACCGAGAGCTCCCTTCCTCGTTGCCCCCAGCCCACTCCGCTGCAGACCTGTTATTGAGACCCAATCCCAACCCAGTGTGAGTCTCAGTATGTGGGCCTTTGGTGTTTTGGCCCAATCTATCTTCACTTGTCTTAGGAACCCCAACTTGGGCCCCGGATCCACTCCACATGTCCCCAGCCTTATTAGCCCTCACTCCCACCCGAACCTTGCTTGTGATCTCGCCCACAGCTAGCACTCTATCCCTATTATATTCCCAGGATTGAGTTCTGTCTGACGTATCTCCTACACAATCAGCCCTTTCCTTTCTGGGAGAACAATCCGCAATCCTTACCGTTGCTGGTTTTGAATTCAAAAAATCGTTACTCCATTCGTTCAAAATCTCAGGACTAATTACAACTTTATCCCCTGCCTCTCTTCCACCCTATTCGGCAAGGCCGCCATCTCAGCCGTCGTATCCCACCCCCCCAGCTGCATAGGACTTCGAGGACGGCCAACCTTACTGTCACAGTTATCATCCTTCCGATCGACCACATCATGACTCGTGCACCCCGAGGAGCCATACGCATCATTGCCCACCTCTGTAGCAAACACTTCGAAGCCAGCCGACCCTACAGTTAGTCGGAGCCTTTCAGAAATAGTATCAAACCTCCATGTATCGATCAGCACACGTCCAACCCGGAACGACGTAGCTGAACTTGTTCCAGCATCACAACCCACCACCTCACCCCACTGGGCACCAATCACATGGAACGTAGCCTCCGTCCATGCATGCAGCAGGATCCCATAACATGTAACCCACACTCTTCTCTTATCACACCGTTCATGCTCATGCCAGCGGCACACCCTATGAAAGAACTGTCGGAGGTCACCCTCGTCTCCCGCCAACGCCTCCTCCGCCCTCTTGGTGCGATCAAAAACCAGCATGGCTTTGTACCTCCCCAAGTCACAAATTTGAACAACGTACAGCCAAACCCTCCGGGCGAATTCGTTCAAGCACCGAAAGTCAATTACCCTCATAGCGCTTCCAATAACACTCCTCCGTAGCCAGACTAAATTATCCTTCGCTACTGGTACCTCCAGGCCCTTCACCCCCACTCCCACTCCCATCTGGCCCTCCTCACGAGTTGGTGTTGACGTGCCCAAACATGTCAGTCCTTTCCCATGATCCCTGGCTTCAGGTGGCATGATCTCCCCTGCGCCGCCCCTTCCATCAGCCTTGAACCCCGACTGCTGCTGCTGAATCCCTCCCACATTCACCACCGCAGTCGTTCCTCTCCCTCCCTTAGAGTCATCTCTCCTGTACTTAGCCTCCCCTACTAAAATCTCCGACCCCCTTAATCGCATACGATTCATCTCTGCGATTGCTTTCAGAGTGCCGCCCTTCATAGTATACCGTATGAACGTGAAGAGGTAAACCATTCCACTTCTCATCTTCCGTGAAAGGTAAATGTTGTTGATCCTTCCCGTCCAAGCAAACAGTTTAAATAACTCCCGCTTCGAAATGTCACATAGTAATCTGTCCACAAAGATGCTGAACGAATCCCGTTCTAGCTGGACGTACTCCTCACGATTTCAGACTCTGGAGTCCCTCTCCAGCCTTGAAGAACGCCTACACCTACCCTGCCCGGTGTTTCCCCACCCTACTCTCCCACGCTCTCTCTCACTCATTGGCAAAAAAGTAATTATCTAGTTTCGTCACTCTTAACCATCCCACATTTAATTCCCTTCATCAATCTAATCAACTAAATATTGAGTATATAATTATGATACTAATAAAAAATAAATAACTAAAATGGGCTCTTATTTTGTGTTTCGGGTAGCAAACGAAAATTGAGTTATAATTATGCATATAATACTAATTTCATATAATTGAAAAACAACTAAAATGGGCTCTTATTTTTTAATATACTATCCTCACAATTCTCAACCCCATTTGGAAAATTCTTCTATGCCTCTCTCACTCTCTTTCTCCAATAGATTCCCAATTTTATTGGAGCTAATGATTTCTTCTTGTGCCCTCTTTTATTTCTCCTTTTCCATACCAAACTCTATTAGATCACTACTAAGTTACGCGTAGATTTAGTATGTGTTTGGATTTCAGTTTATAAAAAAAGAGTTTGCATAAAATTGATTTTATAAAATTAATTTTGATGAAAAGTAAATTTGGGTTGATGTGATTTATATTTGGCAATTTTTATATCAAAATTGATTATAATAAAATAAATATTGTTTAGATTATACTACTTAAAATTATTTTTAGATGAAAAATTACTAAAAGAGACATCAATTTAAATTTTTTTATATACATGCAAAATTAGAAGACTAACAACAATAATATAAAAAATATTTATCATATAAATATAATAAATACAATAATAAATAAAAATATGAAAGAGAGTATTATAAATTTTATAATGTCAAACAAATCTATAATTTTTCTAGTACTATCAGTATTCTTTAATTTAGTATTATTTTAGACTATAAATTTTTATTATTTATGGCTCTATTATTACTTATAATTAATTTTTTTATTTATTTTGTCCTTTTTTTATAGGATCATAATTTATATTATACAAAATTTTGATAATAAATGTAGTATATCATAATTACAATTACAAATTTTACAAAGTCAGAAAAAAATAAAAAAAATCAATACAAAACAAAAATAGAGTACATCAAAGAATAGAAAAAAAATCATACAGATAGAAAATAATAAAAATTTCATAAAACCAATAACATATATCATATGAACAAAAAAATACAATAAAATCAAATAAAAAAATAAAGAATTTCATACACAACATAAATACAATACAGGAAAGAATAAAATAAAAGAATTTATATAAACAAAAAATAATAAAAATATCATAAAAAAAGTCAACAACATTTGTCATATGAATAAAAGAAATACAATAAAATAAATAAAAAATTATATGAACAAAGCGAAACAAAAATTAAAAAAAGATTTTATAAAAAATATACATATAAAAAAATAGTATAGTAGATGATAAAAAAAACTCATAAAAACATAACATGAGAAATCAGAACACTACACAAATAATATAAAAATATTTATCATATAAATAAAAAATATAATAAAAAATACAATAAAAAACATAAAAATTAAAATATAAAAATGAGTACTAAAAATAATGAAAAATTAAAATATTCAATTTGTTAGTAATTGAAACAAATCTGAACGATTTTGATAGAAAAAAAATAGTTGGAACAAAGAACCATGAAGAAGTAGGAAGAACTACAAAAGAACTACTGTGAAGGATAGTTACTGGTATTCTTTTTATAGAAGAAAATGAATGGTAGAATTGATTAAGAAAAATAAAATTTTCACCTAATTTTCTAAGGATAATTAGTAACTATAAACGTGAAACGCATAAGCTACAAATTTTAGCTTCTTCTGAACTTGCGTTCAAGGGCAAAATCATTTCTGCGTTCAGAAAGACAAAAATTACCAAACAAAAAAGTGAAACTTTTAAAATGCTCAAACGCGCTTCTCTCTTTCCCAACGTGTTTGCCAAAAACACCCTTAGTTAACCACAATGTTAATTAAGTTAGTTGGTCAGTTAGCAGTTAGTTGCATCAGTTAATTAGTTGAATGTTGTTAAGTTAGTTACACACACTCACTTATATCATTGCTATATATACATTGGTGTACCAGAACAATGAGACTTTAAAGAGGAGAGGAAAAAAATTGTGTCATTTTTCTAAAAAATTGATTAGAGATTTAACGTATTTAAATGATCATGTAAATCAATTTAACGTATTTAAGTGATCATGTAGTAAAATTAAGAAAAAGTATCTAAAATATTTAAAGGCAAATTTTGCACAACAATCTTAAATTGTTCCTTCCTTTAGATAGTAAAGTTCAATATAAAATGCAAATTCATAAATACAAAAATAAAGATACCATTATGATAAAATACCAGAAAAGATATACATTGTATTAATGAAATATTTGACTGGGAACAAATTTTAATTTTAAACATTGTCATTTCAAGTGATTGTTGTAAGATTATTATGTGTTTATAACACATCCAGCAGAAGAAAATAAAGTAATTCTAAAGATTTATTTTGTGTTTAAACTTTATTCCAATAATAAATAATATATAGATCAAATCTAAATATCTGTGTACGCTAGTAAAAATCACTTTCTCCTTTGATGGTACGAAGACGCTATGCGTATTTACACCGAAATCAACATTTGCGGTCAACTCCTTGACCAATGAACATCTAATCTAAATTGAAAAACCTCTTGTAATTCTTTGCATGCCATAAAATTCTTCTCCAAGAATTAGACTCACATACGTTTATGTGTGTAGAAGTAAAGGAATAAAACTCTTTTTATTTTATTCTCGTCTTTTTTCTCTGCTCTTGGCATACATATATATAGTATGAGATTTGTTATTGATTTTAAATTTGAATCTCAATTCAAATTCAAATCATATCTTGTTATTTTAAATTTGAATTTTTTAAATTTATGAATAATATCATAACTCAATTTGAAACAAAATAAGTTAGATCTCATCCAAATTTAGAATTCAAGTTTAGAAAATAGAATAATTAATTATTCTCAAATCTCATTTAATATTCTCAATTATCATACTATTATTATATTCTTGGTGCTAACAAAGAATACAATAATATTCTACTTAAATTAATATAATTATTTATTTGATCAAATCAAAATAATAATTAAATAATTCTACAACAAAGATTAGAACACATTAGTGTGTGACCCCATAGGTTCAATACTAAGCGGATAGTAAATTAGTCATACTAAATTTACTAATCAAGGTTGGCGTCTAGCAATACTCCTTAACGACCCGATAGTATGAAGTAATATTTTTACTAAGAACCTGAGAAAAACAAAGTATAGTTCCTTCCATCTTTTCAACTCTTAGTTAATCCTTAGAATATGGTTTAATTGTCAAACTCTAACTTGTTACCATTATTATAATGAACTGTGAATGACTTAACAAACTCATTTCTTCATTTATTCATTGGCCATGGTTTTATTCATCTCAGTCATTATAATCATAGAGCTCAAACTCTTTATCGAGAGTTGACGGATTCCTTATTGACTAATCATTAATTCTACAAGTACTTAAATCATACCCAATATCCATTCAACTAGTGTAACACCCTAATATTCATATCCTTATGCTCGAATTATAAGTCAATGATAATAAGGTGGTACGACTCTCAAGGTGGATTTTTAATACATAAATATAAGTATAATTGAAAGGAGTATTAATCGAGAAGTCTGAAAAGAGTAAAAATTAAAATTGCAAAGTCGTATTACTCACACATCGACAACTAAAAGATAAAGCGTGAAGTCGAAAGCGATATATAGACAAGGGCATAAAGGAGAATAAGAGAAGGACAATATATAGATATACAATATAAGTAAATAGGTAGTATTAGGCCGGCTAAGTTTAGGCCGGCTAGGGTACAGTATGAAAATAGTTGACAACAGTATCTCCTAATCTCTCCCAAAAGAAACATAAGAGCCTCTATAGGCAAGTTCAGAAGAGTTCAATACATAATAAAGCTTTTCAAATAAAGGTGGAGAGATTCTAAGCAAATATAAAGTAGAGAATATAAAGATCTTCGCCATCTCTCAGATGAACCACAGCTCACTTCTGAGCACCTGGACCTGTATCTGAAAAATAAGAGATATATACGGAATGAGAACCCCCGACCCATGGGTTCCTAGTATGGTAAAAGTGCCAAATAAATACAATGCATTGTAATAAAAACTCACTAAGCATCCTAAACTTCCTTTCACCCAATATTCATCCTAGATTCTCGCTAAATCATAAATAGGCAATTGTCATAGGGGAATGCTAAAATCTAATTCATATTTTTTATGTTTCCCAACTTTCTCGCCATCCAATAAATCAAAATTAGAATCACAAACGAAACCATCACTAGCTATTATGTCTCAACAATTCTGTATCAATACCTCATATCCTCACCTGGAGCAAATGAAATCACTTCACTGCATCTACCCAGGGAACTCAATTACCTCATTCAATAATCATCATCATTATTCAATTACATCATCACCCATCTCATCAAGAACAGCTCTCAGCGTCAACCGACACCAGTATGAGGGACCTCTCAGTTATACAAACACAAGCAATACAGGCAAGTAATGCACAATAAGGTGCAAGTAAAACAAGTAGCACATAATCAGGTAACATAGCATATATGATATAGTAATCCAAAACAAATAGGAAAACCCAAACAATTCAAACATATGCAAATGATGTATGCCTTCCCTATGGCTGATGATATCATCTGTCGGTTATCAAGCCAACTCGACGTGTCCGGTAGCTAATCCGGGCACAGTCTCTCTGTTGCGCATTAATATCATTAGAGGGAACGTGTGCCCTGTCACCATTAGAGGGTATCTGCGCCCTATTTCCATTAGAGGGTATATGCGCCCTGTCGCCATTAGAGGGTATCAGTGCCTTGTCACCCTACAACCAGAGAGAAAACACAAGCATACTCACATTCAACATTTTTCAACATTATTTGTAACACCCTAATTAGCCTAAGCTTTACCTCGCATCGTAAAGCAAAGGTTAATCAAAGGTTACGGCAGTTCTAAGCTCATACATATAATATATATAGAAAGAATTAATATAATCTAGAAGCCCGATGAAGGATGTAGCTCAAAAACAGGATTTAAAAAGTGCAAAACGTACTAACAAAGCTTCTAACTTAAAGCACAAGAAACAGATATAATATAACAAAAGATAATAGTATAATATCATAAAAATCTAGCCATGGCTCGTGGAGTTTAAGCCGGCTAGCTATATACAGACTATAGAGAAACCAAACAGTAAAATCAGCTTATACAAGTTTTTCTCTCTCAAATACAAGCCTTTAGGCAAAGCAAAATACAAAAGTGAGAGATATATAACAAAATATATAAAAAAGATTCCAAGAGTAATAGGATCCTTCGCTTCTGTCACCATCCAAGCAACTCACCAAGGTGGGTTGCGACCTGCATCTGAAAAACAGAACAGAAATATGGTATGAGACCCGGAGGTTCTTAGTATGGTAACAGTGCCCAGTGATGTAGGATATAAGACCCCGGGACGCCAAAGACAATCCTAGACTTCATATCCACCACAAGATTTCAATCTTAAGGCATACTAAAACAGATAAGCATAATTATATAAATCTTAATATAAATAAACAGGGTACTCTATCTTAGGGGATTTCTATTCTAACCAATATCGCTGTCCCACAGCCTTCACCAACCTATCCTCCATGCGATCCCATCGCCACTGCCTTCCGAACCTCCTCAATCCCAGTAGAAATCACAATTAATTACAATGCAAGTAAAATACAAGTAGAAGCATATAAGGCAAGTAATTCAAGTAAGCAAATAGGCATGTTATTCAATTAGGCATACAATTACAAGTCGGCAAAGCAAACAAACAGATAAAAAATGCACATGATGAATGCCTGTCCTACTGGCTGTGATATCACATTGTCGATTCAACTGCCAACCGACACATCTCCATGGAGATGTCCCCTTCGGAATCATCATTGGGAACCCCCGAGATATAGTGCTTGGATCACTGTTCAGGATTTTGTACCTGAACACTCTATTGATCCGAAGGGATGCGAGCGTGATACTCTTGCCACGGACCTCACATCTCAACGCAAGCGGGACGAACCACCGCCCTTACGCCGCCGCCGCTACCTCGACAGGCGGGATCCAACCGCCGTCCTTGCCGGGCGCATAGCGTCTCATAATCTCAATTTAAAACAGTAGTTCAGTGATTTTTCAGAAAATATTTTTAATACGTCAATGAATCATCATTGCACATTCGAGTCCTCGACTCATCTCAACCACTGTCAAATCAACATTCCCATTCCGAGTCCTTGACTCATCTCAACTACTGTCAATTCACATTTCAATTTCGAACTCAACAGTTCATCAATTCTCATCTCATATATCAATCATTCTTCACATACCGTCAAACACATCCTCAGTACACCCGAAACCTAAGCCTCCATTTTCTAATTTTTTATAATAATCATCAACTAAATCCTTAGGTTATTTCCCATGTTCTCATGCCCAAAATTAAACTCAAAAGCCTTAAAATGGTGTCATAAATGCTTACAATCTTGTTGGGAAGGTGAAATAGTTGAAAACAAAGTTTAAATTTGAGAAACAGGGCGTGTGCATACACACAGGGGTGTGCGCGCGCACGTCTAGGAGATTTTTAAAACGTGTGCGTACGCATAGAGGTGTGCGTACGCACAGGTACAAAAATTCACAAGTTCTGTTCACTCGCACAAGCTGTGCTAGCGCCTTCAACAGACTGCCCTTCCCGACTTATGCATGCGCACAGGGCTGTGCGTACGCACAGATCGTAAATCCTCATGGGGTATGTGCGCGCACAAGCTGTGCTAGCGCTCCAAACAGAAAGCCTCTGCCTGCCTGTGCGTGCGCACAGGTTTAAAATTTCCCAGGGTTGTGCATGCGCACATACTAGAAATCATAAAATTCTGTAACTTTGCAAAATTTCAGATTTTCAACACTAATCTTTGTATGATCTTAACTCCCTCTACAAAAGTCCAAATTTTATAAACTTTATATCGATTTGAAGAGTTTTCAATGGAATTTAATACTAAATAAATTTCAACAATTTTTGAAAATTGAGGCATAAGTTATGATCAAACAAAATTCACCAAAAATCAACTTTTACCAAAAGTTCACCAATAACCAATTTCTCAATTTTCACAACTTAAACCAACCAAAATCAAATAAGGCCATTCCAAACTCCATTTTTCACCACAATCTACCCTCTTGGGTCACAGTTCACAATTGATACCAATCCTCCATCACACTTCATCATTCTCAATCTCAAGTATCAACATATAACACTTACAAACAATTTCCCACCAACACATTCACCATTCACCATTCTATCACTATCAATTTCCATCATTAAACTCATTCATGCTTTATATCAATATCCACAATATACAATCATTCAAGTCATCAAATATCATATCTCAACATCAATATTTCTCAACATAACAATACCCATTCAACATACATCATCAATCAACCATCATTAACAACCATATAAATCCAACCTATCCTATAGGTCACTAGCCTAAGTGTCCATGAATATTATATACTACATAGAGGAAACCGAAACCATATCTTGGCCATTCCCAATATGTCTTTAACCCTAAATTGAGCACAAGCAAGCTCTCAATCACAATCCAAGCTTTCAATTCCACTTCAACAAGCACCAACAAGTTCCAATAGCTCCCAAAATCACAATTATTCAAGCTATATATACATAAATCATCATAAATCAACCTAGGGCTCAATATAAACATAATCTCAATAGGATTCAATACCTCTTACCTTGTCCAACAGTTTTGATAGCCAAAACCCAATGCTAAGCAAGGATTAAAGTGAATCTAAATACCCAAAATCACAAAATCTCACTTAATCAAAAACCCTAGGATTCAAAATTTTGGAGAGAAGAACAAAAAAGATTTCTTGGTTACCTCCCCAGTTTCTTATATGGGTCTTGTAGAGCTCTTTACAAAGAACGCGTAGCCACAAACGGTGCGACGATCGGAGCTCTATAGCTCAAGATATGAGCTTGAGAAGAAGATGGTGAATAGTAATAATGGGGTTCCTTTCTTCTTCTCTCTTCAGCATGCAAGTGTGTTGTGTTTGAGTGTTGTTGCTAATTGGTTTTATTAATGAACCTTTTATATGTTGGGCTTGGGCCCAATTTGGGCCCGATCCAATTCGTTAGCGTTTTTAGCCCGTTTGGCCCAACTTCGGGCCAAACCTTTAAAATTAACGCCCAGTTTTCGACTTCTAATATTTTTCTAAGGTTTTTGACGGTTTTCACTTTTTCTCACGCAGTACCGGGCAGACTTGAACCGGTTCAACCGGTTTGACTGCCAATTCACGGTTTTTCATGGTTTTTCGCAGAAAATACATTTTCTAACTCAGAAAAACCTACTAAGTCCAAAAATCATATTTACATCTTCAAATTCTCACTCTAAATTTTTGGACTCTATTTTGGTCAACACTAATTAACTAATTAAGCGGTTAATTAGTTGCGGTTCTTATATTATTCATTTGCCACATTCGTTCATTAATCATATATGCATCTCCGGCATACTCGCCACATGTTAAAGCTTCCTCAATTAATCATCATTGTTATCAAATCTCAAACATTAACCTGGAGCAAGCAGAACGAACCACAACCCTTGCTACTACCTAGGTATCACAAATACACATTCATTCATAATCACACTCCATTATTACCAATTCTCAAACAATGACTCGGAGCAAGTGAGACAAACCACGACCCTTGCTACTACCCAGGTATCACAGACAAACATTCATTCCAAACTCCATAATTAAACTCATTTATCATAATTCTCCTTTCCCGTCTCGTACCCGGAGCAAGTGGACAACGCCACTGCCTACTACCCGGGGCCACACGTCACATTCATTTTCAAGCCATCATCTCTGCACTCCCTCAATCACAATTCATTACTCCAAGCCTTTCTTCATCAACAAGTTATCACATTTCCTAGCCTCTTCTCATTGCTAGACATACTATACAAATTTAGGACTTAAAGGGTTAAATTGGAGGTTTAGAAGTCTGAAATTCGGCTTTAGAAACTCAAAAATTAACTTTTGCTGAAAACAGGGTCACGCGTACGCGTCGCCCACGCGTACGCGTGGAAGGTGAAAAAGTAGAGTGACGCGTGTGCGTCAGCCACACGTACGCGTGGGTCCATTTTGTGTTCCTCGCACAAAACCAGCCCAGTACCTACACAACTCTCTGGATTTTCTAAGGGACATTCGCATTAGTGCAGCGACGCGTACGCATCGGCCAGGCGAACGCGTGAGAGAGTAAAAATCGTGAGTGACACGTGCGCATCGGGGTACATGTTACCAAAAATTTTACTAAGTTAAAAACCTGCAGAATTACATTTTTAAACCCCAAACTTCCAACACACATAACTTCTTCTACAAAATTCCTTTTTCAACCATTTCCAAACCGTTGAAAAGATCATTGAATAAACTTTTATAAAAATCCAATTTTAAAGGATTCTAAACTCCGTGGATCGAGTTACAGACCGCCAAAGTTGGTCAAAAATCAATTTTTACCCAAAAATAGAAATCACCAATTTTTCCAATGTTCACAAGCCAAATTCATTTTCACTCATCCAAATGACCACAACCCAACCACATTCACATAATTACACTCAACCAAAACCAAACTTACCTCATCTACACAAATCAATTCAATTTCGTCACCTTCCACTCCTAAATTCCTAATTTCTTATTATTCCACATTCCTCCCATTTATTGACACACTCAATATTCAATATCCATTCAATCTCATATGACATCACACAATACATACATCACTTACCTTCCTTACCTCTTTCCAGCCTCTGACCCAAGATTCATAGCCTCTGGCCCAAATTCACAATTTAAATGCATATTCCACAAAGTAATATTCATTATCCAATTCATCAAATTCTCAACACACCAAACATACAAATTCACACAATTCTCAACCCAGTCATTAATTCACCTTATATATCAACTATGCATATTAGTATCAACTATTTACACAATCCAAACTTAATCCTAGGAGCATCTAGCCTAGGAATTCTCATCACACCACACGGTACTTAAATGAAACTTAAACCATACTTCTTGTAGCTAAATTAATTGAGCTTCTTCTTGGAAGTCTCCACCAACCCTTAGCTCCAAGCCTTACCAAAACTCCACAAGCAACACCACCCTCCCAATTGTGCACCAAAATCACCAAATACACTAATATAACCAATTTCACATATATACATCAACCTAGGGTTCATAAAAATGATAAATCACAAGGGTTGGAGAGTTTTTTACCTTAACCCACTGAAGTTTATGATGAATATCACCCATGGCTCATACTAGAGCACTCCTAAACAACCAAAATTATAAGATTTTCTCAAAATCCAAATCAAATTCGAAATATAAGAAGAAAATTAAAATTGGGAAGAGGAGAGTTAAATACTCACTACAAAACTTAAATAGACTCGAAGAGGAGAAAAAGAGCGACGCGTGATCGCAAACGGCTCGTCAATCGGAGTTTCAGAGAGAATGTTATGGTGATTTGAAGATCAAAGAGAGTTAGGGTTTTTCTCTTCTCATCTCTCTCTTTTCATTTCAGCAGCAACCACACTAAATGAGGGTTGTGGTGGCTGAATGACTTTAAGTTAAGGCTTATATATGCTGGGCTTGGGTCCACTTAGGCCCAATTCACTTGTTTAGTCCGTTGGCCCAACTTTGGGCCAAAACCTTTAAAATTAGAGCTTTAAATCACATTTTAAATATTTCTACTTGTACTAATTATAAATCCTAATTTCTTAGCCTTATTTACTTATAATCAATTTTTCCCAGCTGCAGTACCAGACATATCTCAGCTGGTACTGTCGATCAAAATTCCAGTGCGCGTTTTTACGCAGAAAACTATGTTTTCCGACTCAGAAAAATTCACTGAATACAAATATCATACTTAAAATATCAAATTCCGATTGCTAAATTTTCTAACTATATTCACTCATATTTAATTCATTATTTAATTAATTACGGTTTGACCGGATTTTACAACTAGCACCTTAGGGTATTAGGTGTCCGGAATCAAAGTATAATAAATACATTGTTAATTACTATGACAGTCGTAGGTCAAAGGAAACTCTATCACCATGTTCATCTTGAAAATATCCTATTGACAAATATGCGGTAATTATAACCATTAGGAATTCTCAAAGTGAGTCAGTTCAATGGTCATATCTCTATATGCACCATATATATATAATTTAATAAAGAGTAAAGTATCATTTTTGTCTCCAACGTTTGGGGTAAGTCTCAAAATTGTCCCTAACGTTTGAATCATCCTATTTAACTCCCTAACGTTTCAAAATTGACTCATTGTTGTCCTGCCGTTAGGAATCTATTAACAGAATTGACGGCGGGATAAAATTGAGACGATTTTGAAACGTTAGGGACTTAAATAGGACAAACACATTGGGGACAAAAATGATACATAGAAATAAATTTTAATTTTATCCTTCACTAATATCAATCTTTTACGGTACATAGTTATTCAATTATTTTTTAATCACATTTAAGTAAATTACACTTAATCACATTATTTTGATTCTAAATAAATTTATTTTTTTTATAATTTTACTCTTAAAAATTTTTACTCATAATGAAATATTTGTAAAATGACTAAAATCACATTACTTTATTGTATATGTATCATTTTTTTTTCACAAGTTTATGTACTAGTCATTCTACAAACATTTTATGATAAGTAAAAATTTTTAAGAGTAAAATTATAAAAAATAAATAAATTTATTTAGAATAAAAATAATGTGATTAAGTGTGCTTTATTTAGATGTGATTAAAAAATAATTGAATAACTATGTACTGTAAAAAATTGATATTATTGAAGGATAAAATTAAAATTTATTTCTATGTATCGTTCTTTCCCCAATGTGTTTGTCTTATTTAAATCCCTAACGTTTTAAAATCGTCTCAATTTTGTCCCACCGTCAATTCCGTTAACAGATTCCTAACGGCAAGACAACATTGAGTCAATTTTGAAACGTTAGGAACTTAAATAGGATGATTCAAACGTTAGGGATAACTTTGAGACTTACCCCAAATGTTGGAGACAAAAACAATACTTTACTCTTTAATAAATAAGATCTATTAATCTTCATCCAATGAAGACCATTAATTTTTTTTGGATTATTAATGTCCTTTTTAATAATCCTATAAGAAAGAACAATTTAGATAAAATTATAAAAGATTTATCTCTCATTATTATAATCACTATCACAATAATAAATCTTTAAATTTAATCAAGGACCTTATTATATTAATATTTTAATATAATAACAATAATAAATTATTTGACACATAATTAATTAGATTGTGATCATACTATTTATTCCCAACAATTGTTTGGTTTGAAGTATGGAACTGGAGTTTCTAATTGAACTCCTCAATTCCAGTTTTTATGTTTGGGGTAGCATACCAAAATTGAATTATAGTTTTACATTTATCTATTATATATTTCTAATTTTATAACCAAAATGTGTCATATGTCACTTTCTCATTGCAATTTGAATCAAATTTTTTTCTCCAAAATTAAGAAATTCTCCTATACTCCTTACTAATTTTATAATCAAAATGTGTTATATGTCACTCCCTCATTTTAATTGAAATTAAATCTTTCCCTCCAAAATTAAGGAGAATTCTTTCCTCCTCCATACTAATTTTACAACCAAAATGTGCCACATGTCACTCTCTCATTGCAATTGAAATAAAATATTTCCCTCCAAAATTAAAGAGTTCTCCCCTCCTCTTTCTTCCTTTCTCTATCTCTCTCATTCATTCAACCACTCTATCTATTTTAGATATCATTATCAATATCAATGACTAATTACTAATTTGACAATCAAAATGTGCAACGAACAACATGACATTCTTTAATTGTATTAAAATTAAAATTAAAATATTAAAATTGAAATTGAAAATACATATATTATGTGTCATATATTACTATCTAATTTAATAATCAAATGTGTCACATGACACTCTCTTATTAAAATTGAGAGAAAATATTTTTCTCCAAAATTAATAAACTCCTTTCCTAAATTCTCTCATCTACTTCTCTCCATTTTTCTATTTCTCTCTGCTATTTTCACTCTATATATAATTTATATTTTATATTAGTAATTTGACAAATCAAAATATGTCATCCGATATTTTTTATTACAATTAAAATAAAATTTTTCTTCCAAAATTAACAAACTCTCACTCTCACTCTCATTCTTCATATTTATCTTTATCTCTCTTTTCTTTCATTCTCTATTTTTTCTACCTTTTCGTTCTACAAAAAATAAAATTAACAAAATAATATAATTCAAATAAAAAATTAGACTTTTTTATATAAAAATAATAACTAAAAATTTTGTTATTTGATTTTTTATCTACAGAGATCAAGGTCTTGTTAGCCAAATACTTTTATCAACCTACGACTTTTTTTTATAAAAGTAGTTTGATTTTATAAATCTTTTGTGTCATGTATAATCTATACTTTCAAAACAAAGTGGACCGTAATTTTAAAAAATTTATATTCCCGTAATATTATTACGGATAAAAATACTAGTATATACTAATTTCATAGAATTGAAAACATAACTAAATTGAGCTCTTTTTAATTTCTAGTTCATATTCTATGAGTTATTATTTTCTCTTATAAATTTCAATTTGTAAATAATTATTTTTCACATGCAAGTTATTTATACATACAAATATACAAGTTATTTACATTCACACGTCTTGCACGTTTTTCTTCTTCTTCTTCTTCTCCTAAGACTTCCTTCTTCTTCTTCTTCTCCTAAGACTTCATCTTCTTTTTCTTCTTCTCCTTCTTTTTCGTTATTTTTCTCTTTCATTATCGTCGCTCACCAACACCACCACCTCCTCCTCATCCTCTTTCTTAACTCGTTGGACTTTTTTTTCTTTCTTCCTTTTCCTCCTTCTCCTCCATCATCATTGTCATCATGATCATCATCGTTATAACATCGTCGTCTTCTTCTTATACGTATCGCCGTTATTGTTATCGTTATCGTAAAAATTTTGCAGCAAATTTCGGGATAAGACTAAGATATTTAGGTGTATTGTTTAAGAATTTTCGGTGGATTTGTACTGATAAGTTCTACATAATTCAAAGCTCTTCCTCTTCTTTCTCCTCATCTTCTGCTACTTATTCTTCTTTCTTTTTATCATCATCATCACCATCTTCTTCTTCTTTTTTCTTATTCATCTTCTATTTCTTATTTTACCTTCTCAAGTTTCTTCTTGTTTTACTCTTTCTTGACAAGAATAAAAACAAAAAAAATAAACAAAGAAGAAGAAGAAACACATAATACTGCAAAATTACTTAAAAGATGATGAACCTACATCCATTCAACTAAAAGAAATAAAGAAATAAGAAAAAAAAGAAGAAAAAAAATGCAGCATTAGAGAGAAATATTTTTGTGTATTTACAGCAAATTTCAGGATAAAACTAGGACATTTAGGTGTATTGTTTAAGAATTTTCGGTGGATTTGTACTGATAAATTCTGCGTAATTCAAAACTCTTCCTCTTTCTCCTCCTCATCTTCTGCTTCCTTTTCTTTTTTTTTAATCATCATCACCGTCTTCTTTTTTTATTCATCTTTGATTTCTTGTTTTACCTTATCAAGTTTCTGCTTGTTTTACACTTTCTTAACAAGAATAAAAACAAAAGATATCAAACAAAGAAGAAGAAGAAGAAACACGAAATGCTGCAAAATTACTTGGAAGAGGATGAACCTACATTCATTCAACTAAAAGAAAGAAAGAAATAAGGAAAAAAAGAAGAAAAAATGCAGCATTAGAGAAAACATTTTGTATAGTTGTAGCAAATTTTGGGATAAAATTAAGACATTTAAGTGTATTATTTAAGAATTTTCGGTGAATTTGTACTGATAAATTCTGCATAATTCAAAATTCTTCCCCTTTCTTCTCCTCATCTTCTACTGCTTTTTATTCTTTTTTTTTCTTTTTTGTTTTACCTTCTAAAAAAATACATAGTATTACAAAATCAATAGAAAGAGGAGGAGGAAAAAAGTGTAGCAACAACAGTAGCAATAAAAAGAACGACGAAGAGGATGAAACACGCGAAAAAAAAAGGAATGCGAAGAAAAAGGAGGAAGAATGAAAATAAGAAAGAGAAGAAAGAGGAGGAGAAGGAATACGGAATACAAACGTTGGAGGAGGAACATTATGATTTTACGCGCACGTTATAAAAATGAATTTTTTTAATTAAAATTAACTTATATAAACTTATATGCCAAAAAAATTTGTATGTATAATAAATCTCATTTGTAAACAGGGACAGATTTATGCATAAGCCAGTGGGGGCAACTGCTCCCAGTCAAATTTCAAATAATAGAGAGTAGTTCTTAGTGAAATGTCAAGATTGCCTCCATTATATAATTACTTTTGCCCCCAGCCCCAGCCCAAAGCCCCAAATCCCTAAACTGTTCTTCTTTTCCCTTTCTCTCCAAATTCCTAACTACTCCAGCCTCTGCCCTCCAACCTCCAAGCCCCAGAATTATTACCGCCAGACCGCTACGACGCTACTCTGCATTTCTGCCGCTCCGTGGCTCCGCCAGTGTGGGCTGTGTGGCAGTATCACTAGCTCCCTGTCACTCCGCGTTTTTGCTCCCCGCGACTCCGTGACTCCTTGTATCGCCGCAATTCTCCCGCGTGGCTCCGTCCTCCGTCGGTTTCTCCTTGCATCACCGCCACGCTGCGTCTAGTGGTTCTCACTTCTCAGGTTCTACCTTCTTTTTCGTCACTGCTTATGATTTGTGTGGATCTGCCGCTGCGTTCCTTCCTTTGGCACTCAGCAATTCGGCATCTGATTCTGCAGTTCTGCCTTCTTCTTCAACAAACATCAATTTCTTCTGGACTTCTGGAGTTCTGGTTGATTAGTTCTTCTTTTTTATTCTACAATCCTCTTCTCTGTTGTCGCTGGCGCCACACTGCTACTGCCTACTGGGTCATCTTCCTGGAGTTTAGTTTGACTCTTGGTACTTGATTGAAAACCCAAATCAACCTATCAACTTATCAAGAGTGATAAACAACAAAAAATTTTCAAGTCTATCCTATAATCAATTAATTATAGCATATGTGATATGTATATTATAAATAAATAAGCTTTTGGGGTGGGGAATGGCCAAATGGGGATTTAGAATAAAGGAATGGTTTGTGATTGAATAAGAATCAATAGTTAAGAATCAATAGGTCTTAGACCAGGTGGTATTGTGTTGGACTGTTGGTTTTCTTGTTAAGTTGAAACAAGAAATTATGAGCAACTAACCAAATTCATTATGTTAATTGAGATTCAAGTTTTGTTGGAGTATTATATTTTTATGTGACTGAATAATAATCAATAGTTAGCACATAGTTCATATACTTAATTCACTTAGTTTTATTGTTTGATAAATGATAATTTGATATAGTTGGTTTAGAAATTGTGAATTTGTGATTGAATTTGTTCTGATGTAATTGATACTTTAGTTTTATTAATTTGTTTGTTAATTATTTTTGTGTACGGAGTTATTTTGAATTAGAAATTTGGGATATTATTAGTTGCTAGCTTGCTGCTGTTGTTAATGGATCAATTTTTTATTTATATTTTTATACTGAACTTCTCAATAAGAATTGTAAATTAATTTTATTAATTAATTAATTTAGGTTTATAAGAATTTGTTAACCAATTTGTGTAATGTTGTTAAAGTTTCGTGTAAACGAAGAGATATGTTTTGTGATAGTCAAATGACTAAGACAATTGAAGCATTACAAAGTGGAGAAATTTCTAGTGGACGTGGTTTGAATCAAGAAATAGCTTTGAAAAGAGCTAGAGATATTAGATGCGGTTCACACTATGGAACTATACTTCGATTAATTTCTTTGTTTCCTTCCGTGGTCAATGTTCTTGAATATGTTGAGGAAAATGAAAATAATTCAGAACAAAGAGCTGAAGCATGTCATTTATTAAATGTCATTCAATCCTTTGAATTCATTTTTAACTTGCATTTGATGAAAAATATCTTGGGAGTTACTAATGAATTATCTCAAGCATTACAAAGGAATGATCAAGACATTGTAAATGCTATGGCATTGGTTAAAGTGTCTAAGCAACGGTTGCGAACTATAAGAGATGATAGTTGGTCTCTTTTACTTGATGAAGTCTCATTATTTTGTGACAAACATAATATTACCGTTCCAAAAATGGATGATATATTTGTGTCACAAGAAAGATTAAGACGCAAAACTCAAAAGATCTCAAATTTGCATCATTTTTAAGTTGAGATATTCTATCAAGTAGTTGATAGACAACTTCAAGAACTTAACAATCGTTTTACAGAGGTGAATACTGAATTGCTTTTTTGTATAGCTTGTCTGAATCCAAGACACTCATTTCTTACATTTGATAAGGAGAAGTTGATCCAGTTAGCTCAATTCTATCCATTAGAATTTTCTTCTACTCAACTTTTGGCACTTGATAGTCAACTTGAGAATTTCATATTAGATGTGCGTTTTGATGATCAATTCTCAAACTTAAATGGGATTGGTGCTCTTTCTCAAAAATTGGTTGAGACTCGAAAAAATATTATTTATCCATTAGTGTTTCTTCTTTTGAAGTTAGCTTTAGTTTTGCCTGTAGCAACTGCATCAGTTGAAAAAACTTTTTCTGCTATGAACATCATAAAGAGTCGACTTCGCAATCGTATGGGAGATGAATTTTTAAATGATTATTTAGTGACATATATAAAAAGAGAAACATTTGATTGTATTGACTTAAAATATGAAATCCAGAAGAATGAAATTTTAAATTATTTACTATTATAAATTATTTTATTGTTTTAATTTATTAGTTAAATAATTTGAGAAATAATCATATTTTATAATACTATAGTATAATTATAAAATTATTATTATACTATATATATTTTACCCCGCTGATAAAATTTTTTAGATCCGTCACTGTTTATAAAGCCTCGTTTTCAAATACATTATATATAAGAGCATCTCCAATGGGAGAAAATTTGGAACCCCTCTACTGTAGTGTCAGAGAGAAACAAGAATTTAAGCGTTGGAGAAGGAACAAGTTGAGTTCCTGCACCAGTTTCGAGGAAGAGGAGTCCCTCTAAATGGGGACTCCATATTTAAAAAAAAATAATTATATAAAATATTAATTAGTTAAATAATGATATTTTTATTTAATTAATAATTTATATTAATTATTTAAATAATAATTAATTAGATTAAATAATTAAATTTTTATTTAATTAATGATTTATATTATAATTAATATTAAATATTATTTATATTATTATATTAAATTATAATTAATTAAATTTACTTACATCAAAAAATAAATTTAATTTTTATACTTTATAAAATATTTTTTTGTTGAGTTAGTTATTTTTATTTTTGAAATTTAAAATACTAACCACATTATTAAAATTAGCAGGTGTAAAACTAGGCATTACAAAATTAGCCGTTGAAAACTAGTTGTTACTATGTTATCGTTACTATTAATAAATTAATATTTTATTACTCTATATATACTACTTACATACACTTCTATTCTCACACTTTTTTCTACTCTTTTTCATCTTCTTTCAAATTTACGAAAATCAAAGTTCATATTAGATTTTGTACGAAAAAATATATCAAAATCAACTCAATTCTTTTTTCAATTATTTACAAAAATTTTTCAAACTTTAAATACCCAACAATCTCAAACCTCAAACTCTCAAGTTTAATCTCGAATTATATATTTTTTATTATTGTTATATATAAATTTATTTAATATTAATATCTTTTAATAGTGAATTATTTTTAAATTTAAAATTTTAAATTACATTATTAAAAAAAATTAATTACATTAATTTCAAGTATTTTAATTAATTAATTAAGTAGGACTACAACAGGGACTAAAGTTAGTTCCTTCTAATGGAGAAGATAGAGATGTTTTGAGTTCCTATTTACTGTTTATGACGCAAAAACTGATGTGAAGTTACTTTTTAAGACAGGTGGGCCATAAACAGAAATTGGGATGGATTCCCTACTGGAGATGGTTTAAGTACCGAGTTGAGTGTTGAAAATATATTTTATAATTTTAAATCCATGTTTTCTGTATTGTCTCAAAACAAGAAGACATATACATGTAAAAATATATATAGTTCGTTTTGATATTAAAAATCTGTATATATCTGTATCTAATAATATTTATGTTCCAACTTTTTGATAAAAATTAAATTAAAAATATTATTTGTATATTAAAATTAATCACTAAAATCAATTATTTATATATAAATAATAAATCTATGTGAATTAATTTATTTTTAATATATATTTATATTACAATATATATTTTATACTAATAATTAATTTTAATAACTGATATTGGTATACACTTAACATAATCGACACTAAATATATATGTTTTGTATATAGCGTTTTATATTAACGTATCTTTTTAAAACTCATATCTCCTCACTAAATAAATAATAAACATGTATAATTGAATTATTTGAATTTATATCTCCGTTAAAAATAAACAGCAACCTACCACAACCTAATTAAACATGTATAAGTGTTTATGCGTTTCGATATGGTTAAAGGACAGATAAAGTCAGCCAATGAGCTTTATCTCATACGCTATTCCACCTCCTTCTCATGTTAAAAGTCTAATTCCTACTGACTGGAATTAAAAAAAAAAAAATAATAAATATGTAAAGAGTGTATAGATATATATTGTATTTAAAATTAAAAGTTATTCAATTTATCTGTCAAAAAAAAAAAACAGATAAAATAAAAAAATTAAAAAATTATATTAAAAAATTATCAAATTTTATTATTTTTAATTATTAATTTAAATTTTTTAATTTAATAATTTAAGAAAATATTTTAATTATATTTTTAAATATTAATAATTAATAATCAAATTCAATAAATTCTAATAATTATCTAATATTTTTTAAAATTAAAAATATTTTACGTTATAGAACATAACTTGAAAAGTTTAATTATTAATAAAATTATTATCATAATAATTTCTATTTTTAATTTTATATTTAAATCTTTGTAATGATACTTAAAAAAAAGTTAAATAATTAATATTTAATTTAAATATATAAAAATAAATAAATTTTAAATATTTAAAATATAATATAAAAAATAAACTCTGCAAAAATTCAACAATAAATAATAATAAACACTGTAGAACTGGTATGGTATATACCTATGATCTATCCCTAATATGTTCTAACACACCCTCCAAGAAGAGAGGTATGGAAACGGCAATCTTCCCTGTGGTACCCTTTTATCTATGAGCATACCAAGGCGAATAGCAGTGGCATATTCCCCCTCAACCAAGGGCATAATAGTCCATACACATAGTCCCTCTTAACAACAACGTCATTTCCCTTTCCCAAACGCAACGTTGACAGTGAAACAAAATCGATCATGTGCAAACTTTGAAAAACCCCACCGTCACAAAAACAAATGCACTGGTAGGCGCAGTTTCTTGCTTCTCCCACTCTCTCTCGAATTTCATCTTTCTCTCTTCACCCAAACATGTCTGAAGCTTTGATCAATGGCTTGGCTGGTGCTGGTGGAGGGATCATAGCTCAGCTCATCACATACCCTCTTCAAACTGTACCAACTTCCTTCCAACAAATTTTCACTCTTTTCTCAATTGGGTGTTCCATTTTGTTAAAAAAATTGGAAATTTTTAACTTCTTATATGGTGATCTGTATACGCAGGTAAACACTCGTCAGCAAACAGAGCGTGATCCGAAGAAGGATAAGACCAAAAGCATAGGAACCCTCCAGCAAATGTGCCAGGTTCTTTTTCTTATTGTTTTTTGAATCAGGGATCCTGTGATTGGCTAGCTGAATTTTGTTTGTTTTGGTTATTGATGTAAGAAAAGTCCAAACTGTTTGTTGGGTTTTGGAATGAAATAAAGATGTGATCTAAGCTTAATGCTATGTACTTATGTCGTTTTATAACTCTTAAGTTCTTTATATTTTGGATTTAAATTTGAGGTTATCAAATTTCTAGAGTTGAGTTTTACAGTTTAATGTTATAAGCTCTAGGATTTTAGGTGAACACGTGAATATGATAAAGATAAACTTGTTTGATATTATGACAATAAATTTTGCAGTCATCTAGTAATGTATGACCAAGTCTTTGATTCTTACCACAATTACCTTGAATGGCACGGGAAAGAAAGAAATGCACATGATTTTTGGTAGTTTAAAACATTTTAGTACAGTAACCATGTATCAAAATTTAATTTCTTTTTAATTTTTTAATTCATATTTTAATTATAAGTGATAATAGTTATTGAAAAATATTGTAGGTTGTGAAACATGAGGGGTGGGAGCGGTTGTATGGAGGTTTGATGCCATCTCTAGTGGGTACAGCTGCATCTCAGGTTTGTGAATGCTGCACTTTGCGCCAGAAGCTTCTTCATAACTTTGTGATCTTATATTTTAATGTTGAAGCAGTGGGAAAACTATAACTGTACATCACTTGTTTCTGATTTGTGTATCGAAGTTTTAATGACATCATCGCAATGTACACTTTATTACAATAGCTACCAGTGTTAAGAGTTTCAAGTAAAGCTTGAAGACTGTTCTTGTTGAAATTGAATAAGCTTAATGAGAGAATGACTTGGAAATATCAAGAAGCTAGTTTCTTATTCACCTAAATCACTTCTGAGATAATACTTTGATAAAGACTTCTTTGTTTAATGTTGTATGATTTATAGTGTAACTCTTTTCTATAAAAAGTGGTTAATATTTTCCAGCAATATATTTTCTGGACACCTGTTCAATGTTTTGATTTAGATTTCCCCATTTTTTAATTATGACGACAATTTTATGATACAGGGTGTTTATTATTATTTCTATCAAATATTCAGGAACAAAGCCGAAGTGGCTGCACTAGAACAGAAAAGGCTAGGCATTGGCGATGGATCAGTTGGGATGTTCTCCTCACTTATTGTTGCTGCTTTCTCCGGGTAATTTTAATTTACTTTGCCAAAAGATCTCCTATGAAAATTGGTCAAATGGAATAACAGATTATCTAATGCCTCAAATTGCTCAATTCATTCCTCTTGTAGGTGTGTTAATGTGCTATTGACAAATCCCATATGGGTAGTTGTTACACGCATGCAGGTAATTCGCTAGTCGATAGTCAATTCCATTCACTTTTCTCATTGCATCCCCTTTCCTTGTTCTCTTTGCTTTCCTTTTCCTTTCTCTTTTTTGTTCTGATTAAGCTCTGAATGTCAAATTGAAACATGATACTATTTTACTTCTGTAAGAAGGATACTGTTTCTTTCTTTGATTTTAGAATTTGTTTAATTGAAAATAGAAGGATTCATGAACCTTTATTCTTGTCTCTTTACTTCCTTTCTAACTCACAAAACAACTAATAAAAATAATTTTTGCATGTAGACGCACAGAAAAGAGTCAAGCAGAACTCCGCCTGGTGATGTGTTGTTAAATGCCACTGAACAAGCATTACTTCCCACAGTTGAGCCTCTTGCTTATGGAACTAGCGATGTGGTAGGTAAAGTCCATCTTTATGGATAGCCTCTCTTCTTATCTTTTATCCTTATTATATAAGTACCAATCACATGGCGTTGTTTGATCCATGTAGCTGAACTCACTTAGTGAGATAAGACTTTGTTGTTATATAAGTACAACTCAGATGATGCCTTCGGTAGCTATTTAGAGAAGTTATGTAAACTGATTGTTATTCTGTGTTAAGCTATCCATATGCAAGAAACTTTCTGGCAAACTGCTCCCATAGTTTGGAACTTTAGATTAGTATGGTAAATTTCGTTTGATACTTGCTCCAATTAAAAGAAATTATCTGAAACTTTTTGTTTCATAATTATAATGGTTTTCCTCTATCATTTAGCGAGTTTCAGTGCAGTACTAAAGTCTGTCTTCGTGTCTCATGAACTGAGATGATCTTTTAGATTTTGCAATAATTTCGATCTGACTAAGATCATAAACTTTCATGTAGTGCTTCCTTTTATGTGTATTATACCATTATGGTAATGTAATTCATATTTCCAGATTCAAGAAGTCTACGGTGAAGCCGGAGTTTGGGGGTTTTGGAAAGGTGTATTACCGACATTGATCATGGTACGTTGGAAATGAATCCATTTCTCACTATGGGAGTTTTACTGAATTGGTTGTTTTGTATCTCAGGTAAGCAACCCTTCTATACAGTTCATGCTCTATGAAACCATGTTGCTGAAGTTAAAAAGAAGACGTAGCCAAAGTAAGAAGGGCAACAATGGAGTATCTGCATTGGAGGTATTTTTCTCATTTAAATTCACTAGGGAAAATGGTACGTGAATGATGTCATTCACAGTTATGTTTTTTATTAATTGTTTCGAACATTGTTGGACTAAGTTTACCGAATGTAACAAGGTATTTCTTCTTGGAGCTTTGGCTAAGCTTGGAGCTACTATTGTGACATATCCTCTTCTAGTTGTGAAGGTATATCCTAGCTTTTGCTATATATCATGGGAGTATAATCTTAGAAGAATGAAAACAATAACAAGAAATTAAATATAATATTAATTAGAAACATAAACAAGGGTTGAAACTAGAATGGGCAATGGACGTTTTTTCTGCAGATAATGCCAACATAAACAATAACCTGTGATTCTTAATAGTGGTGTCTGATTTCGGTTAAATTATATGATAATTGTTCTTATACTCACTACTGGTCAATGTCTTACTTGTTCTTAAATTCATTGCATGATCATATATTTTGTATCGTTCTTGTTTGTGTCGATGGTGACGGTATGTATAAGAATAATGAGGAAAGCTGAGAAGAATAAAAGAGGATTTTCATCTAAAATGCTTCTTTTCGATATCTCGTTTGTTATTCTCTATTGCAGGCAAGGCTGCAAGCTAGACAGGTCCGAAATGGAGACAAGAGACACCATTATAAAGGTTTAAAGTCGTGACTATCGCATTTTTACTCTTTGTTTCGCACCGTGCCTGAGCTGTTTCAGCCATTTTAAGTTAAATCAGATGGAAAACACACACTGATTTGTGTTTTTGTTTACTTGCTTATCTATTTTATTGAACTCCTCTTAATTTGCATGTTCTTGAAACTCAGGTACATTGGATGCCATTATCAAGATGATCCAGTATGAAGGGTTTTATGGATTTTACAAAGGCATGAGAACTAAGATTGTTCAAAGTGTGCTAGCTGCTGCTGTTTTGTTCATGGTGAAGGAAGAACTAGTTAAACAAATTCGTTTCTTGCTCACTAAGAATGCCACCAACTCTGTAAAACCAAAGCTTGTGTGATTGGAGATCACTACTAATTTCATTTTTTTTCCCTAGGTTGAATATTCAATGAAAATTCTATTCAGTTGTCATATTCATTCAAAAATGATAGGAAATATTAAATATCTTATGGCATTGGAAAGCTTGTAAGTTGTAACTTATTGAACAGGAGATTAAAATGTAGCATGTTTAAAAATTACATGCCAGAATATTACTTGCCTATTAAGAACACGTAGAATTGTAGATTATGCAGAACAGAAATTTGGAAAATTTGTAAGCTACTTAGCAGAAAACATTGCAGCTCAGAGAGTGGTGTTAGTGAAATGATAGATATGATTAGTTTTTTTGTTAAAGCAAGCACCTACTCAACAACCATCAAAATTTTCTTCTATCAAAAATAACAAAAAATAAAAATAAACCCATCAAAATTTTCTATACTTTGGATATGCCTTTCTGTGTTGTGTAGCATTATTCTTTTATAATACACTAATGAATTATTAGCTCTCAAGCAAGTCTTTGAAAAAATAATTGTAATGAACTTATAGATCCTTGAAAAATAATATCAAATAAGTCACAAAATAATTAACTGAATTTATACTCCTTAAGAAATTGAGATATTGGACACGATTGATTCTTCTGTCAAAGACTTGTAAATCTACTATTACAACTTTTTTCCATCACTTTGTATTTTTTCCATCAGGATCCGTAAGTTCAAAACAATTTTTTTTCAAGAATTTACTTACTGCTTTATCTTTTTATGGATCTATAAGGCTGTTGCAATATTTCTCAAGGACCTCCTTGTTTTATTGATTTTTTATTTAAAAAAGGGTCTTGTGAAAATATTTAAACATGAAATTCTTATTTTGATCTAATCGAGTGAATCACTAATTCACTATTTTGACATTTAAAGAATTCAAATTTTGATAAAATATTCATGAATATAAGAAAGAAAAGCCAAAACCCTTGAAAAATCATAAAGTTTGACAAAATTTACTAAACGTCCTCCTTTGTCCCAAAAGCCAAAATCCCAAAATTTAGACAAAATTCACCAATCTGGTGAAACTTGGCAAACTTTTGAGCCAGCGTGTTTTTTTGCCCCTTCATTTATGAACTTTTTATTGCAATAAAATATTTTAAATGCTAAATAATAGTTTAATTTAGATAAATACTAATGTATTTCGAAAAAAAAAAGTAAAAAGTACAGTACATTTTAGAAAATAACAAACTGTTAGAATTAGTTTTCTATTAATTTTAATTTTTGTCTTTCTTTTTTGTAAAAAATCATAGTATTCCATTTAAATTTTTTAAAAAAGATTTAATTTAATTAACAAATTACTTTTTTTAAATCCTAATCAGTTATAAAAAAATATATTAAATAGAGAATTAAATTTGGTCAAATTAATAAGAAGCGTAATTCTCTTTACTTACTCAAAAGACAATAATAAAGTCCCCATATTGTCTATTTTCTATTAATTGTAATTTTTAATTAAGACCCAAAAAATGATAATAAAAATAAATAAATAGAAAATGAAACCAGGCGCAGCTTTAGCGAGTGGTAGTAGCCGCTAGACACTAGCAAGCAACACTTATCAGTTATTACAGAACCCTCAAAACTGAAGAGTGTTGAATTTGAAACTTGAAAACGCTGAGATTCATCGTCTCTGGGTCAAGCCAAGTCTTCGATACACAACCCAACAAAACAATTCAGATTCGAACAAAAAATGGCCTCTAAATCTGCCAAGAAAGCCAATCTCTTAGATCACCACTCCATCAAGCACATCCTTGACGAGTCCGTTTCCGAGGTACTCACTCACTCTTCAACCCTAATCCCCTTTCGATCTTCTCTAATTTCGACCATTTTATTCTCGTTTCAAATTGAAATTGTTTCAATTGGTTAATTGAGCCTCAATACCTCGAATTTCTTAGGTTGTGACGAGTCGTGGATACGTGGAAGACGTGAGATTGAGCAACGTGAGGCTCCTAGTTGGAACCATAATCATCGTCATTGCTCTCTTCGCTCAGTTTTATAAGAAGAAGTTCCCTGAGAACAGGGATTTCCTCATTGCCTGCATCGGATTATATCCTTTTTTTTTTTGTGTAAACAACAAAAATTATGCATATATCTGTTTGATGAAATTACTGTGAGGGAAAATTTAGCTTCGTTTTGGTTTAGGGTTTGATCTGCACAGTCAAATTGATGATGAAATTTTCAAAGTTTAGGGCATTTGGATTTTTTTTTTCTTTTTATCTTGGTCGGGTTGTGGTAATGGCTAATGAAATATATGGGATTGATCTTTTGTAATGGCGTGGGATGCAGGAATTGTTTCAATCTGGAAGTTTCTTAGGTTCCTCTTTTTGTTGGTGTGTGTATTATGTATATTTACTTCTAATTCATTCAACGCCAGTGTAGTTGTTTGATCTTTAACTCCTGTGCACGTATGTAGTCTTCAATGGGTTGTTGCAGCTGATCATATACACCAAGGAGAAGGATGCCATTCTGTTTACGTATCCTCCAGCTGTAAGTGTCTGTTAACCTGTATATAAGATCATGTTTTTGATTTTGTTGCTTTGTGTGTATGTGGAGGATAGGTGTTGTGCTTTACCGAGACTGTCTTAGAATACATAAAACTCATACTGCTTTAGTATTTCACTCCTTTGTATAATGTTTATTGCGGTCTTCTAGAATGTGTGCCGATTTTTTATGACCCATTGGTTTCAGTTTATGAAGGTTATACGTACACTTGATTGTACATCTTTTAGATTTATGTTCAAATGGAATAGATGAAAGTTGTTGAAATTCTGTAGCTCCTTGTTTTGAGATTTGATTAAACATTTGTTGTGTTGTTTTTTCTTTGTGTGTCATTGTGTGTGAGAGAATCAAAGAAGGACCTTTTTTGGGGAGGGGTTTAGCTATTTTCTTCTTAATTATGTTCTGATAAAGCAATAATGTTGATTGTTCATTCTGGTTTGGTATACTATGATACACACCATGTCATGCTCATTACACACACACACATTTCCCACCCCCATGTACTAGTCTCTTTAAATGGTTGATATGCACCTTTGATTATGCACTGTAATGATTTATCTTTCTACTTCTGCGTAACTGGGTGGCATTAATGTGTCTTTGGTTTGGAACTTGGAAATTTAACCTGGATAGTACCTATATCATTGTTGTTCTAAACATAGAATACAAATTATATGGATTTTAAGTTGATATGACTGTGCTAAGCTGTTTGGGTTTTAGTTGCTTTCAGTCTTAAAATGAATATTGAATTTGATTTATTCGTTTGTCATAAGTGATTTAAAGGGGGTTAACCATGATATCTGATTAGAAGTTTAAACAACTCTTTAAAATGATGCAAGCTGGTGGTTGCTGGAATGCTCGGTCAAATATATTTTCATTCATCTAGACAATCTTGACCTGTCTTTAAATGCTGTTAACAAATCAAGTACATCCTTGGTACTTTTTAGCAGAAGCCTAGGACATCTTCAACTTGAATTATGAATTTATTATCTTGTATTCCAACATGGATGCAATTCCTCTTTTACAGGGATCCTTTACCAGTACCGGTTTGGTAGTTTCCTCCAAGTTGCCTCGATTTTCGGACATGTACACCCTCACCATAGCAAGTGCAGATCCAAAATCAGTTTCTGCACAGGAACCAGTCCATTTGACCAAGAGTGTTACTCAGTGGTCTCTCTCTCCCCCCTTAACTTAGTAGGCATTGACAGCATCTATTGCCTTGCTTTTTGTAGATTAAGATGCATTTATTATTTCTTTTGCTTTAATTGCAGGTTCACGAAGGATGGAGTCTTGGTTGAGGGCCTCTTCTGGAAGGATGTTGAAGCTTTAATAGACCAATATACCAAAGAACCAAAGAAGAGCAAGTAATTCGGGTTCGTTATGGAGGAGGGTAAAAGAAAAAACCATATCTGGATCTGGTTTATATAATTCTATACATTTTTAATATTTAGGATGGAAATGAGGGGATAAAACAGTCACCAGCTTTAGAACACATTCATTCCCATATTGCATCTGGTTATCCGGTAGAGGGAGATTGAACTTAGATTTTTATTTATTTTCCTAAAAACCATTTACTTTTAGCTCTTTGGACAAAGATACTCCTCACCTTGGATCAATAAAGTTAAAAGTGCGACCCATCTTCATTTTATTGATCCAACATCCAAGGGTAATGCCTGTTTTTTTACCCTCCAAAGTAATAACCTGATTTCAATTATTCAAATCTATTTTCTTGATTGAACATGAACAACTATTTCTATCTAGGGTTCCGATTATAGTGCTTGCCCAATTGCATGTTAAACACAACTTTTATGTTCTTTTGAGTAACTGATGAAGGACCACAACCCAAAGGAGAAGAAAATGCAAGTTATATGCCTATAAAGAGTTTACTAACACTCATGGTATGCCCACTATCCCGCAGCAAACAACCCTTAACAGCTATTAAATGGAGTGGATCCTTGCTTCGTGGGTCCACATCCAAAACTCAGCAACAAAATAACGCCGTTGGATAATACTTCCTAAACTCATGTTTCATTTTTCAATAGCATACTAATGATGTGGTATGGTATTAGGTTATCCCTTTTCCTCTAATTCGATCAAAAGTGATGCCATTACTGCTTCCCAATCCAAACAAACGTAATGACTCGGGATTCTTTACTCAAATAAATTCTATTCAAATTATGTTGCTTTACAAGTTGAGGGCTGGAGGACACTAGATAGAGCTAAACCTTTTTCTCAAGGGAAAAAAATAGGAATAACATAAACATAGTTTAATGCAAGTATAATATTCAATGATATATATTTGTAAGATAATATAACAATTTTCTTATAATGCAAAATGCCATGTAATATAAGTAGTAGACTAGTAGTCGAGTCCTCGAGGGACCTACCAAGAAATATGTCTGTGAAAGCGGGGCCCTTATACGGAGATAAAGAAAAAACAACTGAGAGTGAGAACCACAACAATTATTGAACCCAACAACGGTGGACCCCTAATTCCTTGTCACTCCACCCATCATACAAAATTAAATTCTTCCTAATCAATGATAAATTATCCTAGACTTAGTAGATAGATTTGGTTGATTAGTTTATGCGTCTGTATAAGAATCTAATTTTTATTTTTGGTCACATAGATTGAATAATCTCAAATTCTAAATATCACAACACATTTATATTATATACTCATTCACACAATACTAAAAGACTTATATTTAATATTTGGTGTATTCGCCAAGATTTAAATTTAAATATAACGTATTAAGAGACATATAATTTTATCAATTGAGTTAAATTTCAGCTGTAAGAATCTAATATCTGAATTTTATTATGTACATACAACATATTCATAAATGCTTTTAAAATGAGAAGATTTTGTCTTATCAATTTTTTATTTTAGAATAACTCATATAAAAAGACATATATTTGACTATTAATTTTTTGTTTTTTTAAATGATTCATTTGTCACAAAATTATCGTAATACTTCGATAAACGATCTTATTAAAAAGAATGGAACATCTCTCTTATTTTTAAAACTAATGGTAATGAGCATAAAAATAGAACACAATAATAAGGAAATTTTAATAATTAAAATTACTTTTTAAATAATCTGTCTAAACAATAACTTATATATCTTAAAATATTAAAAATATAACACTATAACGCATATATACGCAAGGTGAGGATAATTGTATTTTTCTTGGTCGTTGTTGTTAAATTACAAAATTAAAATTAAAATATATACAAAAAGAATCTCCTCCTATGAAAGGCAGTGAGCCCTACCTGCAACAGGGTGCCCATCAGTATCATCGTCTTTACTCGACGCTGTCGTTTTCAGAAACCTAATCACGGACTCAGAGTCGGCCAAGATCCTACGTGGCACCGCCTTTCTTCCCCAAACAGGACCACACGTGCTGACGTGGATCTAGTGAACCCCACCAACTTACATCTTCCGGATCTCAAGACGAGTCTCCAAAACCCCATTTTACAATTCGATTTGACGTCCGCATACGTCACCCACACGCGCCTACTACTATTTATGGAACAACCCTGCGTTTTCACACCCCTCTATTTTGATTCCTATCATTGCATACCGCCACCACAACCAGCTGCTCAGGAGATATTATCTCTCTCTCTAGAAACCGTTTTCTTCCTCCCCTCACTTTCTCTCTCTAAAATCGGTTAGCAATTTCAATCGGCCAGTTCAGGCATTCAATTCCGATCTCGCACCGGAAGCTAGGGTTTCCGTTTTCGGATTTCTATCTGCTTTTGCTTCTCCGATTTGATTTCATATTTTCGTTGAAGTTTTGTTATGTCGAACAGAAGAGGACGAGATTCGCTTAACGGCGGCTTGGATCCATCGTCTAACGGCGATGATTTCGACGATTCTTCGTCCGTTAATAGTGGATCCAACTCGAGTCAGTCTTTTTCGGAAGAGAACGGCGGTTCGAGAAGCGATTCTGGTCTCACCGAGAGGCTGGCGGAGATTCTCGTCGAGGAAGGTGACGGCGATCTGTTGATTCAGCAGAGCAACCGTGAGGATCGATTGCTGCAGTGGCTGCAGGCTCTTGACATGCAAGTCATGGGAGCGTGCCGCGCCGACGAGAGGATGAAGCCTTTGCTGAAGATGAACGCTGCGTGTGGTGTCGCAGAAGATCATCTGCTGACTCAATTGAGTCAGGTATGCTTTGTTCTCGATAATTTTGTTGATATTTTTAGCACCGTTTGATGAGTGGTGTATCCTTCATTATATGGTTGTGACGATTGTGATAATTGTCTTAGTGGTAATGCTTTCTTTTATGTTTCACTGGGGATTTAATTTGTTTATGTCTGTATTTCTTTCTATTTTCTTCTTGTTGCAGCATTTCGAGCCATCGGAGGTTGGAATGCTAGCCAGATGCTTCTGCGTGCCACTTGTTTCCGTCCGCGTTGGGAAGATTAACAAGGAAGGCACACGACTATGTCCAACTGCTATTAGGTATTGTCATTTTAAAGTTTTGCGGAACCCTAACCATTGTTTCCCCCCATTGACGGGCAAATATTTTTGAAACTTCTATTGTGCATCTTTTTTCCTCTCCATTTTCCTACAAAACTTGTTTATATAATGCAATCCATTGGATAAGATAAGGCGCAAACGCCTAACTATAAATCCTGCGTTTATTGTTGTGTAAAGTAGTTTGAATTTGTGTTTGTTTCCCATCTCTGTCTCCCCCTCTTTTTTTTCCCTCTCCCGTTTATTAGGTTGTTAAGTGTCTACAATTCATCTCTTTTTTCTTAATAATTTTTTTCAGATAAACAAATTTGGTGTTCGTTCGACTCTGTATGCTTAAAGGTCGTGTTTATGTTGCTCTTCTTATTTGTCATGCTTGGTGACCAGTCTCATTGTAGCGAGGCTGTTTTACATGTACATTTCTTGACCTTTATCAAGTGAGGCTAGTTTATTTCATCAGTTCCAACTTCTACATAATCGAAAGTATAGTGTGTCTAATTGATTGATTGATTGATTAGCACACATACATCTTTGTCTTATCTGCCTCTACTCCAGTGAAGTTGAAACGTTTTTTCTACGCTGAAAATAAAATGGTTTAGCTGCCTTTTCTTTCTAATGGGCAAGCTCTTGCTCCCATTTCTTTTAGGCTGGTCTACCCCTGCCTCTGTGGGAGCCATGTTGATGTGGCTTACCATCACTGCCCAAGGATAATCTAATTTGTGCCATGTGTTTAATGACAACTACAAAGTTCACAGCCACATCCATTTATGGAAGCCAATGGGCAGAGTTCAGTTGTCAAACCTTCTGGTTGTGGGAGAAAAAGTGTTCATAAATGCATAGAATATTTTAGTGCTCTAAATATACTCGAGTCTTTTTAAATATGTGCAGTGGACTTTTGTACCGCAGCCTGAATATGGTGGCTTGATAGCGCAAATCTTAATTTAACATACCTTGTATTTTAAAACCTATGGCTGTTAGTTGACTTATACTGGCACAGCCACTGATATAATTGTGCAGACATGAGTTTTTTTTAACTGTTCTGATTGTGTTGTTTGATTATTCTCTAATGTGATAATGTTCATGTGCATATTTAAATTCTCATTTATTTAGCTGTCTGATCCATTACAATATAATTAGTTTCTGTTGCTGTTGATACTCGTTGACATGGCTATTATAAAAATTGAAGTAGCATTCAAGTGTATTCTATACATGGTTGATAACTTATCTGTTGTGTAGCAATCTAGCTTCCTGTAATATCTGTCTATCCGTTGGCAATAGTTGAAAATATTTGTTTGAGATGCTGTCTTTTCTTATATAAAATTTGCTCGTGAATATAGTTTTGCTAAAGTTTGCTTGATGTTTGGCGGTAAATGCTGGAGTCTATAGTCTAGTTTATTGATGGTAATATGTTCATTCTTCCAAGTAAAAATGTCTTTTGACTTGTAGGTAACTGGGCGTATTTATGATCTCTGAAATAAGAGGAAGTAAAGGTAGTTTCATGATCCTATATTATATATGTTGCTGCTGTTTAGCTTTTCAGACCTATAGGTTTGAATAACTTATGTGGGGATAAAGCAGACCAGTTAGATCACACTATTTTAGACATATGATGTTTACTTGTCTATTAGTATACTTAGCTTTGTTGTGAATTGATATTGTATTCTATGTTTACAGTGAGATGCTAAACATGTTCTCTTTTGTTGCTCTTTTCCTTTTTTTCAAATTTTGCTTCTGTTGACTGCATATGCATAGAATTTCTTTTGATAATTATCTGAATTGACCATAGTTGATATGAATTTTATTTAGTATTTCTGATATATATATCCATACCATGTTTGATCAACTTATTCATGAAATAGAAAGTTATATTCTGTGTTAGGTTTATTTATAGTGGTGGGAAGGGTTCAGGGTGCTTGTAAGTTAGTATGATTTTACTTCTAACAAAAATGCCTAATTATGTGCATTTAATTGTAAGTACTTCTCAGAGAAGATGCCAAGGTTTTTCACCAACTATGAATTTGTCCCCAGTGTTTGATTGGCTATTGAAAACAATGTTGAATAGAACAACTTCGATGAATTTGTTTGGTGTATATTCTTGATACCATAAAAAGAACTAGAATTTCCATGTCTAGTGATGCAGACATTATCTTGCTGTGGTCTAAAACCCATGTTAACTGAAATAAGGTCTTCTTTTTCATTCAAATAACTAATAATAGTAATATAATAATAATTCCCAAACTAAGCTTGTAACTGTTGGAGATTCTGAATCCCAACATATTTGAGAGAGGGTGATACAATTGCCTGTGTTTAATTTCTTCAGTTATCTTCTCAACTATCGACTAATAGGTCATCATGCTATATTGTTCTCAGGGGCAACCTGACACTTGTATTACTGCCAAGTTCTGATCTTCGCCTTTCCTTCATTGGGGATGACGGCAAAGTAGAGCGAATATTTACATTTTCCAATGAATTGCATTGCTCTGCAGTTCTTGTTGATGAAATCTCATCCGACCCTTCTGGTCGATCCTTCATTGTAAGAACTCCAGATAGTAGAACATTTTACTTCTGGTGCTCAGAGAAGTCTAAGCTTTTGGGAGTTGAGTTACTTGGAAAGGTAATTTTTGGCATGTCTCTGTTTTGTGTTGTACATGGCATGAGACTAGATATGAAATTAATTTGGCATACTTCCTATCTTCTGTTTTTTGGTGGTGTTCTAAAGATGTTTATTTCCTGCAATATACCAGATGAAGGATCTGCTAAAGAGGAAACCATCCATTGCTGAGTTGAGTGGCATTAGCAAGTCTCGGCTTGATTGCTTTGCAACTCAGCTTCGCGCATATCTTGTGGGGTCTGCAGAAAGTTCAATGTGTGCTTCCCCATGTGCTAACTCCACATCCAGCTGTAATTCAGCTGTTGAAAATTCACCCATCTCGACAAAATTTCCTCGATCTCGAAATATTGGAGGTCAGGCAGGGAAGGGAGATAGCGCTGTTTATCAGAATATACTTAGTCCAAGGTCTAGTTCTTTCAAAGAGGCACCCCCAAGGATGTCTCCCCACAGGATTGCTGCCAGGGAGAAAATTAAACGCCGAGGTGACAGCCATCAGTCATTTGTTGATAACTCGATAAATGATTCAACAAACAACTTGGATTTATCATCAACTTTGGATCATAACAAGGTTTCTGAAGTTGTGCATAGTTTAGCATACCCTTCCTCAAATTTTCTTGAATCACTAGGGAAGCTTGCTACTCCATCTAATGTTAGCATAGCAGGGAGAATCCCTCCCCTTGTGTCACCCCTTCTTTCTCCCTATTATTGCTGGTGTCCAGCTGGTATTTCAAGTATTCCATCACTTGGATCACTTCCACAATCCTCTGGCTCATCTATTGACTCACCATGTCCTTCAGGTGCCTCTCTATTACCCAACACCCTGCCAGCCACCCTGTTGGAACCTGTACAGCCTCTTGATATTAGTGCAACCATGGATTTCCCTCCATTTCTGCCTGATCCGTTGGTTAGAATGTCATTACCAACGTCTCAGCAGATTCCTACTTTCACACCGTTGATGTGTGATCCAATTGTACATGTTCCAGTAATTGATGTTTGCTCTTCAGGTCAGGGCTATCTTGTGAGTGCTGGCCCTGCTATGTCAACTAGCATCCCTCCATTGCATCCAAAGCTTGTGAACCCACTGATTCCTGAATCTGATTCTGTGGTGAAGGGTGCGAGAGAAACTCTAAGGTTGCTGATTAGTGGTTCAAACCAGAGTAACCAACAGGTTATTGGGGATCCTCTTCCAGCAATTTTAACTAATCCCGATGAAAAACCGAACAACCTACTTGTTGCCGGAAGCCGTGGTCTTTATACTGGTACCAGAGACATTGGTGTTATTGCAAACAGCATTGCTGCCATGGGATTAGCATCACTTACCGGAGTGTCCAAGACAGTTGCGGAGAGTGCGTCAGATTTATGTGGCAAATACGGGATTTCCAATTTAGAGGTGAAGAATCCTAATGATGCAGGTGGTGGTTTTTCAGATGAAGAGGTGCCTTCTTTCGAACCGAAGCAGGAATAGTGATATAGATGCAACGATGTTTTCCTTGTAGATGTTGTCCATCAAATGTAGATAGTACCGTAGCCCTTCGGGATAGGTTTAAAGTCCGTAATTTCACCATTGTTCAGCCTTGTTCCACCTGTTAGTCATGGCTTTATTAATTCTCTTAATTTGCAATCTGGGGAATGAGATTTTGCTTATATTGTATATGCGGGCCTTCCGTTCATGGCTCAATGCTTTTTAGAGTTAGTGATTTAATTTAATGGAATGCGATGGTATGCAAACTGCTCGTACCCGCTACTTCTCCAATGGTTTTGGGGGCTGGGGTGCGAGTATTGTCCGATCTAGGCTTGATGCACACTAAATATATTATGAAGCATTCGCACAATTAAATACTAAATATAATAGAAGTCTTAAAATCTTAAGAAATATTGGAATCTTTTTGTAGAAGTCCATAGATGGTTAAATAAACACGGGGTGAGGTGTAAAACACACAACCTGCTTCTGCAAGAATTATGATCTCCGGCGGCACTAGCAAATGTTGGTTGTTCGGTACAATTGGAGTTCTTAATTATAGATAATTTGATTTGACAATAGAGTGTATGTTTAAACAGATAGAAAAAGATTGTGGGCGTAAATAACTTTGTTAACAGGATGTGTAATTTAGAGTTGGCAACATATACTTACTTGCGGGTACTTAAACTGATTGGATAGGATTGTTTAGGATTGTTTATCTGACACACTGTAGATAGGGTAGAGTGGGTATTGAATCCATGACTTGTAAAAATTCAAATTAACCTAAGCTAATCATTTAAATAATTAATTTAGCAAGTAAGTTTTTTTTATAAAGTTTACTTAAAATAAAAATAGAACTAAAAAATAAAATTCATATATCACAATTTGTCAATTTCATAAAATATCAAGTGAATTCAGAAACTCTAAGTTGATTTCGCCGTTTCTCAATTTTTCTTCACTAAAAAATCATAAGTTCTTCTTTCCTCCGTAGCTGTAACTAAGTTTTTCTTCCTTCCTTCATTCCTGCAACTCTCCGCATCGCTGCAACGTCCCCTCACTACTCTCTTTTTGCGCTAGGGAAAGTATGGGGAGCCAATGGAATTTTTATACAATGTGTACAATGGAAGTTTAGAGAGTATTAGAAATATAATTATTAGTGTTACCTTTTCCATCAGCTGAAGTTTTTGGGATGAGTGGTATCATGCATGGTACTAGAGCGCTAGATCCGAAAGGTCAAAAGTTCAAGTCTTAGTGAACCCCAAAATCAATTTAAGCTTTTGGGAAGATGTTTATTATCGCTACATTGTACAAATAACCCATTGTCTCCCTAGCGGGATCCTGATTGAATTTTATATTTGAAAAAATTTAATTTTTGTGTGGACATGGTAGGGTTGAGAACTTTAAGAGGTGAGTAGAATTATGATTGAGATATTGTTAACTCGCGAATAAAATTAGGGTACAGTCCAAACTCTACCCACCCACTCATTGCGAGTCCTAAATTGTGCATATCAAGCGGAAATCAACTTTTCTAATCATCCCGAAAAGTGCAACATCTTGGTTTTCACTAGACGTCCACACCGAATCAACATCAAACTAAGCCTTTGCCTTTCTCCAAATACAGATCTCCCCAGCTGCAGCTTCACTCAGTTGAGACAAAAATTTATCTCTAAACATAGGAGGAGATCGATGATGCAATACACGGGGCAGGGACGAATAGAATACATGTTCTGCCAAGCATGGTCATCATGATTGAACACACATGGATTCATGGGACGATATCAAACATGACAATTCACAATAGATACCAAGTTGCCAATAAAATTAAGAAAAAGTATATGTAACTAATAACATTTTTGAACAATGTGTGAATAATGTGAATTAATAAAGTTAAAAGAGTAAATAATTATTAATAGCCTGTAAGCTTGCTTTATGGCCCGTAATATATTCATTAGCATCCACGAGCATAAAACAATTTCTCCACCACCACAAAATGTGTATTATTGTTATTTATTTTTATAATTACGTCAACCTACTTTAAAAAATTCATAAATTTAGTTGACATTATGACAACTTTACTTAATTTTTCTGAGTTATAAAAATAGAAGTTACTTCCTTTCATTTATTTTTTGAGGAAAAGAAACAGAGAATAAGACACAGTAAAAAAAAGTTCTTGATAAATGTAACAAGCTATATGAGTTGATAGAACCAATCATACATAAAATACAGATTTCTATTAGTACCATAAAGACACTGCATTCAAGATTATTAATTGTATAATTGGGGGGAAAGTAATCACTATCCGGGTATCACAAATGAACAGATGTAAGTAAAAAATATTGATAAATTAAAACAGAGCGAGTACACACAAGATACTGGTTTCTTTTATTATTTATTTATTTATTTTGGTTTAAGTTTAGCTAGTTGAATCAACGGGTTAAACCTAATATTTACTTGGTTTTTGAAGCCAATTGTATTGCGAATCTGGGTATGCTTCAACATCACTGGGAATAAGATGAAAACCAGCGGAAGAAAATGGATAGAGGTCAAAGTAATGATAATTTATGTCATGTAATAAAAGGAAAAACTTTTTGAAAAGAACATAATTCTTTTCTTATTCATCTTAAGATAGTGTGTGTAGGACATTATTATTCCTGTGAAAAAAAATATATATTAAAGCGAAGTAGGGAACATTTTTATATAATATATATATATATATATATATATATATATATATATATATATATATATATATATATATAATATAATGCATAGAAAAGCACGATTATAAAGCTTCCCTTTCTTTCTTGCTGCTTTTGAGCTTTGTCCCTTCCTGAACTGCTGAGAAAATTAAACTTGGTAGTTTCTTTCTTTAGGGTTCTTGCTTGGTCAGAAAGCTTTAAGTACACTTAGTATACTTTAATAATTGATCATTATTGGCTTTGTCTTTTGATACACCTTGTCAAGTAGTTAAATGTAAGAGATATATATACACCGAGTAGCTTGTATTTAATCCCGGCCTTTAGGAATTTTTTTAATCTAAGTTGCTGGAAACTGCTGTTTATCTTCTTTGTTTAAGATATATATACTTTAATCTAGTAGTTCTTTTTAATCTCTATTGTATCTTAAAACCTGTTTTGTTTCTACTTAAATATTTTAAATGCAACCTCACACACAGATAGTGTACCTAAATTGTCATCAAAAATAAAAAAGAAAACCGTATCTTCTCTTTAATTCAGTAATATTAGAATAACTCACAACTTCCACCTACACCAACACCCGTGTCATTTTAGCCTAAAGCCTGGACTGGAAAAAAAATATAATAAAATTATTCAAAAAGAGATATACATGTAAGCCCTTTAATTATAAGGTTCTATACTACAGACAACAAAGGTTATATAATGTATAACGATATGATTGATTGAATTTTAATATTGCAATGGCTTAAAAAGGGTAAACTACCAAAATTGCACCCAAATGATTTTGCCGCTGACAAAAATACACTCGAATTTTGTTATCAACAAAAAATACTCTCAAATAATTTTAAAACGTGATGAAAATACTTAACAGTAAATATGTATTTTCAAAAAATGTCTTAAAAATTAAATTTTGATGCGATTTTTTTTAAGTATGATAGAAAATTGAGATATTTTTATCTTTAAAATTTGGTAATTTTTAGTTAAGTATATAATTTTTGTGATTTTTTGTCAACAACTAATAATACTTTTAAAAAATCACAAAAAATATATACTTAGCAAAAAATCACCAAATTTTAAAAATAATATTATCTCATTTTTTTAACCATGTTTGTAAAAAATTGAATCAAAATTTAATTTCTAAAATTATTTTTGAGAAATACATATTTAATATTAGATAATTTTATTACGTTTTTAAATTATTTGATGACATTTCTAACGATAGTAAAATTCGGATACATTTTTATCAGCAACAAAATTATTTGAATGTATTTTTAGTAATTTACCCGCTTAAAAATTCCAATAATTATGGGACAAAAGAGATATAGAAGTATATCTCATGTGCTTGCATTGCAAACAAGTCATATATGTCTCTTGTAACAATAATGACGAATAATCAAGGCTCCGAATAATATTCCTTCTCTTTCACAATATATATTTGTTCCTTAAAAAATAAAAATTAAGAAATGACATAAAATAATTAACTAAAATATTCCTAGTCATAATTTATTTACAATGTACATGTATTATTGTTATTTGTATCTAATACTGTGTGGGAGATAGTAAAAGTAAACAATGTTTAATAATAATATTACAACATTGATGTTAAGAATAATTGACACCCAATTTCCCAACATCTTATATCTGGCTACAGATCAATGGAATTTGCCATGCATGAATTATAAAGTAAGATATCATGGACATCTATAATATATGTACTTGTTTTCCCATACTAGGTCTCCAAGTGTTGAAGTGTGTTCCATAAATTATTGATGCTTTCTTTCTTCATCAAATCAAAGTTAATATACTTGATCCTACAAAAGTGTAGCATGCCACAACTTTACGTACCTTTCTTATTGCTACTATATATACCAATACAATATATGTTAAAACTTCATTGCTTAAAGCAGAATCTTCATCACCTTGATTTGTTGATGTCACAATGAAAATTTTGAATACTATATAGTGGATTACTGATTAGGCAAGGCGTCATCTAAACTTTAATTAACTCCTAAGGAACAAAATTGTCTTATACATATTACAGCTTCCTACACATTTTATTATGCATCAATAATATTCATACAATCAGTACGAAAATTTTAATAAATTAGTCTCGCATCGAAAAAAATAAAAAAAAAATAAAAATTTATAAAATAAAAAATTCATTAACTTAAAATTTTAAGTTGGATGTAGCATAATTATTTTATATTCTCTTGTTTTGGTTTTTGTTCAAAGTTTCTCCCATGATCTAGAGTTTTCTACGTGGCCCAACAATGTTTTTGATTTGCTGTTTTTTAACACCTTGTTAAAACCTAGGGCATAATGCATCTTTAATCTGAATGGCTTAGCTCAATTGATTGATGGCAACATATACATAAGCTTTCGATATCAAATAATGGAAGCTATTAAAAGAAATCAAGAATGTATATATTATATAACCACCTTCCAACCGGCAAGCATTTATTGTCCATGTTCACTCCATTTTGCTTTTGATTTTTTGCTTTCTATACTTCTCCTGTAAAAGCGAAATTTGATGGTTCAATATTTGTGTTGCATATCAAGCATAACAAAAAATAAAAAGGAAGAGATGAAGAGTAGAACTACTTGCTTTAATTAGAAAAGTTTGGTAGTGTACATTATACAATGAGATCTCTTGGGATAAAATTTTAGGAGTGCGGGTAAAAATATCTATAGTAAAATAAATATTATTGAGCATTGTTAATTATACTAAAAATATAATGAATTAGAGATATAAAAATTAAAAAGAGATAGTGAATATTTTTATTCTTAAAATATTATTTATTATATATAATTTATTTAAAAAAATTTATTTTTAAAACTTGAACTTAAAACATCTTAATTAAATTATAAATAACTTGTCATCCTAATTAATTTTATTTTTATTTACTTTTATACGCATTTAATAATAAAAAAGTGAATTAGTTGGCACGTTAACGCTTATTGATACGCTAGTATTTATAATTTGAAACTAGAATTATATATAAATACAAAAAAACTAAACCGGTATATAAAAAATATGTTTATATAAAATAATAGAAACTTAGTTTATAATTATTTTTATCTCTTTCTTCTTAAAATAATTAAATTTTTTATATATTTTTTAATTTAATTCTGATACACTATCAGATTAAAGATTTTATGCATTTATTTAATTATGTATTATAACAAAAATAAATTTTTACGTTCATCACGTAAATAATTATCTAAAAGAATAAATGTAATTAAATGACAATATAAGAAAAATATATATTTTAATATATCAAAATTAACTTCTATGCTTTTAAACAATTATTCTACTACTTATTATAATTTTCAAATATTAATTACCACCCATTGAATTAGAAAGTTTATTTGTTATAATATTTATGACATAAAATATTTTTTAATCTAAAATAGTTGTTACAAGCAATATTATTTAAGAGATAAAATAAAAAAATATTATATAATTTTAAAATAAAAAATATTAATTAATAGATAGATACTATTTTTTCTTATTTCAACTATTTTTGAAGACAAAAAAAATATTAACAATTTTATTTATATTTAGAAAACTGAGATTTAGTTTAGTAATTAACTAATTAATTAATTTTAAAAATTATATTAACAATGTTTATTAATTTTTTATTGAGTTAATTATTTATTTACTTATTTTTAATTTTATATTAAATCAAATTTATTAAAATAAATATTATTATATATTAAATTTAATAAAAATTATTTTTAACATAAATTTTAAGATAAAATTTTGTAAATTTTTATAGGAGAAAAAAGTATAATTATATTGAAAGCAAATATATATATATATATTTGTATAAAACTATTACTTTTTTTTATAAATTTAGTGGGCCCCTTCTCATGTACGTGGGTCCGTCCCTATATTCATATATACTAGTAATCATAGTCATCAGAACCGAATCGGTGATCGAACCGGTCAGGTTATTACTGGGTCATTGGGTTACTGGTTCAACCGGTGAGTCACTGGTTGAACCGGTTAACCCGGTATATATATTTATTTTATTATTATACTATTATAGGTAAAAATTCACATACAGTTGTTTTCATGTGAAGTTGATATTTAAGAACCGTTAGATGATTTGACAAGTTTGACTAAATATCATCTAAGAATTTTCAACTATCAACTTCATATGAAGACAACTGCATGTGAGTTTTTATCTATTATTATATACTAAAAGTATTTATTGAAAAAATAATATTAATAGATATCATATAATCATAAAAAAATAAATTATGATTAATAAATTTTTTGTTTATATTTTTAATTTGTATATATTTAATGAAATTTATAGTTAAATAAAATATAATTGATTTAAAAATGAGTGGCTTTAAAATTAAAATAAATTGAATATAAATAAAATAAAAACTTGGTATATGTATTATAATATGTATATATATTAACAAGAAGTGTGTCAGTTTGGTGGTACAACCTTCCTCCTTACATCCTTGAATGAAGGAGTTTGAACCTTTGTGTTAGCCATTTTGAAAAATTTTTTAAAAATTCACAAGGCTTGACACCTGGCAGCACTGGAGAGCATATGAAGTATGGTGTTCTTCCACAACGCTAGTGCGTCGTAGTCTCTCCTTCAGACCCGACCGGGTCGATTCGGTTCGATTTTCATCAAATTTGACCAGTTTTCACCGGCTAACAAGAAGTGTATCAGTTTAGTGGTACAATCTTCCTGGAGTTCGAACCTTGTGTTAGCCATTTTGAAAAATTTTTCAAAAATTCACAAGGTTTGACACTTGGCAGCACTAGAGAGCATATGGAGTATGGTGTTCTTCCACAATGCTAGTGCGTCATAGGCTCTCCTTCAGACCCGACCAGTTCGGTTTGGTCCAGTTTTCACCAGATTTGACTGAATTTGATCGGTTTAGTAACTTAAGCGGTCCGAAGATTGGATCGGACCGATATTAAATCCGATTCATTAGTTTTTCGATCGAACCGACCAGTCCGATCCGATTTTAATAACTATGCTAGTAATATCATGTCATGCTAACATGGCTCATCAATGTTACATGTTATATATAAATTAAATCATTTTGTAGGGCATGCTATTTGATAACCTAAATCAACATTTTAGTGACAATGTATTGTAAGGGAGGAATATTATATTATATTATATGTACCATTTATACTACATTTACCACTCTTGATATTAAAATAATTAATAAGTGATGAGAAAAAATAAAAAATTATATTTTATGAATAAAAAAACATGTGTATTTAATAATATATAAAAGAAATATACAAATATGATTTCTTATTTTAAAGCTGGTGCCTTAGAAAGTAAAGGTCAGTATGAACTCTCATATACTTCTAACTAATAGCTTTTGCATTTCAAGCGTACACAGTAAGAAATGCATTGGAATATTGTGAGATTTTAGAAAAAAAATTAAAAACTAGTTCGTTTAGCAAATAATTTAATTTTTTTTAACTTATTGTTTACGTTATTTAAAAAAAAGTATTATTTTTTTATATATATTTTTTATTTTAATAGATCTAGAATGCAGCTCATTATTCACAATGTTCACACCCTATTGATAACCTAATAGAACTCTTAACTAAATATTGATTAGAAAAATTATTTTCCGAACCGATTTTTTTTATCCTTGGTTGCGGCGGTTTCAAAATGTTTTTGGTCTATGTTACATCATTTCTCACTGAAGAGTAGCCATGACATGGACAAAATTAAAGAAACATTTTATGAAGAACAAAAGATTGATAAAAAAAAATAATAAAAATAAAATAAAATTATATTGCTTTGACTAGGTATTATCATCAATTTTCTGTTATAGTTTATTCTCCTAGCAAATTAAATGATTGCTCCTGCAATAATATTATACTTGTTACGTGGGTAACCTGAAGTAGATAAATTGGGCTTGGATAAAAGGCTCGAACGCTAGAACGAGGTTGTTTTCGACTTGGTTTGCACCTGAAAACCGTCGTCCGAGTTGTGAGTATTTGACAGAATGGAAGTGGTACCTGCAAAGATACTCCGATGCCTAAGTTAGCAAAGGGAGTAAACAAGTTTTGAGAATATTGGAACTTAGCTTTTACCTGAATATGTTAGTGTATTTATAGGTGATGATCCAATAACCACCGTTGGGGTAGTTCCACTTCTAAAGGTGGATAACCGTCCCTTTATCTTAGGGTTGTTGAGATATCTCTTCTGCAAGTGGAGGAGAGATTTTAGGGGGCAGTTACTTATTTGAATAAGCGTTATCTGCCAGCTGAGTCCGACCTCTTTGGGGAGGAGCATATATCGGAACCGACTTCTTTGAGGAGGTTGGGTAGGTGGTAAAGGCCAACCTTTGGATTGGGTCTTTTTTGCTTACTTGGGCCTGGATCGTAGTATTGGGTCAGGGAATGAACAGTGCCCCTACTCGAGTTCGATCTCTTAGCTATGAGTTGGATTTGAGTATTAATTGAACTCGGGTCCATTCATGTCGAAAAACGACGTGATCTTAAAAACCGACGTGATTTTGGATTTCTCAAGCGTCACGTATAATCAAACGTCGCATCCGTTTGGGATTTTGCGTTTACACGTGGGGCAGTTATATTGGTAACGACGCGTTTCTTTAATGATTGCGTCATTTTATTATCGTGCCCCTGGTCTGTTATAAATACTTTTCCCTCTTATTTCTTTGTTTTCTTTCGTCTTCTCTTCGAAGTTTCTTTCTCTGCTCTTTCGCTTTTTCACTCAAAAACTCCCTTTGGTCTTCTGTTCTCGGGTGCTTCGTCGCTTTCTTTCGTCGTGACTGCTTCTCTTCGATTCTACAAAAAAGGTTGGTTCTTCTTTATCTTCCCTTGTCATTTGTGTAGTGCTTTCTTTATTTCTTCTTGGTGCACTTGCGTGTTTGAGGAAAGTTTTATGCCTTTGTTGTTCCTCTGCGAAGTTTTAGAATTTTTGCATGTTTATTTTACAAAAATCACCTCTTTTGCTGCCTGGTGATTGTTTCCTTGTTTGCCTTGGAAGAAATTGTCTTGTTTTTGGGGGCCCTATTTTTTTATGATTTTATTTTTCTTTGTAGGTTTTATTACTTTTATATACACTCCCTCATTGCTGAAAAAATATCTTCCCGTATCCCTGAGACCCTCTTGAGATGGGTAGACGATTCCGTACTTATTGAGAAACCTCTACTGGATACTGACTTCATAACCGAGCTTCATACCCATCATAGGATTTGTAGTCTTGAGGCTGACGAGCCCAAGTATGAACTAGTGGCCCCCGATTTTGAGGATCGGGTTTCTTGTGGGAGGATTACTGATTCTGATTCTCATTTTTTCTTCATGTACGACTGCCTTTTCACCCGTTTGGGGGTTTTCCTTCCTTTTTCTAATTTTGAAATGGAAGTTTTGTCTCACTGCCGAGTTGCCCCTACACAGATTCATCCCAATTCTTAGAGTTTTATGAGGATCTACCAACTTGTCAGTCAAGAGCTTGATTTTCCAATCTCTTTAAAAATCTTTTTCTATCTCTTCCACTTGACTAAACATTTCAGTGCTTCCAATAAACAAAACAAACAGCAGTGGGTGTCTTTCCGGGCTATTCAAGGTCGGAAAGTTTTTTCCATCTTTGATGAGTCCTTTCACGACTTCAAAAACTTTTTTCTTCAAGGTCTAGGCCGTAGAAGGCCATCATCCTTTTTTCTTGAATGAGAACAGCCAGCCCCAATTTCCTCTGTACTGGTCGGAGGCCTCCCCCGTTAAGAAATATAGCCTGGATAATTTGGATGAGGTAGAAGAGGCCATTTTTGGATTTTTTCAAGAGGCCTAGGGGCGAGCTCCAAACCTGGATACTAAAAAATTTCTTCTTAGCTCTACGAGTTTCGTCCAAACCGTGCTAGGTAGTTTTTATTTCTTTGTGGCTGTTTTTAATGAGTTCTGACTTGCAATGTGCTTTCCTCCGATTTGTAAGTTCATTGACCTATATTCGGCCTTTCAGAAATGGTGAAAAGCGGATCGAGTGCTGCTTATCAAAAGGTGCAAGAGCGAAGAGGAAGGCCCGCGCCCGAGCTGATGCTGCAAGGGTCGGAGCTTCTGGCACTCCTCCTCTCTGATATTCGAGTTTGGGGACCTCCTCCTCTCGCCCTATTCTGGTAAACCCTACTCATACTTCTTCTCTTCCTCCTCCTACTCCTGCCCCACCCGTTCAGCCCTCCGCCGAGCCTGAAAAGAAGAAGCGGAAGACCTCAAAGACTGGTTCTTCCACTGCTAGGGAGGCCAACTTCGATGGTCCGAAGTTTGCAAGGAAGCACATCCTCCCTTTTAGCCAAATTTCCATGGATGATGCTTCCTTGCAAAACCATCTTCAAATTCTTGCATGGGGGGGGGATTCGGATGGCTGGGGTCTGTACTGCCCTTCTTGATATACTTGACAAAACTCTCTTGAGTTCTTTTCAGAAAATCCATAGAGGACCTTTAGGGAAGGATTGTCCTGTATCAGGAAGAGAAGAAGAGGTTGCAGGAGGAGAATTCCTGGCTGAAGGAGGAGCTCGCTCGATTCCAGGATAGGGAGAAAAAGCTAATGGCCCAATGTGCACTGGCTGAGGGGTTGAAGGAGAAGCATAGCAAAATTACGTTAGGCTTTTTTCTGAGAATATTGATCTGTAGAAGCAGCTGGAGCTGAATTGGGAGGCCTATCAAGACTTGGAGGATTCTATTGTTGAGAGCTCGGAGGAGGCTTTTAGGGTATTCAAGGAACAAGTCGGAGTTATCGCTCCTGACTTGGACCTTTCACCTCTCCATCCCAACAAAGTCGTCATTGATAGGGCAATTGTCTCTCCTCCTTGTCCTGAAACCGATTCCGAGTTGAAGACTCGTGGGCAGCGTATTGTTGAGTCTCCTCCCCGTGAGGTGGAGCAACAGAAAGAATTTCTGCCGAGCTCTTCTAAAGCTCCGACTTCTGCCGCCGAAGAGATCCCTCATACCCTTCCGACTCTTGCAGCAGACCCGACTTCCACTCCTGCCGATGATTCCAATCCTCTTCTCGGTTAATGATTTTCAGCTACTAGGGGCTCGGCTTGTGGGCCCTTTTTGAACGATTTATTTTTGTATGTTTGTTTTGTGTGGCGGTTCCTGACTCTTGACCCTTTAATAGAGCATTAACAACAACTATTTGCTTTGCTGGTCCTTTTTGGATAAGGGCCTTTTTTAACAAAATATTTTTATTATATACGTTTTGCTGGTATTTTTTATGCTTTTATTTTTATAAGGTTTTTTGTGAAAAAACCACTTTTTTTTTAATTTTTCAGGTGAAGAAAACTTTTCATCAGGGGGGTTGTTTTGTCTAAGTTAGATAATTTTATTTATTGTCCATAACTCTTTTTGAAAACCTTTTGCTCAGTAATTTTGAGAAAACCGTCGCTTCTATCCTTGAGGGGTTTTCGCATCTCTTTTGTGTTCCATTATTTCGACTTTACATATTCAATTTTGCTTATCGAATTGTTTTTATAACTTAGGTCATTTTTGCGATGCATTTTGTTTTTTCCCAGGCTTTCCAACTTGTGAGTCGTTATCACTTCCAAGTTATCATGATCGTCTTTCATAACCTCTTTACACCGATTTGTACCTCGTCATTTTATCTCACCGACCATTCAGGTCGGTCAAGGAATTTTCACGCTTTTTCAAGTTTAAATCGGTGTGTTTCATAGAATACTAATACTAATGGAATTATGAAGAGATAAAGTAAATGCTTATTAATTGATGGAGATAACTTTTACAAAAGTTGTTGTTAGCTACTAAGGGATTTAAAACTTTTAACCCTTAGTCCTCGCTTTGATGCCTCGTTAAAACCCCCTTCAGGAAAACTCTTTTTTGGGAAAAAACCATGAAGTCAGGAAAAAGAGTACATCAGGAAGCGGAGTTCGCTTCTAGCTATAGTACCTCCTCATGTTGGAGGCATGCCATGATCTGGGGAGATCGGCGCCGCTCAAGTCGAATACTTTGTAATATCCCTTTCCAAGGACTTCACTTATCTTATAGGGCCCTTTCCAATTGGCAGCGAGCTTTTCTTCACCTGACTTGTTAACGCCGATGTCATTCCTAATCAAGACCAAGCCGTCTGAGGTGAAGCTTCTACGAATGACTTTCTTATTATACCTGTTCGCCATCCTTTGCTTTAGTGCTGCTTCCCTTATCTGGGCCTGTTCTCAGACTTTAGGGAGTAGCTCGAGCTCTTCTTTATGTGCCTGCATATTGCCAACTTCATCATAGAACTTTACCCTTGGACTTTGCTTATTGACTTCAACTAGTTTCATGGCTTCTATGCCATAGGTAAGTCAGAAGGGTGTTTCTCCAGTAGCTGATTGAGGTGTAGTTCGATAGGCCCATAACACTTGAGGGAGCTCCTCGACCCATGCCCCTTTTGCGTCTTGAAGCCTTTTCTTCAGCCCGGTCAGTATGACTTTATTGGCTGCCTCTGCTTGCCCATTTGCTTGTGGGTGTTCAACGGAGGTGAACTAGTGCTTGATCTTCATACTGGCTACCAAGTTCCTGAATGTAGAGTCGGCAAAATGGGTACCATTATCCGATCCGTGGTGATGGAATGGAGAATTCTATACCTGGTAATGATATTCTTGTAGAGGAACTTTCGACTTCTCTAGGCCGTGATGGTGGCCAAGGGCTCTGGTTCAATCCACTTCGTGAAGTAATCTACTCCCACTATGAGGTATTTTACTTGTCCAGGTGCTTGGGGAAAGGGTCCGAGTAGGTCCAGCCCCCATTTTGCAAAAGGCCATGGAGAATTTATGCTGATAAGATCTTCAGGGGGAGCGACATGAAAGTTAGCATGCATTTGGCATGCCTGGCATTTCTTCATGAAGTCGGTAGCATCCTTCTGCAAGGTCGGCCAGTAAAACCCGGCTCGGATAACTTTTCTGGCTAGAGACCTTGCTCCGAGATGATTTTCGCAGATGTCATTGTGCACTTCTTCCAAAACTTCTGTTGTCTTCGAGGTCGGGACGTACTTCAGCAATGGTGTGGATATTCCTCTTCTATAGAGGATATTTTTCACCAAGGTGTAGTTTTGTGCCTCCCTTCATATTTTCTTGGCTTCTTTTTCCACCTTGGGTAGGATGTCGAATTTTATGTATTCGATTAATGGGGTCATCCACCCAAGGTCTAAGCCGGATACCTCTAGGACATCTTGTTTAGCTTCTGTCTTCGTGACAGAGGGCTCTTGAAGAGTTTTCTGGATCAGATTTCTATTATTTCCTCCTGACTTGGTACTTGCTAACTTGGACAAGGCGTCTGCTCTGCTGTTAAGATCCCGAGTTATGTGTCTGACCTCGGTCTCTGAGAATGGCCTAAGATACTCCAAAGCTTTATCTAAGTACCTTTTCATATTTGGGTCTTTAGCCTGATACTCTCCGTTGATTTGAGAAGTCATCACTTGAGAGTCACTGAAGACCACTACTTTGATTGCACCGACTTCTTCTGCTAGCTTCAACCCGACAATCAAGGCTTCATATTCTGCCTGATTGTTGGAGGCTGGGAACTCAAATTTTAGGGAGACTTCTATTTAAGTTCCTTCTTGGTCGACCAGTATTATGCCTGCACCGCTTCCGACTTTATTAGAAGAGCCGTCCACATGCAACTCCCAAGTTGTTGAGACCTCTTCTTGATCTCTCGCGTATTCTACCATGAAGTCGGTCAGGCACTGGGCTTTAATCACTGTCCGAGTTTCGTACTTTAGGTCGAATTCGGATAGTTCTATAGCCCATTGAACCATTCTGCCCGCAATGTTTGGTTTTAGGAGAATTTGCTTCATGTGCTGGTTCGTTCGAACCTTTACTGTATGAGCTTGAAAATAAGGTTGTAGCCTTCGAGATGCCACTATTAAGGCATACGCAAACTTCTCGAGTTTTTGATACCTTAACTCGGTGCCTTGCAAAACTTTACTAGTGAAGTATACATGATGCTGCCCGACCTCATCCTCCCGTATCAGTGCTGACGCCACAGCTTTTCGGCTACAGACAAATACAAGACGAGTTCTTCCCCGATTTTGGGTCAAGTCAGAATAGGAGGTTGGCTTAAAAACTTTTTGAACTCCTGGAAATCTTTTTCGCATTCAGGAGTCCATTCGAATTGGCATCATTTTCTTAGTAGAGAAAAAAGTGGTAGGGATCTCAATGCTGATCCTGCCAAAAACCTGGAGAGGGCTGCGAGTCGGCCATTCAGCTGCTGGACTTCCCTTAAGCAGGTCGGGCTCTTCATTTCCAGGACTGCTCTACACTTATCGGGGTTAACTTCGATCCCTCTTTGTGTTAGCATAAATCCTAGAAATTTTTTGGCCTCTACTGCAAAGGTGCACTTTGCGGGATTTAATCTCATCTCGTGTGTCCTTATGGTGCTGAAGACTTGTGAAAGGTCGGTCAGGAGGTTGGCCTCATCTTTGATTTTTATTAACATGTCGTCCATGTATACTTCCATTAAATTTCCAAGGTGAGGTGCAAACACTTTGTTCATCAGCCTGTGGTATGTGGCTCATGCATTTTTTAACCCAAAGGGCATAACCACATAGCAGTAATTTGCTCTAGGCGTGATGAAGGATGTCTTCTCCTGATCCGGTCTATACATCAGAATTTGATTATATCCCGAGTATGCATCTATGAACGACAAGTATTGATATCCCGAACTGGAATCTACTAGGATATCAATATTCGGAAGAAGATATGGGTCCTTTGGACATGCTTTATTCAAGTCGGTATAATCAACGCACATCCTCCAATTTGCCGTTCTACTTCTTGACTAGCACCACGTTTGCCAGTCAGGCTGGGTACTTAACTTCTCTGATAAAGTCGGCCTCTAAAAGGGATTGTATTTGTTCTTTGACCACTTGAGCCCATTCAGGACTGAGCTTCCGCCTTCTCTGTTGAACAGGTCGAGATCCTGGGAATATTGTAATTTATGTGCCATGAGCTCGGGATCTATCTTGGGCATATCGGAGGCTTTCCAAGCGAAGAGGTCAGAATTTTCTTGTAGGAGCCTTATCAGCTTTTGCTTCAAATCTCTTTTCAAATTGGCTCCTATGTTAGTATTTTTTCCGTCCTCTTGCTCGATCTAAACTTCTTCAGTCTTTCCTCTGGGCTGTGGTCGCAACTCTTCTTTAACTCGGATGCCTCCGAGTTCAATGGTGTTCACCTCCTTGCCTTTGCCCCTTAGGTTTAGGCATTCATTGTAGCACTTTCTCGCCAGCTTCTGATCTCCCCTTATGGTTGTTATTCCCTCTGGTGTTGGGAATTTTATGCAAAGATGGGGGGTAGATACCACTGCTCCAAGCCGATTTCGGGTTGTTCTACCTATCAAGGCATTATAGGCCGAGCCCGCATCGACGACAAAGAAGTCAATGCTCAGAGTTTTGGATTTCATTCCCTTTCCAAAAGTGGTGTGTAGGGGCATGAATCCTAGTGATTTTATTGGTGTATCGCCCAATCCGAAGAGGGTGTCAGGGTATGCCCTTAACTCCTTTTCGTCTAATTCCAATTTGTCAAATGCTGGTTTGAACAGGATGTCTGCCGAGCTCCCCTGATCCACCAGGGTTATGTGTAGATGAGCATTGGCGAGAATCATGGTAATTACCACCGGATCGTCATGTCCGGGAACAATACCCTGCCCGTCTTCTTTGGTGAAACAGATGGTTGGGAGGTCGGGTAGTTCACTCCCGACCTGATAAACTTCCTTCAGATGTCTTTTACGAGATGACTTTGTGAGTCCTCATCCAGCAAACCTTCCTAAGATCATATTTATATGTCGTTCCGGGGTCCGTGGTGGCGGATCTCTCCGATCCTCCTCATCTCGTTTCCTTTTTCCATGATTGTCCGACATTTCCATGATATATTTGTCGAGTCGACCTTCCTTAGCCAGCTTTTCTATCACATTTTTTAAGTCGTAACAATAATTGGTAGAGTACCCATATAACTTGTGATATTCACAATATTCGCTGCGACTCCCCCCTTCTTGTTCTTGATAGGCCGAAGGGGAGGTAGCTTTTCAGTGTGGCAAATTTTCATATAAATATCAACTAGGAAAACTCGTAGGGGAGTGTAAGAATGATGTCTTCTGGGCCTTTCAGACCCGACTTCTTATTTCTTCTTGGGATCCCTTTCTTTTTCCTTTGACGAGTTAGGGTGCTCGGATCGCCAGCTCAGTTCCTGTGGTCTGGCATTTCCTTCCATATTGATGTATGATAAACCACTATTTTATGATTTATCTTGTGCTCAATTGAGTGGCTTTTATCAAGTCCTTGCCCACTTATTCATATAAATTGCATGGTTTTATATTTCCCTTCCTAGTTTCACTCTATGGTTGAAAACTTGCTTCCTAAAGATCTTTAAATTGTGTATTTTAATTCCCCTTTATACCATTCGATGCCTTGATATGTGTGTTAAGTGTTTCAGGCTTCATAGGGCAGGAATGGCTTAGAAATGGGAGAGGAAGATTGCAAAAATGGAAGGAACACAAGAAACTAAGGAGATGACCAGCGAGCATCGACGCGCACGCATGGCTCACGCGTGCGCGCGATATAGAGAAAATTGCAGCGACGCGTGCGCGTGCCTGACGCGTATGCGTGGATTGGAGTCTGCACAAAAGACGCGCACGCGTGGACGACGCATACGCGTGACAAGGAAATTCACCAAATAACGCGCACACGTGACTGACGCGTACCCGTGACCTGCGCGATCTGCAGAATTAACAGAAAACGCTGGGAGCAATTTCTGGGCTGTTTTTGACCTAGTTTTTGGCCCAGAAAACACAGATTAGAGGCTATAAAGTGGGAGAATCCATTCATTCAGAAACAACATTCATAATTCACAATTTTAGGTTTTAGATGTAGTTTCTAGCGAGAGAGGCTCTCTCATTTCTCTTAGGATTTAGGATTAGGATTTCTCTTAAAGGTTAGGTTTACTTCTTCTTCATTCCAGGTTCAATGTTCTTTTAATTTAGTTTCTCTTCTACTTTTATTTATTCTAGTACTTTGGTTTATTTATTTTTCTTGTTGATTCTCTTCTTTTCCAATTTGGCTTATGAACTTTCCAATGTCAGACTTGATTTTCTTTATTTAATATAATTTGAGGTATTTCAGATTTATAATTGCTTTCTTCCATTTATGATATAAATAATTTAGATTTTTCCCCTTTTGGCTTTGGTTGAGTAATTGGTGACACTTGAGTTATCAAACTCAGCTGTTGATTGAAAATTGGAATTTGCTGATTGATTTGAATCCCTCTAAAGTTAGTCTTTCCATAGGAGTTGACTAAGACTTGAGGAATCAAATTGATTAGTCCACTTGACTCTCCTTTATTTAGTAAGGGTTAACTAAGTGGGAGCAATAAACAATTCTCATCACACCTGATAAGGATAACTAGGATGGGATTTCCAATTCTCATACCTTGCCAAGAGTTTTTATAGTTAGTTTGTTTCCATTGCCATTTACTATTGCTTCTTATCTTAAAAAACCCAAAAAGATACTTTTTCCATAACCAATAATAAACACACCTCCCTGCAATTCCTTGAGAGATGACCCGAGGTTTAAATACTTCGGTTATAAATTTTATTGGATTTTGTTACTTGTGACAACCAAACTTTTGTACGAAAGGATTCTCTGTTGGTTTAGAAACTATACTTACAACGTGATTATTCTTATAAAATTTTTTACTAGCAAGAATCTAATCGTCAATGTACTTTTCTGCTCTTTCTTGTACATCACTTAAAGAAGTCGAATGCCTTTTTAAGATAGACTGAGAGAAGGGGCCTTCTCGGAGCCCATTTACTAGGCCCATGATCACCACTTCTGTAGGCAGGTCTTGAATTTCTAGGCACGCCTTGTTGAACATTTCCATGTAGTCTCTCAGGGGTTCTCCGATCTCCTGTTTTACTCCCAGGAGATAAGGCGCGTGCTTGACTTTATCCTTCTGGATCGAAAATTGTATAAGGAACTTACGCGAGAGGTCGTCGAAATTGGTGACCGGCCTTGGGGGAAGGCTATCGAACCATTTCATCGCCGCCTTTGTCAAAGTCATTGGAAAGGCTTTGCAACGTGTAGTATCAGAGGCGTTGGCTAGATACATCCGACTTTTAAAATTGCTCAAGTGATGCTTTGGGTCGGTAGTCCCGTCGTACAGATCCATGTTAGGGATTTTGAAGTTCATTGGAACTTTTACCCTCATGATGTCTTCACTGAATGGGTCTTCTCCCCCCAATAGGGTGTCTTCTCGGTCAGCGTGAAAATTCCTATTTCGGAGGTTGGATTCCAGTCTTAAGAGCTTTTCTTCAAGCTCTTTTCGTCGCTCAACTTCTCTACTCAGGTTTCTCTCTGCTTCTCGCTGTCGTTCCAGTTCTTGTTCCAGCTGTTCTAACCGTCTTTGGTGGCCGTGGAGCAGCCCCATGAGATCGGCAGCGTGAGGTTGCCCCTCCTTCTCTGGTTCGTGCACTTCAGAGAGGATTCTCCTTGAATCATGAGCGCCTGAGGGGCCTTCCCTATGTTTTCTGTCCGCTCCTTGCAGAGATATTAATACTCTGTCATTGTTATCTGCGTCCTGATACTCTTGCTCAGACTCTGACACAGTATGTCCGTCCTCGTTCTGGTCATTTGCCATTATGAGTTGATCTCCTAGGTCCCCGACAACGGCGCCAATGTTACGTGGGTAACCTAAAATAGATGAATTGGGCTTGGATAAAAGGCCCAAACGCCAGAAGGAGGTGGTTTCCGACTTGGTTTGCACCTGAAAACTGCCGTCCGAGTTGTGAGTATTTGATAGAATGGGGGGTGGTACCTGCAAAGACACTCCGGTGCCTAAATTAGCAAAGGAGGTAAGCAGGTTTTGAGAGTATTCGAACTTAGTTTTACCTGAGTGTGTCAGTGTATTTATAGGTGGGAATCCAATAACCACCGTTGAGATAGTTCCACTTCTAAAGGTGGATAATCATCCCTTTTATCTTAGAGTTATTGAGATATCTCTTCTGAAAGTAGAGGAAAGATTTTAGGGGACAGTTACTTATTTGAATAAGCGTTATCTGCCAGCTGAGTCTGACCTCTTTGGGGAGGAGCTTATATTGGAACCGACTTCTTTGAGGAGGTTGGGTAGGAGGTAAAGGCCAACTTTTAAATTGGGTCTTTTTGGCTTACTTGAACCTGAACCATAATATTGGACCAAAACATGAACAATACTTATTATATTTTATAATACTCTTAAATTCTAATGTATGTATGGACAACAGCAAAAAAACAAATCCTGACTCCTCAAAAGGATTTTACACCAAAATTTGAACAAGTAAGCTTTATTAATTCCTACACCACATAAGAGGGGACACATAGTTAAGATGTCTTAATCGGGTTAAAACAATTTGACGTATTTCTTTCTTCTTTTTCTCTTTTAACATATCATTGCAACTTTATGGTATATTCTAGTATCAATATATCTTATTTTGATATTTAAATTTTCAAAAGTATAAATTTAGTTTTTACGCCCGTTTTGCTAAAAAATAACTTGTTTTTAAACAAAAAAATAGTGAATAAGTAAGGATTGAATGTTTGAGTTGTTATTGTAAAAAGAAAAAAAAGAAAAAAGTGAAAGACTAGTTAAATGTTAACCGGAAAAAAAAAAGGTTCCAATGCAATCTTTTTCCATTACTATATGACATTAACTAAGAACATGAATTATCACAAGTTAAAACAACCTATAACATATAACTTTTTTAAATAAATTAGTATTTTAAATTTTTAAGGAATAAAATAAATGCATTTATAATTTTAGAGATCAAAATTAAACCCTTTTTTTTTCCCAAGAAGTTATATATATAATAAGAAATTGGTGTCCTCCAAGTGGAGGACCACTTAGTCACTGGTGAGGTCTTTGTCTTCATGAAACGGCACCTGGTAGTTGGTGAAGCATTATTAACATATCATGCTAAGGTGTATAGTCTGGAACCTCCTATGGACTATGGAGTAGAATATACATGAAGATCAATTTTATAGCGTCTATTATTTAGTGTTATTTTTTTAAAAAAAATATTTTTTATAATAATTTTTAAATATTTAAAAAATATTTTTTAAATTAAATATTAATTTTTAATTTTTTTAACAAATTAGATATTATTTTTTAAATATTATATTAATCACTGTAGATAAAAATAAATATTATAGTCTTTAAACTAAGATATTGATTGAAATATAATAATTATTATGATGTCTAAAAAGTGATGTTTAATTTATTAAAAAAATTAAAAATTAATATTTAATTTAAAAAATATAAAAATAAATAATTTTTAAAATTTAAAATTTATTACAAAAAATAATTTAAATAAAATTTAGACACCAACTAACTTATAGATACCATAAAATTATCCTTAAAACATAGTGGATTAGCATAGTGTCATATTTTCGACTTCTTTGTCAAACAACTAACCCATACTTTTCGTTTTTTACGGAAAATTTGAATAAACTTATAATTGGAGTTATCGATTTTACCTTTTAAATCGATTCAAATTGTATTATAAACAGTCACCAAAAAAAAAAAAAATTGTATTATAAACATAGTTTTATCTTATTATCAATAAAAATGAGATACTAATAGAAATGAATTTAAATTTTTTAAAGTAATAAAATGAGAAATTAATCTTGTCAATATTAATAAAATTTATTTAAAATACGTTCAATATAATTTTTGAATGTATTATTTGCACTACGAACAAAATATATGTATTATATTTGTTACTTATCTGACCAGATATATGTATTAGTAATTTGTTTATGACAACGATAAATAATAAGAAAAAATGTAAATATTTAAAAAAACATATATCAATAAAAAATTAGGTTATTTTTTTTAAATAAAAAAATCCTCTTTTGGTTTGATTTTTTTTTTTTTACTGGAGAGATCTGTAGGAGAGAATTTATGTTGTGGCCCAATGAGGTCCTCCAGCAAACATAAGAATGGACCCAGCCATGGGTCCGCTACGGCCCGTTGCAGAGATCTTAACACAAAATGACATAAATGTATCAAATTATAAAGACAAGTTAATTTTATATATATATATATATAATAATCTTCAGCATCCAAGTTATATTAACAACCAAGTTCAATTTGTCATTTACATACCCATACTGCTCTTCTTACCGCTTCTTTTTCTTCTTCTTCTTTTTCTAAATTTGCGTATACAGGTTTTTCTTCCCTCCTCCTCCTCTTCCTCCTTTTTCTTCTTCTTCTCTGATGATGTTACGTCTTAGGGGTGTACATGATCCGATCTAATCCGAAGATCTGGCTCGATCCCGAACATTTTAATGGCTAATTTGGTGTGATTTCATCAGGTTTAGGGTCGGGTAAGGATCTCAAAAATAGACCTAGTCATTATTTTGGGTCGGGTCCGGATCATAGCTCGGGTCACCCGGATTCGGCCCGATGGCCCAGTCATCATACACAATTAATATTTTGTGTTATTAGTGATGGATGATGGCTATTCTTATGTAGAATTTAAGTATTGTAAACCTTAATATTTTATATTATTAGTCATTATAAGATTATAAGTTAATGTTTTATATTTAAAATGCATAAGACTTTAGACTAATGCATAATATTGTGTTATTTGTATTAATTTAAATATTTAGTGTTATTAGACAATATTAGTATTGATTGTGGTTATGCTTTAATTTTAGAGAAGGGTTGGTTCTTGTTATATTTTTCTAAGTGAATTTTACCATGTCAAATAATGGTTGGAGTTTTGGAAATTTGGATATTTTCACATGCTAGATTACAAGAAGGTAATGTTAACGGCCCGATTTTCACCCGGTTTTTACCCGGTATAATCGTGGCCCGAAAGTGTGTAGGTTTCATCGGGTCTAGGACCGGGTTCGGGCCTAATAAATAGGCCTGGTATATATTTTGGCCCGAAAGTGTGTAGGTTTTACCCGACCCATGAACACCTCTACTGCGTCTTCTTCTTCTTTTTCTTTTTTGTTATCTTTCTCTCTCGTTATCTTCATCTTTAATAATTTTGAATTGAATGGAATGGAATAGAATCTAATGCAATTGAATAAAGTGATGATAAATAATTTCATCATTCTTTGCTAAAATTAGTGTTGTTTATGAATTTGAATTTGAATAGAATGCATGAGGTTCTAAGTTTATAACATACACAATTTTCAGTTCATTTGTTATTACACAATGATGTTATAATAATATTTCGATTCATTTGTAGTTCAGGTGTGTTATCGATGAAAAATTTGTCTCAATAGTTGGGATGACTTTTAAGACAAATTAAATGGAATGGAATGAAATATAATACAATTGAATAAAGTGATAAAAAAATTTCATTCTTCTTTGCTAAAAAAAGACTCAATCATCAACAAAAACATATCGAATTTATTTTTAAAACCAAATGAAACTCAATTAAACTAAAAAATGAACCGAAATTACTTACAAAATAAAAAAATCTGATCAATGCATATCAGCAGCATCAAATGAACCTCAATTAACACACAAATGAATCGAAATTAGTTCAGATTTGAACAAGTAAAAAAAAAATTCAATCATCAACAAAAACACATCAAATTCATTTCTGGATCCAAATGAACCTCAATTAAACTAAGAAATGAACCGAAATTACTTAAGGAATAAAAAGTTAGTCAATACTTATCAGCAGCATCAAGTGAATCTCAATTAACACACAAATAAACTGAAATTAGTTCAGATTTGAACAAACAGTAAAAAAGACTCAATCATAAAACTACATTGAATTCATTTCTGGATCCAAATAAATATCAATTAAACTAAGAAATGAACCGAAATTATTTAAGGAATAAAAAATTTGGTTAATACTTATCAGCAGCATCAAGTGAAAAAACATGAAAAAATCAAACAAAGAAGAAGAAATGCATAATGTTGCAAAATCACTTGACAGATTTGGATGTATTTTTGTCCATGATTCAATTTTATTTGTGTATTTGTTTTCGAACGCAATCATTAAGTAATTTTGGTTAATTCTGGATTTAAATAAGATACACTTGGTCTGTACTTGTTTTGAGACGAGTTTGTTTGTGTATCGTCATCATTAAGTAATTTTGGTTCATTCAGAATTTAATTCTCGGTTTATTCTGGATGTAATTTCAGTTCATTTCTGAGTGAATTTCTAATCATTCAATTTTGTTTGTGTGCCTGTTTTCGAACGCAATCATTAAGTAATTTCGGTTCTTTCTGGATTTAAATAAGGTGCACTTGGTCTGTGCTTGTTTTGAAACGAGTTTGTTTGTGTATTGTTATCATTAAGTAATTTCGATTCATTCGGAATTTAATTTTTGGCTCATTTTAGATGTAATTTTGGTACATTTCTGAGTGAATTAAGGTGCATTTAGTCTTGTTGGTCTGCACAATTCAAAATACATAATGCTGCAAAATTATCAAGGAGAGTAGGAAGAAAAAAAAAAATACAACAATAACAGTAACAACAAATTAAAAGAATGACGATGAAGAAAAAACACGCGAAGAAGAAGAAACAAGAAGAATAACGAGGAGGAGAAAAAGAAGTGGGAGGAGGAGGAACCCGAAAAAATGCGAAAAAGAGAAAGACGACGACGACAACAATAACGTACTCGCGCGTATAATAACACTCTTTTAATGAGAGTAGTTTTTGTTATTGTTAAGTTTACTTAATTAAATTTAAATGATAATAATACTTTAATGTATAACATATCTGAAATATATAATTATATACAGTAAAATAAATATTCTTAATTATGTCTATTTTTACAAAAAATCACTCGATTTTTTTACGAAAAGTAAATGATAAAATTACCTCTAACCACACTTTTTATGATATAGCCAAGGGCATATTTTTTTTTTGGTAAAAAAGTGGAACTTTCTTGTTTTTCAAAATTATTTTCTATATAGTTCATAGTATGGAAATGGTCTCGTTATTCAAACTTATTTTTTATTTAATATATCTCATATATTAATAAATATTTAAATTTATCTTTATTTTTATGTCTAATATAATTTTTAAAAAATTTTAAAAGTTACTTTATTAAATATAATTGTTAGTTTTTGTATTTATTAAAAATATATTTTTAATTTAATTTACCAAATATAAATATTATAACTTTTAAAAAATAAAATTAAAGTTTTAAGAAACCATCCATAAATATATGGTTTCAAATTAAATCAGCTGACCCTGATTATAGAACTTTTTTTTTTAATATTGGATTTGTATTGGTGTAATCCATCAAAATGTCTAAAAAATTGTATTTAACATGATTGTGGGAATGTACAAAATGTCACCGCCGTTTTCAATTTTTTTAATTAAAAAAATAAAAAATATCAAAACGTCAATGATGTTTTTCTATTTTTAATTTTAAAAAAATTACCCATGCAAAAGGTTCTGCCATTTTGTGAAAAATATATATTTTTTTATTTTTTAAATGAATGCCGTTTTGTATTTAACAAATTTAAAAATAATTTTTACATACAAAATGTAGGTGATGTTTTGTGTCTTCTAAAAGGTAAAAAATTATCCCATATAAGAGTAAAACTCACATACATTAAAATATTGGAGCACATCACACAATTTGTTCCAATATAAAAAAAAATCAACCTACATTATATGCATGGGAGCTGTTCGAAATTGCCTCAACCATTTCTTGAGAAGAAATTGTTTAATCACCCTGCTTAATTCATCAGCATTTTACATTACCATAATCAAGCTATGATTGAATATTTTAATGTATGTTCTTTTTTAATTAATCTCCAACACCGTTTCCTTATTATTATTGCTAAGCTGAAAAAATTGGAGCAAAAATTTGCCTTTATTTGGTTTAGGTTTGACTGTTTGAGTGTTCTTGCTGGCAAGAAATCTATCCCGTTATCATGAGCATCTGTATTTCAAATACATATCCAATATTTTCATGTCCCTTTATTCTCTTAATTAATAAAGTTTTTTTTTTCTCTATTTTACTGCATTGTTATGTTAAAGTTTAATTGGACAAATAAGAAAGGATAAAAACAGAACATTTTACATATTTTTTTAAGATAAAGACTCACATGTATGTATCTTTATATTAAGTTGATAGTTAAAAATTGGGTTAACCACCAAAAACGCTCCTGAATTATTTAAACGCTGACAGAAATGCACCTGAATTTTACTATCGACAAAAATACCTTTAAATAATTTAAAAACATAACAACAATACCCAACGGTAAATATATATTTTCAAAAAATATTTTAGAGATTGAATTTTGATGTGATTTTTTACAAGAATAATTAAAAAAATGAGATATTATTATTCTTAAAATTTGATAATTTTTTCTAAGTATATATTTTTTTGTGATTTTTTAAAAGTATTATTAGTTGTTAACAAAAAAATTACAAAAAAAATATATACACAACAAAAAATCACCAAATTTTAAGGATACTAATATCTCATTTTCTCAATCATGCTTGCAAAAAATTGTATCAAAATTCAATCTCTAATATATTTTTTGAGAAATACATATTTAATGTTAGATAATCTTGCAAAAAAACTAACATTAAATATGTATTTCTCAAAATATACATTAGAGATTGAATTTTGATGCAATTTTTTACAAGTATAATTAAAAAAATGAGATATTATTATTCTTAAAATTTGGTGATTTTTTATTAAGTATATATTATTTTGTAATTTTTAAAAATATTATTGATTGTTAACAAAAATAATTATAAAAAAATTATATACTTAACAAAAAATCACTAATTTTTATGTATAATAATATATTATTTTTATAATTATGCTTGCAAAAAATGGCATCAAAATTCAATCTCTAAGGTATTTTTTGAAAATATATATTTACTATTGGGTATTGTTGTTGTATTTTTAAATTATTTAAAGAGATTTTTATCGATAGTAAAATTTAAATGTATTTTTGTCAGCATTTAAATAATTTGGGGACGTTTTTGGTGGTTAACCCTTAAAAATTATTAGATAATAATTTAATTAAATTTATCAAATTATCTAAAAATTTTTAAATATCAACTTCACATAAAAACAACTATATAAACAACTGTATCCGAATTTCGGCCATTCTCCAAAATATATGCCAACCAACATAGAAAAGAACCAAATCCTACGCAACAGAAATAGAAACAAATCAATAAAGTTGAGCTCTCATGAACTGTCAAATAGCAAGTTGTAATTATTTAATGCAATAAAGGACTTTGGACTAATGATGATGATTAATTACTATTATTTTATCCCCTTGGAGGATCTTACTTATACAAACCCTTAGGTTCTCTTGTGGACTCTCTGGAGCAATGAAACGTTACTTTAGTCTAGAATCAAGCAATAATAACTTTTTGTACATAAAAGTTGAACTTCACTAATGTCCAAAGATTGTGATTATAAAATTTAGCATAATTGGCACAACTTTAAGAAAATATTATTAAACCAAAATTAGAAAGAAAAAAAAAGGGATTATGCGAGCTGCTTAAAGAGATTGATGCCTCTTGTAAAAGATATATATTATAAGAAAAATTTTAAGTATACCGAGAATACCGATGTTCTAATTATTTTAATCGTTGATTTTAATTAATATATATTATATATATTTTTTATAATTCAAATCAACTATTAAAACAACTGAAACGCTGGTGTTTCCGGTACACTTGAAATTTTTCCTATATTATATTTCCCATAATTGATGATTTTCAAACTCCCAATTGATTATATGATCTGGTTTGATGGATTGCTGATGATGTATAATTTTGGGAAGTCAAATTTAGAGCAGGTGATCACCTCATGATATTGTTTGAATTGATAGGAATGAGACACAAGGAAAAAAAAAAGGTTTATGATTAGGTGCAAAATTGGTAAGTTGTAATATTCTAGAGCATGGTTTTTATGGTTCATGTTATCTTTGGTAAGGACGGCATGATATTGATCTTAATCAAAGTTAAAGACAGCATGCGTACTTTTCAATTAATCATATCATCTTCTAGAAAGAGATTATTTATCTATTTGATATTTCTACATTTTTTTTTACCGTATATATCTTTTAATTTGACAGATTAAATACTAATGGATTACGAATCAAATTTTAATTAAAGGTTTGTTATCATTAGTTAATGAATTATTCCATAAAGACAGAATTTAAATTTCTGATACCTATTTAAATAGACGAATAAACTAACTATTCGATCAACTCAAATTGATTATATACTCGTGTATATAAAACAAAAAAATTAGATGAATTTGATTCCAATTATTACTAATAAGTAAAGCACCATTTTATCTAAATAGAAATCTGATGATAATTCTCAAAGATTTATTGTTTGATAAAATATATTTAAATAATTCTTAAAAATAATTTAAAATTTGACTAAATAAATAAATTTTTTGGAGACTAGAATAATGGTTTAAGCTTATCAAAGTCAGGTCATATATAACATGCATTCTTTGCATGCGGTTATTTATGTTTTTTGGGATACCCCATTGCTTATAAATATTAAAAAATATTATTTACATCTTAAAAATCACATCAAAAATTCAAAAGTTTTTTGTATGTATTATTTAATTTATTTTTATATTTTAATATATATTTTATATAATAGCTAATTTAGTAGTTATTTTTTATGTATAAAGCATATAATTTTCTTTTTAAACTACTACAAATTGTATATTCATCAGGTCCATAAAAAGACAGTTAGTCCATTTAAAAAGTTTATATGATTAATTTTCGTTTGATTAATTACGAGAGCAAAAAAGCTTTGTAAACTCTTGAAGATCTTGTGAAATGTCAAGGTTGTTTAACACGTAACCTACTATCGGTTGGTCATATATATATATACACAAGAATTAGATACTACTTTACAAGTTGGAATAAGGTGAAAACAGGCAAACCGAAGACTTGAAAGCCACCAGTTAAATTATTATTTATTAAGTCGTATTTTTAATTTAGCATTTGATACTTTTCTGAGTCCGCCGAACATCAATCAACTGAAAAAGACAAAAGATCACCGGAAAAAAAAGATCAAATCAACCGAAGCACAAAGAAGGTCAAAATAAATGTGGCGTTTCAAGGAGGAGCCCTGTTAGAAACTAATCCAGAGGTAGATCAGATGGATGGCATTGAGGAGTAGGGGCCTGATTCTGCTCAATCTGGGAATAGCAATCGACTCAAGCAATGATCAGAATGGTGGCGATCAAGAGTGTGTAAAACAATCTTTACATCTCCAAAAATCCTACAGAGATATGGTGATTAGCAATGGTTTTGATAAATTAAATCCGGAAGAGATAGTTGAGATGGTGACTAAGGGATACCTCTCTGAAGAAGAATTTATAGATGATATGTTTGACCAACAAGTTTTTTTCAATCCTAGACCAAAAATTGAGGTGTCTGGAGGAGTACGAGGAATGGTGTAGGTCATAGAAATTATCTTTGATTGTGAAATTTTTTGGCAAAAATTTGAATCTTCAAATTTTGGATAGAGGGTACAATGAAGATGGACCAAAAAAAGCTCTATTCAAACGATGGATTTAGAAGAAGAGTTTTTTCTAGTCAGATTTAACAGTCAAGATGACTATAAATATGTCCTTTTTGAAAGACTCTGGATGATTGCAGATCATTACTTACTCGTTTAAAGATGGCGTTCTCTCTTCATTTTCCAAGAATTGGAAGTGCAGAAGGTTGGGTGTGGGTCAGAATCCCTAATTTACCAGCTGAATTATATAATAAATATTTCCTTTGAAAGGTGCGAAAGATTTTGGGGACCATGCTTAGAGTGGATGAGCTAACATCCATCCATTCTAAAGACAAATTCTATCTATGACAAGTCCAGATTTTAATCCAACTTGAACTTGACTAGGATTCATTCTAACTTTCAATAGCAAAGTGCTAACCCAACTTGTAAAAAAATTCTCTCAGGATTATGACACAAAACAGAAAGACTTATAAAGAATTTCTGAGATAACTATGACTTTTTCTCCAAGTCTAGCTCACTGCCTTTTTTCACTCATTGACTTTTTCTTACAAACCTCACAATATTTGTCTTTTTTCCAATGAAATTCAAACAGACTAAACTGAGAAAAAGAATTACAAAATGAAAACCATGAAGGAGAAGAACAAGAACAGCTCAAGGAGCTATGGAAATCGAAGCAACTCTTTCTCTCTTGCTCAATCCCTGGTCGTTCACCCTTATTATAGAGGAGTGGAGCTTCCAATGTTTGAACCAAGTCCAACACTTAGGTTGTCTTCTTCTCCAACATCAGAACAAGCAGCAGCGTGGTCAGAGGAGAGAGAGAAGGCCGAAGCAATGACATGAAATCTTACCATTCTCTTTCATCCTTTTTCTTCGAGCTTCTTGAATCTGGGCCGTGTATTCTTCCTTTGGCCCCAAGTATGATTTTTTATCGTTGATGAGCCACTGAGCACCTTTGACTTCACTGTCTTCATAGTTGCTTGAATGGTGCTTGTTGCTCAAAGAATTTCTTCACAGTTTCTTTGTGAAGTACAAATGGAAAAACCACCTATTTGTGATCTTCTGTTGCGTTGAGATCTTTCCTTTGTTGTAGTCCTTTTTACTTTCTCTTCTTGCTTGAAGATGGAAACAAGCTTTTTGTTCTTCACCGTGCCCTAGTTTCGAATTTTTTCTCTTTCTTCTTTCTTGGTTTAGAGATTTGATGTGATAAGGAAGAAAAGGAGGAGAGAGAAGAGAGAGTTTTTGTTCGATGAAAATGAAGAAGGATTCAATTGAATTGAACTTTGTTTACCCCGTTAGTAACTTAGTTGAAGTGAGATGAATTTGGGTGTGGTCACCGAATTGAGCTTGAAGTGGATATGGGTTTTCTTTCTTTTTTCTCTCCCATAAGGTTTAGTAGCTTATGATGAAGCAAAGTTTGGTTATGTTTAATATGATTATGGGCCAGAGTGTGTATACGTGTGGGCTTGAGCATTTGCTTCTTGGGGTAGGTTGATCAAATAAATTTTCTGCACACTTAACAAAATATATCACACAAACAATTTAACATTAATTCCAATAATATTTGGTCATCACTTTAATCATGTTTTAATTTTTACAAACTCAACAATCTCCCCCTTGATGACAAACATTATTAAAATAAATTGAAAAGAATTAAGGGTTGAGATAAGAGACTTCCTTTTGATGTTTTATTCGGCATGAAGCTCCCCTTTTCCTTTGATTTTTGTGCTCCCCATGAATGTATGCTTTTCATAACATGTCAAGCATAGACAATATGTTAACATTCAATGATATCCAAACTGTCATTATCCAACTTTTAAAAAAAATATTCAAAACCAACTATCCATGTAAAAATTATTCAACAGTTCATCACAAATTCAAAACAGAGGCAGCCTTTCGAGGCAACCATAATTCAACTGTCACCATTTTTGTCAATTCATCAATTCATTTTTTCTTTTTCTTCTCTCTCTTTTGTTATCAAGGAGAAAAACCTGCAAAAATCATATCAACAAGCTTGCAAAATAGGCTTCATATCAAGCAGTTAATCAAGATAGGCTAAAGTTATTACAGCCATCCAAAGAAAACAGTCATTGAAACATTGGTCAATAGGATAGAAGCAGCAAAATAAAGTGTAAAACAAAACCAGAAATAGCAGAAAACTATTAAATTTGCATCAGCAGTAGGAGACAAATTTTCAGGCATCAAAACCCTCTTCTTTAGTTTCCAGGATATCTTCCTCTTTTTCAGATAGCACTTAATCCTCATCAAGTGAATCAAGGTACTTTAGAAGTACCTCAACTCTGTCTTTAGATTTTAGCAAAGATTTTTCATTTTAAAAGGCCAGTTTCCGAGTTTGTTTGCTGGAGTAGACCATCTGTTTAGTCATGTTCACAAACTTCTGAAGGACATCTTTGACTACCCCATTGATCAAGTACTTGTGAGAGCTAGAGGTGCCAACAACTGAAGGCGGAGGGAGGTTTTCATCTTCACTTTTTTCAATAACTTGATCCTTAGTGGCCTTAGATCCTTTTCCTTTGATCGGTTTCACTACGCCACCCCCTTTTAGTGACGAAACTTTATTTTCCACATGCTCATTACTCAAATAAACCAAAAATTTCTCAAAGATGCATGTTAAAAACATTCCATAGGAAAGTGAAACATTTTTGTCACTTTTAACACAGTCAAGCATGTGACGTATCATAAGATATGCAACTGATATTGGAGCAAGATTCAGGATTGCATAGAGAACCAAGATGTCACAGATGGTAACTCACTGATATGAGCCACTTTGAGGCAGAATGATGTGAATGATGATGTGGTGAAGTTGAGTTCTAATAGGACCTAGGGCTTTATGAGTGGGGATCATGCCATCCATGAGTGAGAAATTTTTACATATGCTAGCAAGGGCATCTTGATGTGAGATGCCAAGATGGTCATCCCATTTTCCAGAAACATATGCATTAGCCCCGATATCATCATAATCAAGGGCAGCAGTGATGGATTCTTTGTTCAAAATGATCTGATGCCCCTTAACATATGAGTGTATATCTCCCTCATGAAACATGTTGGCATAAAATTTTCGGACCAAATTTGGATATACAGACTTTCAAATTTTAAAAATATTATCCCATTTCAAAACATGAAAATTATCTCGAAAATCCATACCCTTATTGGCCAGAGTATCGAGGTCAACAACAAATGTGGAGCACAAAGTTCGGTTAGAAATGACATTTTTATAAAACTCATAATCCATATAAGAAAAAAAATGGAGAGGGTCAAAATGTGAGTGAGAACGTTTACCAAAGCGAGACTTAAAATCAAGAGAATCAAGATTAGAGGGTTTTCGGACAGATTGAAAAACAGGTCTTCTAGTGCCTTTGGAAGGACAACCTGAAGGGGCTGAACGACCAGATGGTTGATGGGATGAGTGAGAAGGAGGAGAAGACAGATGTTCCTCGTCGGTCATTGGTCTTTTTCCTTTTGCCAATTTGACCCTAGAAGAACCGGCTTCCTGTGGTGCAAAAAAGGGCTTAGGATGAACAGTTTTAGTCCTAGGCATTGAAGTTGGTGGTTGAGAGGAGTGCGAAGAGAAAGAGTGTGAGTGTATGTGAATATGAGTGTGTGACTGAGGTCTGGAAGTAGGAGGGTTACAAGGAAGAATATAGGAACCTGTACCTCTTCAAGTAGCCACTTTCTTTCTCATAATGAAAAAGGGAAGAATGCGAATAGGGGAGAGAAAGTGACGGAGTGGAGTAGTGGAGATAGGTTTTCTTGATTAAAAACCGTCTTTAATGCAAAATGAAACTTCCTTGAAAACTTAAACCTATTTAATAAAAAGAATTCAAAGAATTTTAAATTTCAAAAGAATGCAGTTTTTGAAGTGACAGAACAAGATGATTTTGAAAGGAAACTAACTGATTTGACTAAAGGAGAGAGAAATCAAATATTTATATTTTCATGTTTTAGATTAAATGAGGCAAAAGACCCATTTCATTGAACAAAACTTATCTCACTTGGGCCCAGCAGTGATAACCAGGAAACGTACTAGGCCACCATGAATTGGCTCAAGTTTAGGTTCATGAATTTTACAGGGTTTGGTCTGAATTTTGAAGAGCCCAGAGGGAGTTATCATTTGCCCAGTTTTGTCTTCTTGCAACCTGTGAGACAAAAATAACCATAAACACATTAGACATTATTAATCCACAGACATGGTGTCTACCATCCCTAGTGCAGTTCTCACTTTACTAAACCTATCTTCACACAAAGGTTTAGTGAAGATATCAGCCAATTGATCCTCCGATTTTACAAATTGAATATCAATTGTTCTCTTTTACACATGTTCTCTTATAGAATAAAATCTAACTTCAATGTGCTTGGTTCTTGAGTGTAAAACTATATTTTTAGAAATATTTATAGCACTCAAGTTGTCACAAAATAAAGGGATACTATTGATTTTCAGTTTGTAATCGACAAGCTGAGTTTTGAGCCAAATTAACTGAGAACAATAAGAGGAGGATAAGATATATTCGGCCTCTGCTGTTGATAAGGCAACAGTGGCTTGTTTTTTGCTTGACCAAACGCTCAAGGATTGTCTAAGAAAGCAATAAATTCCTGACGTGCTTCTTTTATCCACACGATCACCCGTAAAATCTGCATTACAGTACCCAACTACACAGAGTTCATCAATTTTAGGATACCACATTCCAAGGTCAAATGTGCCTTCGATGTATCTAATGATTTGTTTAACAGCCAAAACATGTGATTCTTTTAGGTGAGATTGAAATCTAGAGCACACGCCCACACTTTGAACAATGTCTGGTCTAGAGGAGGTTAGATACATAAGTGATCCAATCATTCCTCTATTCTGAGTTTTATTAACATCTTTTCCATTTTCATCCTTGTCAAGTTTTGTATTAGGATGCATTGGAGTATTCATAGGTTTAGAATTTTCTAAACTAAATTTCTTTACTAATTCTTTGGCATATTTACCTTGGTGTACAAAAATACCACTAGGAGTTTGTTTGATTTGTAATCCAAGGAAGAAGGTGTGTTCTCCCATTAAACTCATATCAAACTCACTAGTCATTAGTTTTTCAAAATCTTCACACAAGATTTCATTTGCCGAGTCGAACACAATGTCATCCACATATACTTGAACAAGTATGAAATAATCATTAGAATCTTTAATGAATAGAGTAGAATCCGTAGTGCCCCTTCGAAAATCATTTTCTAACAAGAAAGAACTAAGTCTTCAGTAGCTTATGATGAAGCAAAGTTTGGTTATGTTTAATATGATAATGAGCCAAAGTGTGTATACGTGTGGGCTTGATGCGGGCAAAAATCAGCCAATTAAGAAATTAATATAAGAAATATGTTGCAAGTATAGTTCTTAACCAGCAAAAATCCGCTTATCAATTTAGAAAGGTTCTCACAAAATTAGAATAAAAATACTGGGAGTATGAATCCCAGGTCGTCTCCCAACGAGTTGACAAGAGGGTGCTATCTTATTAGTCAGGAGTTTCTGAGAATTTTTGAGAGTTGGAGAACGGAAAAATAAATAATCGCAAATCAAAGCAATGTAAATTAAAAGAGATTTGTATAATCAAAGAAAAAGTCTTGACTGGGGGAATGATTAATTGGAAGTTTTGTCCTTGTTGGAATTCTCTCAAGTGTAGTATCAAGAGGTTGTTGTTTTCACTTAGTTAACCCTTACTAAATAAAGAAAAGTCAAGTGATTGAGCTAACTCTTATTCGCAAATCCTAATCCTCTCCCTTTGAAAGGACTAGCGTTAGTAAATAGAGAATTAGCCAACAACTTCCAATTTAACTAATCACTTGAGCATTTCAACTCTAGGGTCTCCATTTAATCAACCCCCAAGTCAAGTTGGGAGTCTACTCCATTGACATAGAAATTACTTGCACAGAATTAAAAAGGGATAAAAGGAAGACATGATAAACAATAACTAAAAATTAATTAAAAGTAAGAGTAATCCCTTGCATTAATAAATTTAAAAAAACAATCCAATTGTAACCCTGAGCAAAGATTAAGGATATGGAAGAGTAAGGGAATAAGAAAACAAACTAGAATAGTAACTTCAACGGAGGTAATGACTCTTCTCAATATCCAAAGCAAAAGCATAAAACTAGAAAAACTATGAATGTGTAGAAAACCTATAGGAAGAGTAATTTCTCTCTGAGATTCCAATCTAAAAATCTAAAACTAAACTAATGAGAATGTGTGTTTAGTCTCTGCATGTCCCCTGGCTCTAATTTGTGTTTCTGGGCCGAAAACTGGGTCCAAACTCGGCCCAAAATTGCCCCCAGCGTTTTCTGTGATTTCTGCAGATCGCGCATGTCACGCGTACGCGTCGCTGGTCATCTTCGTGTGTCACGCCTACGCGTCAGGCACGCACACGCGTCGTCTTGCAGAACTCCAATCTACGCATACGCGTCAGTTACTCGCACGCGTCGCTGTGAAAATCTCCAAATCACGCGCACCCGTGAGCCATGCGTGTGCGTCGATGCTCGCTGGTTGTCTCCTTTATTTCTTGTGCTCCTTCCATTTCTGCAAGCTTCCTCTCCATCCTCTAAGCCATTCCTGCCCTATAAAGCCTGAAAACACTGAGCACACAGATCACGGCATCGAATGGTATAAAGGAAAATTAAAATACACAAATTAAAGGTTTAGGAAGTAAGTTTTTAACCATGGGATAAAACTAGGAAGGAATTGTAAAACCATGCAATTTGTATGAATAAGTGTGCAAAGACTTGACAAAAACTACTCAATTGAGCTCAAGATAAACCATAAAATAGTGGGTTATCAGGGCTTGAGCATTTGCTTCTTGGGTCAAGTTGATCAAATCAATTTTTTGCACACTTAACAAAATATATCACACAAACAATTTAACTCTACCAGAATGGCTTAATGAGAATCTCTTCAAGACCATTCGCTCAAATAGTGGAACGCTTTGGACCACTTTTTTTAACAACCTGCAACATAAACTAGCAAAAAAGAAATGAACTCATCTTCAGATAGGAGAATACTCTTAATGATCAATTATCCCTTATGACCAGAACACTAGCAAACCAGTATAATGAAATTCTTAGCATCACAGAGCAGAGCAGGAAACTACTTTCTCCTACAAGATCTTACCTAGTGGAGTGGAAACTGCCGGAAGAGGGCTAGACAAAGCTCAACGTGGATGGCTCTGTTTTTCAACCGGGCAACTTGGGTGCATGTGAAGGTCTTCTCCATAACTCTAATGGAGTCTTGGTTGCTGGATTCGTGATGAAAATCGAAAAAACAACAATCACTACAGGTAAGTTATAGGCAAATCTACATTGGGGTTAAGCTTGCTTTTTAGCTTGGGATTGACAAACTACAAGTGGAATCAGACTCTATATATGGCATAAAGCTCCTGGAAGATTCTGGTTACAACACCAAAGTACCTTCCTGGTCCGAGAGATTCGTGAGCTTCAAGTAAAGTTCACGGCTTTCTCGTGCAGCCATGTATTTCGTGAAGCCAATGTTAGTTGTTGGGAATAAATAGTATGACCACAATTCAATCAATCACGTGTCAAATAATTTGTTATTGTTATTATGTTAAATTGTTAATATAATAAGGTCCTTGATTAAATTTAGAGATTTATCATTGTGATAGTGATCATAATATTGAGAGATAAATATTTTATAATTTAATCTAAATTGTTCTTGGTCATAGGATTATTAAAAAGGACATTAATAATCCAGAAAGATCAATATATAATGGTCTTCATTGGATGAAGATTAATAGATCTCATTTATTAAATTATATATATAGATGGTGCATATAGAGATATGACCATTGAACTGACTCACTTTGAGAATTCCTAATGGTTATAATTACCGTATATTTGTTAATAGGATATTCTCAAGATGAACATAGTAATAGAGTTTCCTTTGACTTGCTACTGTCATAGTAATTAACAATGTATTTATTATACTTTGATTCCGGACACCTAATACCCTAGGGTGCTAGTTAAATGGATATTGGGTATAATTTAAATACTTGTAGAATTAATGATTAGTCAATAAGTAATCTATCAACTCTCGGTAAAGAGTTTGAGCTCTATGATTATAATGACTGAGATGAATAAAACCTTGGCCAAGGGGATTGAATAAATGAAGAAATGAGTTTCTTAGGTCAGTCACAGTTCATTATAATAATGATAACAAGTTAGAGTTTGACAATTAAACCATACTCTAAGGGTTAACCAAGAGCTGGAAAGATGAAAGGAATTATACTTTGTTCTTCTCAGTTCTTAGTAAAAATATATTACTTCACACTATCGGTTCGTTGAGGAGTGTTGCTAAACGCCAACCTTGATTAGTAAATTTAGTATGACTAATTTACTACCCGCTTAGTATTGAACCTACGGGGTCACACACTAACGAGTGTTCTAATCTTTGCTGTAGAATTATTTAATTATTATTTTGATTTGATCAAATAAATAATTATATTAATTCAAATAGAATATTATTATATTCTTTGCTAGCACCAAGAATATAATAATAGTATGATAATTGAGAATAATTAGTTATTCTATTTCTAAATTTGGATGAGATCCGAACTGATTCTGTTTTAAATTGAGTTATGATATGATTCATAAATTTGAAGGATTCAGATTTATAATTTTAAGATATGATTTAAATTTGAATTGAGATTTAAATTCAAAATTAGTAATAAATCTCATACTATATATATGTATGCCAAGAGTACAGAAAATACATGAGAAAATAACAAGGATTTTATTCCTTTACCTCTACATACATAAATGTATGTGAGCCTAATTCTTAGAGAAGAACTTTATGGCGTGCAAAGAGTTGCAAGAGGTTTCTCAATATAGATCAGATGTCCATTGGTCAAGGAGTTGACAGCAAAAGTTGGTCTCGGTGTGGATACGCATAGCGCCTTCGTACTATCGAAGGAGAAAGTGATTTTTATTAGCGTACACAGGTATTTAGATCTGATCTATTTATTATATATTATTGGAATAAAGTTTAAGCACAAAATAGATCTTTAAGGATTACTTTCCTTTCTTCTGCTGCGTGTTATGAACACATGGTAATCCTTCAGTGGTATCAGAGCTTTGACTTTTTTGTGTTTAAATTTTTATTCCTATTTTCTTAAAGTTTATGAATTAATAGGATTAATTCAAATTATTTTTAAGCATGTGATGTATTTATTTCTATTGAGATGGTTTTCTAATAAATTAATAGTTAATTTATTTTAATTATTTAATTGTGATTAAATTATCATTCTTTAAATATAAAAGTTATATTTATAATCAAATATTTTATTTGATTTTATTTATATATTAAATTTTATTGTGATTTTGATCACAATAAAAGGAATAACATGCAAAATATCTTTTGTTTGTTTCTTATATATATAAGTGTATATATAAAGGTCAAATTTGATTTGATAATTTTTTAAGGCTAAACGTTAGTACATGAAAAATCAAATTTTGATTTGATTATGTGTTTTGAACACTATAATTTTAGAAATTAGTTTTTCTAATGTTCTTGATTATAAAGAGCGGCCTGACAACCAGGAGTTTTATTTTCAAGATAATAATCAGTATATACATTTAATGTATTAGGAATTTTATTTTATATTTTTACCTAGACAACCTAGGAGTATAAAATTTAATCCATGAATACTGGTAGAAATTCTCTAACAATGGATATGAGTCCTAAAAGTTAGGAGATTGCCAAAAATAAATTTATCTGTTGTTTACAAGGAACAACCTGATAACCAGGAGACTTGTACTTAAAGATAGAGTTTATTTATGCATATGATGATGTTAAGGAGAATTAATTTTATACTTGAACCTAGACAACCTAGGGGTATAAAATATAATTCAGTTAAATAATTGTCTGACAACTAGATAATTATTTAGGATTATAATTGTATGTGATGCAATTTAATCATATTTATTTGGAATAGGTATGAGTAACAACTTGACAACCAAGGTACTCATTTACGATTCTAAATAATTTTGTCAGAAATATAGATTTCTTATTTACTTTCATATTTTAAATTTTTAAATATGTCCATATTTTGTATGGCATACTTGAAAGTAATAAATTGACTATACATTGAAAATTGTTCTTATGTATGAAAGGGTTATCATGGACATGATAATTCTATTGAAATAATATTGTCCAATAAAATTGGTGATAGAATAGTCAGTACTTGTGAAGTATTTAAAATGTTATTTTATTACAATATGGGTTGTTTTGACAATCATGAGTTCTAATTTCAAAAGCATATACCCACTATTTATTACTGAACATCTTGAGAAGATGTATGGTGCCCAAAGTAAGACAGTATGACTATCAAAGATTTTATTTAAACTAATGGGAGTATTGGCCAATATATTTTGAATTAAACAACTTTAGAAATTAGAATGCCATTAGACAAATGACTTTCAGCGAAAATTGTTCTTGCAAGCATTTTTAGAGATTTATTTTTGCTACAAATAATTTATAATTAGCCCTAATATGATTAAGGTTGGTAGTTTTTTTGGAAAAGCTCAATATGAGTACTGAGGATGCGAATCAAAATTGCTCTTAAGGGTTGGTTTGACCAATAATAAAAATATTGAGTATTTTTATTACAAGAGTTTAAAGTAAAATCTCTAATATCTCATTGATATTTTATTGAATAGAGAATGAGGTTCTCTCAATGCATAAATACTAGTACTCTATGTACTTCATTATGTTTAAGAAACAAAGAATTTAGCTGAGGATAACTATTTGTTAAATATTTAGACTACATTTTAGAAATGTGGCTAAATTAACAAATTTCTCACTAAATCAATTTTTTACCCATATGAGATATGGAAAAGGCATAACCTAAAAATCAAGAACATTAGAGTTGGGAGATATCTTACATGTGTTAAGAGATTACACAATCATAAATTGATGTTAGATCCAATAAATAAGATTTATTGGTTACCCTAAAGAAATAATAAGATTATTTTTATCACTCTTCTTATGATAAAGTGTCTGTAATAAGAGGTTAAACTCCTTTTTAGAAAAGGGATTCCATCTTAAAGAAAGAGTGGGAGTACAATTACTTTTATTAGACTTGTATACCACTCATTAGAGGATATACTTTCTCCTGAAAGTATAAATGGTTTGATCGTCAAACTAACTTTTCGAAAAGGTAGCCTATTTGTATAATGATACAATTTTATAAAGATAGATCTAATGGTTACTTAGATTTTTTTTATAATCATGTTTAATAAGGATTATCCTTAAAATAAAATTATGCACTATTATAGTGGGAGATTTCATGTTTTGAGAAAATGTGATATTTATTATGCACTAGGTGCATTTTACAAAAGGCTCAAGAGAAAAGGTGTTTAAGGTCAAAAGAGTTTTGATAAACACAAATGTGCATTGAAAAATTATACACATGATTGATTGACTCTAGTGCAAGTGGGAGATTATTGTGATAATAGTATGCCCAAGATCCAATCTATCATGATTGGCTCTCGTGCAAGTGGGAGATTGTTGGGAATAAGTAGTATGACCACAATCCAATCAATCACGTGTCAAATAATTTGTTATTATTATTATGTTAAATTGTTAATATAATAAGGTCCTTGATTAAATTTAGAGATTTATCATTGTGATAGTGATAATAATATTGAGAGATAAATTTTTTATAATTTAATCTAAATTGTTCTTGGTCATATGATTATTAAAAAGGACATTAATAACCCAGAAAGATCAATATATATATAATGGTCTTCATTGGATGAAGATTAATAGATCTCATTTATTAAATTATATATATAGATGGTGGCATATAGAGATATGACCATTGAACTGACTCACTTTGAGAATTCCTAATGGTTATAATTACCGTATATTTGTCAATAGGATATTCTCAAGATGAACATAGTAATAACGTTTCTTTTAACCTGCTACTGTCATAGTAATTAACAATGTATTTATTATACTTTGATTCCGGATACCTAATACCCTAGGGTGCTAGTTGAATGGATATTGGGTATGATTTAAATACTTGTAGAATTAATGATTAGTCAATAAAGAATCTATCAACTCTCGGTAAAGAGTTTGAGCTCTATGATTATAATGACTGAGATGAATAAAACCTTGGCCAAGGGGATTGAATAAATGAAGAAATGAGTTTCTTAGGTCAGTCACAGTTCATTATAATAATGGTAACAAGTTAGAGTTTGACAATTAAACCATACTCTAAGGGTTAACCAAGAGCTGGAAAGATGGAAGGAATTATACTTTATTCTTCTCAGGTTCTTAGTAAAAATATATTACTTCATACTATCGGGTCGTTGAGGAGTGTTGCTAGACGCCAACCTTGATTAGTAAATTTAGTATGACTAATTTACTACCCGCTTAGTATTGAACCTATGGGGTCACACACTAACGAGTGTTCTAATCTTTGCTGTAGAATTATTTAATTATTATTTTGATTTGATCAAATAAATAATTATATTAATTCAAATGGAATATTATTATATTTTTTACTAGCACCAAGAATATAATAATAGTATGATAATTGAGAATATTAAATGAGATTTGAGAATAATTAGTTATTCTATTTCTAAATTTGGATGAGATCCGAACTGATTCTATTTTAAATTGAGTTATGATATGATTCATAAATTTGAAGTATTCATATTTAGAATTTTAAGATATGATTTAAATTTGAATTGAGATTTAAATTTAAAATCAGTAACAAATCTCATACTATATATATGCATGCCAAGAGTACAGGAAATACATGAGAGAATAACAAGGATTTTATTCCTTTACCTCTACACACATAAATGTATGTGAGCCTAATTCTTAGAGAATAATTTTATGGCGTGCAAAGAGTTGCAAGAGATTTCTCAATTTAGATCAGATGTCCATTGGTCAAGGAGTTAACAGCAAAAGTTGGTCTCGGTGTGGATACGCATAGTGCCTTCGTACTATCGAAGGAGAAAATGATTTTTACTAGCGTACACATGTATTTAGATCTGATCTATATATTGTATATTATTGAAATAAAGTTTAAGCACAAAATAGATCTTTAAGGATTACTTTCCTTTCTTCCACTGCGTGTTATGAATACATGGTAATCCTTCGTTAGTGTTGATGCATTTGCAAAGCACGCTCAAAGAAGTATAGAAGCCATCATCTTTTTCGACTCCCCTCCCATTTTTCTTTCTATGTTGGTGTTTGATGATTTGAGAGGGACAAAGTTTTGTCCATGTAGTTGCTTAGTTTGTTTTTGTTTGTTGGGCATTTGACCCTTTATCATATTAAAAAAAACCATAATCTAAGTTGTATCATAATTTCAATTATTGTAATTTATAAAATATTTTAAAATCGTTTTGTTCAAAATTAAAATATACCAAATCCCTTAAGATATTGGTTAAGAGAAAAGTTCAGACCAACAATTTTTATTTATACTGATTAGCATCTTTGGTCAGCATTATATTTATATTAGCATTTCATTGACGTATTTAGGTTTTTTTTATATCAATAAATTTGTTAATTAATTGTTAGTCCTGATTAATATATAAAATTGTATTTATATATACATATATGTGTGTAAAAAGCATAGTTTACAAACATCTCCTTTCAAGCCCAAATATAACATTCTAGCACCAAAGCAGCTGTTAAGTGGTAAGCAATGTTTCTTCAATAGTATTTTTAGTGAGGATATTTTTTTATTTTTTTATTTTTTTTTCAATTTTTTAATTTTATTTTTTGAAAAATTCACAGATATCTTTGGATAGTGTTTTTATTAACATGACAACTCTTTTTTCATAGAAATCTGTTGTCATTTCTATACACTCAGACATAAAAAAAAAATAAAAGATTTAAAAGAAAGAGAGTAAAATAAGAAAAAGACACAAATTAAAAAAGAAGAAGGAAAGGACATTAAAAAAAAAGACATTTATAACAGAGTTTGATTAAACTTAATTATTAAAAATATTTGGACACATAATACTTCAGATCAACTTTATTTATTTTTAAATTTTGATATTGTCCGTGCTTCAATACTTTAATACATGATTTCTCCTTTTATATTATATATGATATGCTGTTTATGAACACTAAAATGTTTATAGTAATTGAATTAGGAAGACAGCTGAAAATAACATTTTATGATGAGAAAATGTACTAGAAAGTCAAGTCTAGAATCAAATGGTTACAAGCGGGTGATCAGAACACACAATTTTTTCATCAGAAATTCAAAAATAGAATCAAGAGAAACAAGAGGAGATAATAGTGAAGTTGCGACCTCTAAGGCAGGTATAGCCGAAGTGGTAGAGAGTTATTTCAGGGGCATTTTTTCTTCTACTTGTCAAGCTAATCTTGAATCGTATTTTACAGACTTCGAGCTGAAGGTTATAGCTTCCATGAACCGTCAGCTTCAAAGCCCAATCACTATAGAAGAGGTCAAGAGAGCTACATTCAGCATTCATCCTCAGAGTGCACCTGGTGATGATAGTATGACGGCTAAATTTTTTTAGAATTACTGGGACATTGTTAATGAAGATGTCTTTAGAGCGATTCGAAGTGTTTTTGCAAGTGGAAGAATTCTAAAGGGTTTTAACCACACCCAAATTTATTTGATTCCAAAGGTTCCAAATGCTAATACCATGACTCACGTGAGACCTATTAGTCTTTCTTTGGTTATCTATAAAATTATCTCTACAGTCATGGTCCATAGACTTCAAGGGATGATGCCTAAACTAATAAGTCTTAACTAGAGTACTTTTATTAAAGGCCGCCTCATATCCAAAAATATTCTCATTGCCCATGAATACATGCACTATCTGAAAACTAATCGACATGGTGTGGCAACAGAAATGGCCATCAAACTTGATATGAGTAAAGTCTATGCCAAGGTGGAGTGACATTTTTTATGGTTTATGCTAGACAAGCTTGGATTTGATGATACGTGGATTAATTGGGTTTGTGAACTAATAACAACTATTTCTTATTTTGTTGTTGTGGAATGTCAACCTTTTGGCTTCTTCAAGCCAAATAGAGGTATCTGTCAATGAGACCTTCTATCCCCCTATCTTTTTTTATTTTGTGCAGAAGAACTCTCCTTCTTGCTACACAAGGCAGAACAAAACAATACAATTCAAGGAATTCAAGTGACTAGGCGATGTCCTAGAGTAAACCATTTATTGTTTGCTGATGACTCTATTCTGTTTTGTAAAGCTTCTATGGATAGTTGTGATAATATTCTTAATTTACTAGCATCCTCTCAGAGCTTTAGCAGGCAGCAGGTTAATTTGGCCAAGTCGGCAGTAATTTTTAGTAACAACACCCCGTACTCGATTCGGATTCAGTTGGCAGAGGCTTTAAATAATAACCAAATTGGGGCTCAGGATAAGTATCTTGGTTTACCCTCTATTGTGTCTAAATCTAAAAAGGTAGCCTTCAGTTTGGTTAGAGAAAAACTCTGTAACAAGGTCCAAGGGTGGAAGTGCAACCTCCTTTCAGCAGTGGAAAGACAAGTCCTACTAAAGGCGGTGGGAGAAGCCATTTCAATTTACACTTTATCCTGCTTCAGTCTTTCGGATAACCTAATCTCATATATTCATAGTATCCTCACATAGTTTTGGAGGAGACAAAAAGGGAGTGAAAGACGTATGGCTTGGATAAGTTGGAATATGATGACAAGACTGACGAAGGAAGTGGGTTTGGGTTTTAAAGACCTTAAAGCACAAAATGTAGCCTAACTGGGCAAGCAATTTTGGAGGATCGTAACACAGCCTAATTCTCTTATAGACAGAATACTCAAAGGAAAGTACTACAAATATGCTGATTAGTGCGAAATTTATAACCACAAACTAACCGGCAAGTACACCGGGTCATACTAAGTAATACCTCAGGTGAGTGAGGGTCGATCCCACAAGGATTAAAGGATCAAGCAACAATGATTGAGTGATTGGCTTAGTTAGACAAACAGAAAATGGTGTTTTGAGTGTTCAAAAGCATAAACAGTATTTTCAAAATATCAAAAGGCAAGCAGTAAAATTTATGTGAATAATGTATGGAGAAACAGTTAAGGCTTTAGACATATCTATCTTTCGGATTGACTTTTCTTACTAACTATTTTAATCATGAAAGATTTAATTCATGGCAAACTATATGTGACTAAACGCTAATTCTTTAGACATTTTTAGTCTCCTCTATCCTTCATCAACCGCCAATTCCTTGGTCACTTAATTCCAATTAGAGGGTGAAGTTCAATTCTAGTTTATATGCTACAAAAACTCTAATTACCCAAATATAAGAGGATTATATGTCACGTATCCCGTTAAGTCCAGATAATTAGTGATTTAGGAGAATATATTTTTAAGCTGTTGTTCAAGTAAAGAGCTTTTTCAAGTTATACAAGAACTCAATTAGAAAAAGGGTCATACTTCCATTCCACCCAAATTCATAAAATAAAGAACGAAAACAATTCTTGAAATATAAATCAGTACATGAATTAAAATAGAAAAATAATAGTATCAATCCATATAATAGACAGAGCTCTTAACCTTAACAGTGGAGGTTTAGTTGCTCATAGTTTAGAGAGAAAACTAGGATTCGTAAAAACTGTAAATTGCAGAATGAGGTCGTAGAGAAGAGAAGAGCGCGAAAGGCTGATTCTTTTACCTTTTATATCTAATCCTAATTAATGTAAAATATATTTCCTAAAAACTAAATAATATCTTTTCCTAATTTTTAATAATAAAAGTTAAATCAAAAGTTGCAACGCCTTCACTTGTAATGCATCCTGGGACGAGTGGGGACTATTGGGCTCATTAAGGTCCACGCCGAACTTGAATTAAACCAAGTTCAGCGTGGAGTAGTATGCGCATCTAACCCCTTTGGAGCGTTGAACTGGCACTGAACTTGGAAGGAGCCAAGTTCAGCGTGTAGGAGGAAGAGCAGATTCCCTAGGAACTTCTTCAAGCTGGCGCTGAACTTGACCATTGTCAAGTTCAGCGTGGAGGTCACGCGTGTGTTCCTTGGGAGGTGTTGATGCTGGCGCTGAACTTGAATAATTTCAAGTTTAGCGTAGAGGAGGCATCATGCATTCTTCACTCTCTCCATTCTCTAGCATTGACTTAAACTCTATGAAATTCATCTAAAATACTATCTGAAATAAACAGAATTGCACACAACTCAAAGTAGCATTCATAGTGGCTAAAATATATTAAATCTTGATTAAACTTAGCAATTCAAGTGTAAATTCACAAGGAAAAGACAGAGAAGATGCTCACGCATCACAACACCAAACTTGAATTGTTGCTTGTCCTCGAGCAACCAAAATTAGTACATGATTAAGATGTGGATTTGCATGAGAAGTGAGAGTTCAGTTATGCTCATGTCTCTCCTTAAAGTGGGGTTTATCTCTTGCAATTCTGAACAGTTTTGGCATCTCACTCTTCTTTGAATCAGAGGACTGTCACTGTCATTCGGAATTAGAATCCGGATTATATTATGAATTCTCTGATCTTTATATTTCAGTTTAATCCTTGAACGCAGTAATTTTCCTTTTATTCTCTTTTCTTTGGTGCTTTACACCTTGAGCCTAGCCGTGACTTTAAATGTTTTGTCTCAAGCTTCACTTGACACAAAAATACCACAAGCACTTGACTGGGAACCTCTCTTTAAATTCTGATTTTTCTTTCAGTTACTCCCAAACAGTGGTGCTCAAAGCCTTTGGCATACTCTGCTAAATGCATTTGGTCTCGACTCTAAATATTCTGTCTCAAAGATTGCTTGACACAAGAATACCACAAGCATATGACTGGGAAAACAACTCTTTGAGCTTTTAATCATGTCAGACCTTCCTAGTCATTGATGCTCAGAGCCTTAAACCTTGCTCTTATTTTTCTTTTGCTGTTTCTTTTGCTTCAAAGATTAAAGTTTTTGTTTACTTCAGAGAATTCATAATAATTCTCTAAATTCTTGTTCCTCATACATCAACATCCTTTGATTCAAATTCAAATATGCACTGTTCATGTCATTCATTCAGAATCACAAATAATACCACCACATTTAAGTAACAAGACTAATCTTAAATATAACTCAATTTCTCATGCATTACATCTTTTTCTTCTTTCTTTTCTTTTGATTTCAAGCTCAGTGAGCGGTACATGAGACAGCTTTTTAGTACTAAAGGTAATAACAAAATTAAAAATAGCAAAATTAAACTAGAACCTAGGAATAAAAACAACCAAAGATCATGCAGACATTCAAGTACAATAGCAGAAAACATGAATATAATATAATAAGAACGGAAGAAAATATAGAATGAAAGAAACTCAACCACCTCAGTTATTCTAGTGGCCGTTTCATTCTTAAGGCTGTGCTCCTCCGTGAAGATGATTCGCCTCCTTTTGGTGCCATAAAAATAAACAGAAAAGCCATGAGTGAAGCGACAACACCAAACTTAAAAATTTGCTTGTCCTCAAGCAAAGAAGAACTGAAAGCAGGAAGAAACATAAAAAGATGTATAGAAGAATAAAAATAAATATTATTGCAAAAAAAAAAAAAAATGATAAAAAGATAAGAGAGAGTATAATAAGTAAAATATATATAGACATATATATAATAAAAGGGGAGGGGGATAATGTATATATACGTATATAAAGGGGGGGTGTAGTAATATATATATATGTGTGTGTGTGTGTTATACAAGGGGGGTATGATAACGTGTGTGTGTGTGTATAATATATATATATATATATATATATATATATATATATATAGGAGGGAGTTTAGGAGTGTATGGGTTGGGAATGGGACCACGGGAGGATATAAGAGGAAGGGGACGATGTTATGGGAAATAAATAGAGAATGAGATAAAAAGAAAGGGAACCTGGTTAGGGGGTATAATGGGATTTGATTGGGAATAGATGAGGTTTGTTTGATTATGGATTAAATTAAATAAATCAGCGCCAAACTTGAAGAATGGGGGCGTCTGGCATTGCGGAACCGTATGGGGTATCTCCTCTCCATGCCGAACTTGGGTTGAAATATTTTTTTTTTTTGGTTTTTTTTTTTTTTGCGTTTTTGTTACGTCGTTCTTCACGTTTCCAAGTTCAGCATGGACCTTCCAGTAGCAAAATCTCACTGTGGCACGCACATATCCACGCTGAACTTGAATTGCTTAAATTCGGCGCAAAAAACTTGGTCCAATTGCACGCAAATTGACGTCGTTCCCCACACTGAACTTGGGATTTTCAAGTTTGACATGGGCCTTCCAGTGGCTAACTCTCCTTTTGTATGCATGCATGGCGTCGAACTTGGAAATCCCAAGTTCGGCATCAACCTACCCGAATCAACTGTCTCTGGAGTGGGCAAAATTTTTTTTAAGTGTTCGGTTCCTATTCTAAAATTTCTGTAGGATCAAAACATATGTAAAATAAAGGAAAAACAGTAAAAACTAAACAAAAATCAAATAAATAATAAAACCACTACAATGAAAAATAGACTAAGGATACAAAATCATTTGGTTGCTTCCTGACAAGTGCTTCTTTACCGTCACTAGCTTGACGGTCAGCTCCTCTAAGGAGGAGGATCATAGGGGCTCAGCTCTTCACCCCTCACTGTGAATCTTCTCCCTGTGTCCCCATAAAGTAGCTCAATATGCTCCAGAGAGAGGATTCTGTTTACTGTATAAGTCAACACTGGATTGCTAGTCAACACCACCTTCATTCCTGTGGAGAAGTCTTCAGTGGGAATCTTTTTGTTTCTCCATCCCCTGTGTACTTTCTTCTTTTTCGGAACCTGCGCCTTGGTGGATGATGCGTTTCCGACACCAAACTTAGGTTTGATGTCAGTAGAAATTTTATTAATTGTTACCAAAGGAGGTTTGAGCTGCAGATTCTGCTGTGCATCATCAGGGAGTTCTTGAAGGTTTGGATTAATAAGCTCAGTCTGCATGCACCTCTCTTCTTCACCTGCTGAATGTATATCTTTAAAGACATGAAATACCAGTTGCTCATTATGCATTCTAAGCACTAATTCACCCACTTCTACATCAATTAAAGCTCTTCCAGTGGCTAGTAATGACCATCCTAGAATTATAGAGGCATTCTTATCCTCCTCCGTGTCAAGAATCACAAAATCTATTGGGAGCAAGAACTTACCCACTTTGACTAAGATATTCTCTAATAATCCATATGCAGGCTTTATAGATTTGTCTGCCATCTGTAATGCTATCCTTGTGGGTTATGCCTCTTGGATTTGCAGCTTCTTCATCACAGACAATGGCATTAAATTGATGCTTGCTCCCAGATCACATAACGCTTTCTCAAAGGTTGTGCTCCCAATGGTGCATGGAATTTGAAAGCTCCCTGGATCTGGCATCTTCCTTGGCAAGTTATTCTGAATGATGTCACTATATTCCTTAGTGACGACCACTGTCTCATCTCCCTTTAAAGGCTTCTTCTTTGACAACAACTCCTTCATGAATTTGACATAGAGAGGCATTTGCTCCAAAACCTCAACAAAAGGAATATTGATTTGCAACTTTATAAAGATGTCCAAGAACTTTGAAAACTGCTTGTCCTTGGTCTTCTTTTGAAGTCTCTGAGGATATGGCATTTTAGGCTTGTACTCAAGAGCCTTTGGCAATGTAGGATAAGTGTCAAGAGAGTCTGGGAATGGGTTGTCCGCACGCTTTGGAGGGGCGTGCTCTACTTCTTCATTCTTCTCCTCTGGAGCTTCTTTTTCAACTGGCTCCTCATTAACTTGTGCTTCCATACTTGCTACTTGTCCACTTATCAAGGTGCTATCCTTGCATTCCTCTATTGGATTCACCACTGTATCACCAGGGAACGCACTTGGAGGCCTCTCAGGTATTTGCGTACTTAATTGGCCCATTTCACCTTCAAGTTTCTAATGGAGGCTCTGGTTTCTGAATAAAACTGTTCATCATTGTCTCCTAGTTAGTGTTTTGCTGGGGTTGAGAATATGCCTGCTGAGGTGGTTGTTATTGATGAGACTGAAACTGGCGATTATTTTGATTATTTTGCTGAAAATTGCCCTGAGAATTATTGCTAAAATTCTGAGATCTCTGAGGTTGGTCTCTCCACTCAAAATTTGGGTGATTTCTCCACTCCTGATTGTAGGTCTTTGAGTATGGATCATTATTGGGGTGTCTGATAAACCCCATATTTAGGGTTTATCTTGTATTGATTTTAGGATATTTTATCACCTTTTACCCACATTTATTAAATGAAATAGCATGGTTTCATGATTGTCTCCCAATTTGTGCTTAAGTGTGAAAACATGCTTTCTAGGTCCTTAATTAGCTAAATTCAATTCACCCTTGATTCCACTAGATGCCTTGATTTGTTTGTTAAGTGATTTCAGGTTGAAAAGGCTAGGAATGAATCAAAGGAGTGAAGAGGAAAGCATGCAAAGTGGAGAACACATGAAAAAGCCAAAGATTTGGATATCTTCATCCACGCACACTGTACGCGTGGATCTCGAAAACGCAAGGGACGCGCACGCGCACTGTACGTGTACGCGCCGGTGGGCACACGTGATTTTTTAATAGAAAATGTGCCCAGCGATTTCTGAGAGCTGTGGGGCCCAATTTGCAACCAATTTTGGCGCCAAAATGCATTTAAAGGACCAAGGATTGAAGGAAATGGAGACTTAGCATCATTTACACACATTAGGATTAGTTTTAGTTAGTTTTAGAGAGAGAAGCTCTCACTTCTCTCTAGGATTAGAATTAGGATTAGGTTTAGTTCTTAGATCTAGGTTTTGATTCATGCTTTCTTCTACTTCTTCTTAATTCTTTGTTGTTACATTCATGATTCCTCTGTTCTTTTGTTGTAATTTCCTTTATGTTGTTTCTATGCTTTATTGTAGATCTACTCTTGTTCCTTCTATTTTCTTCCAATTCAATTTGAGGTAATTCATAATAATTGTGTTTCTTTTGATTGTTGTTATTAATTCCTTGCAATAAGTAGTTGTTAGATTTCATTGTTGTTATCAATTTACTTTGCTTTCCTTTTATGCCCTCCAAGTATTTGATGAAATGCTTGGTTGGATTTTAGTGTAGATTTTGTTCCTCTTGGCCTAGGTAGAGTAATTAGTGATGCTTGAGTTATCTAATCCCTCTGTTGATTGACAATTAGAAGTTGCTAATTGATTTAGATACCACTAAAGCTAGTCTTTCCCTTGGGAGTTGGCTAGGACTTGTGGAATTAAGTTGATTCATCCACTTGACTTTCCTCCATGGTTAGGGGTTAACTAAGTGGTAGCAATGGACAATTTGTGGTCACAATTGAGGAGGATAACTAGGATAAGACTTCTAGTTCTCATATCTAGCCAAGAGCTTTGTTAGTTGTTAGTTTATTTTCTTTGCCATTTATATTTCTTGTCTAAAATCTCAAAAACCCCAAACATACTCCATAACCAATAACAAGAACACTTTATTGTAATTCCTAGGGAGAACAACCTGAGGTTCCAATACTTCGGTTATTTTTAGGGGTTTGTTTTAGTGACAAACAATCTTTTGTATGAAAGGATTCTTTGTTGGTTTAGAAACTATACTTGCAACGAGAATTTATTGTGAATTCTAAACCGTCAAAAGTCCTCTCATCAAAATGGCGTCGTTGCCAGGGAATTACAATGGTGTTATGTTATTGGTTATTGTATATATGTGAATAGCTTTATTTTTGGCTTGCTTGTTAGTTTTTGCTAGTTTTAAGACTTTGTTTCATTATTTCTTATTAGCTTTTGCTTCTTATTTTCTCTTTTCACCATGAATTCTCACTTTAGCTATGAGTGTGATTACAACTATGTTGTAGGATATGAAAGCTTTAATGACAACATGTGTCAAGGATGGGACAATCAAAGGTGGGAGGAGCCATATGCATATGATCAATCTTCATGGCAATAACCTCCACCAATGCACTATGAACAAGAGTCATTCTATGATGCATATCAATCAAATGGCTATGGTGAATCTCCTTGTGATTTTCAAGAACTACCACCATATGCCTATGAGCCATATCCTCAACATAACCCTCAACCATACTCACAAGCCCCTTTTCACCAACCACCTTCATATGACCCTCATCCATATCCACTATTACAACAACCATATGAGCCATATGAACCACATATAAAGCCACCACCATTCCAACATCAATATTTTCAAGAATCACCCCCTCCATATTATTACCAATATGAACCACCTCTAATGTATGAAAAATTTCAACCACAAGATGAACTCTACTTCTCACTACAACCTCCCATGGAAGAATACTCATGTCCATCGATCCAAGAGCCATATGATCCTAATCATATTATCCAAGAGGAACAAGAGTCAAGGGATCGTCTCAAGGAAACATTGGATCAACTTCAAACAACCATGGAGCGTGTTGTACAACAAGTGGAAAGAGTGAAAAGTATTGAACCACCACAACTCTACCAAGAGGAACCACCTTCCTACTATGAATCCCTCCCCCAAATTGATGAACCCTTCCATCCACCCCAACCTCCAATGGATGACATCCTTGATGTTCTTGTTCAAGGACAAGAGGAGATGAAAAGGGATGTGCAACAATTTACGGCCGCCTTGGACGAGGTGGTAAACCGGTTAGCATCCCAATGCTTGAATACTCAAGGAACTCCCATGGCTATATATGGAGAAACAAATGAAGAGCATAACATAAAGAAGAGATTGGTGGAGAATGAGAAAAGTTACTTTGTATTGGAACAATTGGAGGAAGCTATAATTGTTGAAGACAAGGAAGAAGTGGTTGAAGACTTGGGAGATGCGGAGCCTCCATGGGAACATAGAATTGAAGAAAACCTCTCCAAGACTATTGAACTTGATGCTAAGGAAGAATGTGCACTACCTCCAAGGCGTATTCCATATGAAGACTTGGACGGGATAGAGCAAGAATTGAGTTCCCTTGGTAATGAAGATCAAGCATCAAGTCTTAGTGGTGAAGAATTCTTTGAGCATGAAGAACCTTCTCCCGATGAGATGGAAAGTAATGTGGAGGTAAATTTCTCTCACCCTCCCATTTATGATTTGAGTAAGGGAAAAGGCTTAGATAAAATTGTTGAACAAAGGATTGAGATTAAGAGATCTTGTGAGGAGTTGGAGATCCTTAGAAAAAGGAGGATGGGAATTGAATACGCTTTGTCAAGATCCTTGGATACTTCTTTACCTAGGTTGCCATCTACTCCTTCATTTGAGTGGGTGAAATTCATTTTTATTAGCTTTATTATCCCACTTGAATATGGTTTGCTTGAAATGGATGGCCAATGTAGGAAACTTTGTGGGATGAAGCGTAAGCAAAAAAGGTTTTGTGGTTGGCGTTGCAAATCAAGGCTCATTAGGGTTGATGCATCAAACATGAAATACAAAGGTTGGAGTAGTGCTCAACTAGATGGGTCTAGGAGGATTGTTGGCCACTTTATTGAGAATTTACCTTGCCACCCGGATGGATTAATAATGATCAATTCAAGGATGGGTGTGGAAACAAGATATGGGATCTGGAAATACATGAGGACCACTTTTGGGAGCCCATGGTTTGTGAGGAACTCCACCCAAGTTTGGAGTTATTAATTTTGAAGAATGGTGCTTATTGGAGACTCAAGCATTGGTGGATGTTCCAAGATGAGTTTAAGCACAAGCCACCTTGAGAGGAGCTCCCCATAAGTCCAACTTAAGGACAATAAACAAAAGTGCTAGGTGGGAGACACCCCACCATGGTAAATTCTTTTCAAATTTCTCTTTTGTACATATTGATAAAATTAGTTTAATTTCATGTTTTTGTTGGTTTTTTGAGTTTATTTGGTAGTTTAGTATGTTAAATAAGGTTTTATGGTATTTTGGTAGCTGTTTGGAGGTTTGGAATGCTTAGATTAGTGCAAAAATATAGAATTTTTTTTGAAAAATAGAGCACCATCCGCGCGTACGCGTGCATCAAGCATTTTCGCCCACCCACGCGGACGCGCCATGTACGCGTACGCATGAATTGAGAAATTCCACCCCCAAGCCAAAAACCCGAGAGTTGTGCGAACGTTGCGCGCGCATTGTGCCTTTGGCACAAAACAACTCGCGCGTACTCGCACATGACGCGTACGCGTCATTCTCGAAATAAGCCATCCGCGCGCACGCGCCATGTGCACGTACGCGTCGCATCCATTACACCATCATCCGCGCGTGCGCGCCATGCGCGCGTACGCGCGGATGTCCTTCCTTCAACACATCTCTTTTCTTCTCCTCTTTCCATTTCTTTCCTTCTTCTTTCTTCTTCCCTTCGTCTACCCCTCATCCAACACTCCCAAACACCATTGATAACTATTTATTTTAGTTAACTAATTAGTTAGTTAGTTAGTTGATTAGTTAGTTTTAGTTAGTTTTCATTTCATTTTCTCTTTTTCATTGTAAGTGTTGGATTGTTATTCTTGTTTACCATTAATTGCTACTGAGTATTAAAAAGGGATGTTATCTTAACATCATTATGTTTATAATCTTTGTTGGATTCTATTGTTGAGGTTATATTTTGCTACTTGGTTTTGAGTTTTTCATGCTTACCTTTTAAGAATACCAAGTGATGAGAATTGCCTTCGAGCTTGTAACTCTTCTTGAATTACATGATTTGGCCACCATGTGATTTGAACCCTATTCTTTGATTAGGCAATCTCTTGACATTGGATGGTGTGCATTTACCTTAATGCATTGTATTTCACGATCATATGCATCCATATGCTTATAGCTTGAATGCCTTCATGCTTCTTTAATGCTTGTTTTACCTTACAAGTTTACTTAAAGCATCTCAAGCACACTAGGATATGTGAAGTGCATTCTTCTTTAGTGACATAGCTTTTATGCTAATGTGTGTTCTAAACTGCGCGCAATTTAGAATTTACACACTTATTTGTCATTAATGTCACACTAATTCACTCACTCAATTCTAGTATTAGTACCTCATTCCAATAATGTTTGCTTCCTTGCTTTTGTTTTCTCATCTTATGGTGTTATATTTTTGTTTTTCATGAATGATGCACCGCGTGCAAAAATGGAAGCGAAAGAAAGAACGCGCAGCAATCGGTTGATCTACCAGCTGAAGGTAGCAATCCGGAGAGTCGCCGTACCCCCTTGCTCATATTTGAGAGCACCGAGGATGATGCAAACTTTTAAGTGTGGGGAGGTCGTCCGACCGGTCGGCGATTTTGGGTGACAAGTTTCTAATCTCAACACTTTTGCATTTCATTTTTTTGGTTTTTAGGATTTTTGTTGCATTTTCATAATTTTGCATATATATACATAATAAGCTTAGTCAAAATAATGAGGTTCTTCAATATTTCTATCTATAGGGCACCAAGTGATTTGAGTGAAAACTTTTCATAGAACTTGCTTGAATTATATATATTGTGGATCATGTTTTTGAGCTAAGAACACAAGCTAGTGAGATTTGAGCCTAATGGTGTGATTACATCTTATAACCACTTATTTTCCCTTCTTGTGTGTATTGTTCTCTTTCTATGATTGTAATCTTTGATTTGTTTGATTCTTTATGTCCATTATTTTGTGTATTCATGTATTTATATGATTGAAGCCATCATTTCATTTAGCTCACTTACCCAAATAGCCTTACCTTTTATCTTCCATTGTTAGCCAATTTGAGCCTATGATTAACCCACTTGTTCTTCATTTTAGCACAATACAAGTCTTAAAGTGAAAAACAATAAATATCCTTATTTGGATCTTTGATTGACTTACACACTCAAGTGTGGAAAACTTAGAACATTGGTTGAATAAAGAGGATAGTTTGTATTTTTGTTAAAAATATTGGGAATTGGGTACATGCTCATGTATTGACTAAATATATAGACCTTATGCATTGATGTTCTTGTATATAGTTTGAAAGAAAGGAAAAAATGAGAAAAAGACAAAAGAAAATGAAAAGAAAAGAAAAAGAAAAATAATATGGAAAAGAAAAGAAAAAAAATAGAAAAAAAGAAAGGAACAAAGAAAAAGAAAGAAATAAAAAGGGGACAAAATACCCCAAAGCAAAGCTCAATAAAGATCAATGCATAAGTGTTGTGAAATGAAAAGAAAATGCATGAGTATGTTAAAAAGTGAAGAATGGGTAGTTAGGTTAGCTTTTGAATTGTATAGGATGTCATAGGTTAGGTGGGAAGTTTAAGCTTATCAAAGATTCAAATTTCAAGCTCACTTAACCATATATGCATCCTACCTTGACCCTAGCCCCATTACAACCAATGAAAAGACCTCATGATACTTGTATGCATGCATGAAATAAATGTCGATTGTTAGAAGAAAAACAAACCTTGGAAAGCATGATTAGGGGAGAATTGAGTGAATCAACCCTAAACACTTGAGCGAATAAGAGTGCAAACACTACCGGTGAGGGTTCGATTTCTCAATTACATGTTTTCCACCTATGATCATCATTCTTCATGCAAGTTTGTAAAAATATTTAATAACTCAATTTAATTGTGGATTAGACTTGCTAGTCCTTAGCCCTTGTGCATATATGCTTCTTGGGAATTGATTTATTTTGACTAAGTAATTACATTCATTTAGATAGTTGCATATAGGTAGATTGCATGTAGTTAGATTTCATTGAATAAATGTTGATCCCTTTGCTTTCTCTTGATTTAAGCATGAGAACATGCTTGGTTTAAGGTGGGGAGGTTGATAAACCCCATATTTAGGGTTTATCTTGTATTGATTTTAGGGGATTTTATCACCTTTTACCCACATTTATTCAACGAAATAGCATGGTTTCATAATTGTCTCCCAAATTGTGCTTAAGTGTGAAAACATGCTTTCTAGGTCCTTAATTAGCTAAATTCAATTCACCCTTGATTTCACTAGATGCCTTGATTTGTTTGTTAAGTGATTTCAGGTTGAAAAGGCTAGGAATGAATCAAAGGAGTGAAGAGGAAAGCATGCAAAGTGGAGAACACATGAAAAAGCCAAAGATTTGGATATCTTCATCCACGCGCACGTGCACGGTACGTGTACGCGCCGGTGGGCACACGTGATTTTTTAATAGAAAACGTGCCTAGCAATTTCTGAGAGCTGTGGGGCCCAATTTGCAACCAACTTTGGCGCCAAAATGCATTTAAAGGACCAAGGATTGAAGGAAATGGAGACTTAGCATCATTTACACACATTAGGATTAGTTTTAGTTAGTTTTAGAGAGAGAAGCTCTCACTTCTCTCTAGGATTAGAATTAGGATTAGGTTTAGTTCTTAGATCTAGGTTTTGATTCATGCTTTCTTCTACTTCTTCTTCTTAATTCTTTGTTGTTACATTCATGATTCCACTATTCTTTTGTTGTAATTTTCTTTATGTTGTTTCTATGCTTTATTGTAGATCTACTCTTGTTCCTTCTATTTTCTTCCAATTCAATTTGAGGTAATTCATAATAATTGTGTTTCTTTTTATTGTTGTTATTAATTCCTTGCAATAAGTAGTTGTTAGATTTCATTGTTGTTATCAATTTACTTTGCTTTCTTTTTATGCCCTCCAAGTGTTTGATGAAATGCTTGGTTGGATTTTAGTGTAGATTTTGTTCCTCTTGGCCTAGGTAGAGTAATTAGTGACACTTGAATTATCTAATCCCTCTGTTGATTGACAATTAGAAGTTGCTAATTGATTTGGATACCACTAAAGCTAGTCTTTCCCTTGGGAGTTGGCTAGGACTTGTGGAATCAAGTTGATTCATCCACTTGACTTTCCTCCATGGTTAGAGGTTAACTAAGTGGTAGCAATGGACAATTTGTGGTCACAATTGAGGAGGATAACTAGGATAGGACTTCTAGTTCTCATATCTAGCCAAGAGCTTTGTTAGTTGTTAGTTTATTTTCTTTGCCATTTATATTTCTTGTCTAAAATCTCAAAAACCCCAAACATACTCCATAACCAATAACAAGAACACTTTATTGTAATTCCTAGGGAGAACGACCTGAGGTTCCAATACTTCGGTTATTTTTAGGGGTTTGTTTTAGTGACAAACAATCTTTTGTATGAAAGAATTCTTTTTGGGTTTAGAAACTATACTTGCAACGAGAATTTATTGTGAATTCTAAACCGTCAAAAGTCCTCTCATCAGTGTCTAGGAGCACTCCCCATGTAATTTACCTGTTCAGAAGAAGATTGAGTATAATCATAATTCTCATTTTGCATAAAATTACCTGTCATGTCATAAGGGACCTCTTGAGGTGTATTCTGGGTGTTGACAGCTAAAACTTACATTCCACTCAACTATTGAGTAATTAAATTCATCTGCTGACTCAAAATTTTATTCTGAGCAAGGATAGTACTAAGAGCTTCTACTTCCATAACACCTTTCTTCTGAGGGGTCTCAGAGTTCACAAGATTCTTGTTGGAGGAATATAAGTATTGGTTTTTAGCAACCAACTCAATAAGCTCAATAGTCTCCTCTAGTGTCTTCTTCATGTGCAAAGAACCACCTGCAGAATTATCTAAGCGCATCTTGGACATTTCACATAAGCCTTCATAAAAGATATCCAATTGAGTCCATTTAGAGAACATGTCCGGAGGGCATTGCCTAGTCAGTATCTTGAATCTCTCCCAAACTTCATAAAGGGTCTCACCATCCTTCTGTTTGAAGGTTTGAACCTCCACCCTTAGCTTAGTCAGTTTTTGAGGTGGGAAAAATTTAGTCAGAAATTCAGTGACAACCTTGTCCCAAGTATCCAGACTTTCCCTGGGTTGAGAATCTAACCACAGCTTTACTCTATCCTTCACAGCAAATGGGAAGAGTATGAGTTTGTATACCTCAGGATTCACTCTGTTGGTCTTCACTGTATCACAAATCTGCAGAAAATCAGAGATAAATTGGTTTGGGTCTTCCTGAGGGAGCCCATGATATTGGCAATTCTGTTGCACAAGAGTAACTAGTTGTGGCTTCAGTTCAAAGTTGTTTGCAGCTATAGGAGGCACCACAATACTTTTGCCATAAAGATCTGCATTAGGAGCAGTGTAAGAGCCAAGCACTCTTCTAGGTTTCTCATTCCCATTCAGATTTGCAATATTGGCATTACCAGCATTATTATGATCCTTATTGGACTCTGCAGCCTTGTAAAGTCTTGCTTGTTGCAAACGCCGCCTCAAAGTCCTTTCAGGTTTAGGATCAAAGTCTAACAGAGGTTCCTTGTCCCTATTCCTACTCATAAACAGACAGAAGACAAAAAAAGATGGGACTCTCTATGTCAGTGTGTAGAGAATTCCCTGTGAGGTAACCTGTGTGAAATAATAAAATAAAAATACTAAATAAAATAAAGAAATAAAATTAAAAAAAGATGACTAAAATTAGAGAGAAAAATTCAAAAAGTAATAAGAAAATTAAATAGGAAAATTAAAATAAAATCAACTAGGTAACACCAAACTTAATTTCAGAAATTAAGGAAAAATGCTAGTGCTAATGTTCGAAAATAATAAAGCAATAATTAATTAAAATTAAAACTAAAATGCCTAATCTAAGTAATCAAACAACTAATAGTTGTTAATCACAGTCAATCCCCAGCAACGGCGCCAAAAACTTGGTGCGGAATTTATAACCACAAACTAACCGGCAAGTGCATCGGGTCGTACCAAGTAATACCTCAGGTGAGTGAAGGTCGATCCCACGAGGATTGATAGATCAAACAACAATGATTGAGTGATTGGCTTAGTTAGACAAACAGAAAATGGTGCTTTGAGTGTTCAAAAGCATAAACAGTAATTTCAGAATATCAGAAGGCAAGCAGTAAAATTTATGTGAATAATATATGGAGAAACAGTTAAGGTTCAGAGATATCTATCTTCCGGATTGACTTTTCTTGCTAACTATTTTAATCATGCAAGATTTAATTCATGGCAAACTATATGTGACTAAACCCTAATTCCTTAGACCTTTTTAGTCTCATCTAACCATCATCAACCGCCAATTCCTTGGTCACTTAATTTTAATTAGAGGGTGAAGTTCAATTCTAGTTTATATGCCACAAAAACTCTAATTACCCAAATATAAGAGGATTATATGTCACGTATCCCGTTAAGTCCAGATAATTAGTGATTTAGGAGAATATGTTTTCAAGTTGTTGTTCAAGTAAAGAGCTTTTCCAAGTTATACAAGAACTCAATTAGAAAAAAGGTCATACTTTCGTTCCACCTAAATTCATAAGATAAAGAATGAAAACAATTCTTGAAATATAACTCAGTACATGAATTAAAATAGAAAAATAATAGTATCAATCTATACAATAGACAAAGCTCCTAACCTTAATAGTAGAGGTTTACTTGCTCATGGTTCAGAGAGAAAACTAAGATTCGTAAAAACTGTAAATTGCGGAATGAGGTCGTAGAGAAGAAAAGAGCCCGAATGGCTGATTCTTTTCCCTTTTATATCTAATCCTAATTAATGTAAAATATATTTCCTAAAAACTAAATAATATCTTTTGCTAATTTTTAATAATATAAGTTAAATAAATAGTTGCAATGCCTTCACTTGTAATGCATCCTGGGACGAGTGGGGACCATTGGGCTTATTAAGGTCCACGCTGAACTTGAATTAAACCAAGTTTAGCGTGGAGTAGTATGCGCATCTAACCCTTTTGGAGCGTTGAACTGGCGCTGAACTTGGAAGGAGCCAAGTTCAGCATGGAGGAGGCAGAACAGATTCCCTAGGAACTTCTTCAAGCTGGCGCTGAACTTGACCATTGTCAAGTTCAGCGTGGAGGTCACGCGTGTGTTCCTTGGGAGGTGTTGATGCTGGCACTGAACTTGAAAAATTTCAAGTTCAGCATAGAGGAGGTAGCATACATTCTTCACTCTCTCTATTCTCTAGCCTTGACTTAAACTCCATGAAATTCGTCCAAAATGCTACCTGAAATAAATAGAATTGCACACAACTCAAAGTAGCATTCATAGTGGCTAAAATATATTAAATTTTGATTAAACTTAGCAATTCAAGTGCAAATTCACAAGGAAAAGACAAAGAAGATGCTCACGCATGACTAATGCACTAAATGCAGAGGTAAGAAGGTTACCTTCATGGGGCTGAAAAAGCCTTTTAAAGGGGGCGTTCTGTAGTTGAAAAAAGGATAACTTGACGGATTGGCACGACCTCCCTGATGCGTATCTATGGAGACCCAAGGCTTCCTCCTCTGTATCCGTTCACTATCACGCGCGGCTCGCAAAGTTAGAACCTGGGACAACCTATTTTCTGGGTTAAATACCTATTCGCAAAGAACCAATAGTGAAATCAGACATTGATCCAAGAAAGCTTCCCTGCAGAAATTGCAAACAAAATATTGTCTCTGAAAATTGAACCTAGAGATAATGAACTAAAGTGCGTATTGAACAAGGGTAGAAAGTATGACATTGCATCTGGCTATTTGGTGGCATACCAATTTAACCACGACCCAATTGAGCTTTTGCCCCCAATTGATGAGATAGAGGGATGTATGGGTTACCCTGTGGAAACTAACTCTCCTCCACAAAATCAAGATTTTTCTCTAGAAGAGCATCCACCAATGTCTCCCCTTCTGCCATCCTCTTCACCATCGCTTCCCGTCAACGTTTGGAATTTGCCCATGCTGCTCTGAAGAAAAAGAAACAGTACTCCACTGCTTGGTGACATGCAAATATGCTAAAGAAGTGTGGAATTAAATCTCTCTAGCATACCTGCTAGCAACTTCTTCTTCTGGTCCCTTCACCCAATAATGGATATTATCCATGAAATCCCTCAAATCCAGCCTCATCTGACAGATCCATCTCCAACTTCTTACTATTCTCCTTTGATTCTTGTGGAAAGAACGAAATTTATGGATTTTTTTTAGCACAAACGGAGACCTCCTGTTCTCTCTTCAGTTCGCAATCTCCACGATGAAATGCTGCAACTTCCAAACTCCTTTCATCCTCAAAATGTTTGTAGTAATGCTAGGACAATAATAACCTAAAATAGTTATCTTTTTTATCTTAATATTCATAATTTTATGTATGTAATATTTATAATTATATGTTTATTATATTTAATATTATTCAACTATTCAAACAATAATTAAAAATACAAAACAATTTTAAATTGATTTTTTTTAATCTATTAAATATTTTTAAATTTTTTTTATGCTCTAATATCATAAATTTAATGTCTGCACTCCAACCCCAAGTACAGAGCACAATGCCACAAGCAGAGAAAACCACAAATTGATATCGCTATATCTATACCCAATAAATTAGAATAGTTGTTACTTGTTACTCCTACCCTCAAATTAAAATCTAAAGAACCAATGGCAACTAAAGAACCAACGCTATATTTGTACCTTAATTATTTTATTTTTTATTTTTTTAATCTAGAAGCTAAAGAACCTGATCCGTCACTTTATAACTCGGTCTTTATTGTGCATTATGAGTTATAACTCGGCCTTAATTATCATTCATTTTGTAACCGACACATTCATTACCGACTTAATGATCATTATTCTGATTTAATGATCAACGGTCATCCATCAACTCTATTCAGCAACTCTATGTCTATAAAAGGCACCAATTTCTACATATACAAGACAGATTCTAAATATATTCTATATACATTCTATATTCATAGAATTATTATAATATACAACAAATGCTAACTTCTATTTCATATCTTACATTTTATATTCATAAAATTATTCTTATACCTCTTAAACACTTACTGACTTGAGCATCGGAATGTCTTTTGCAGGTATCCACCTCCTTGTTCTCTCCTTACCGACGTATAACTCATCCCGACCAGAAATTTAAAAATATTCATCGACAGATGAGTTATATACCGACCAAACTCAGCAAGAACAGAACCAATGGCAACTAACCCATTCTAACAAATTTTCTGGTTCTCTAATATTTTTCAAGTTATATATATCTTGAACTTAATAATCTTGTTTGACACTTTGAAAAATATAAGGCTTCGTTGAACTACCTTTTTAGGTTTTTGTTTTGCTTGGTCCCCGAATCCCTTTTGACGTTAAGTTAGGGGTAAGTCTCATCAATTTTAATGTGTATTAAATTAAAGCTCGTTAATCTTAGTCTTGATATTAGGTTTATTTGCGATTATAGTCAAATTTCATACGTCGATCGATACGATGTTATTTACGTTGCAAAACAAACATCTAATCTAATCTAAATATATAGCTAGCTATGATAGGTGACACATGCCTAGTTGCCTACTAGATAATAGATATATGAACGAAATACTATTTTTTAAAAAAAAAAACATATAGCTAACTACAATAATATTAAGAGATAATAATTTAAAATTATTTTATTTAACTTAATATTTATAATTTTATATATATAATATTTAAAAAAATTATAGACAATGAGACATAAAATCTAAAAAAAAAAATTAGACAAAAACTATCCTAAAAAATGTAGTTTTAATAAAGTTTGTATAAAAATTTTACAAAAATACACAAGAAAATAGAAAAGAAAAAATAACATCCCGAATCTTATATCTTTGTCGTACCAATCCATCTGCATAATCATTTACTTTTAGAAACTTATAATGGATGTTCTAATTATTTAACTTACTACAGCGTTCTTTAACATTGTGTTTGGTTTGTGTTTGTGTATATCAGACACACACCACAACACATGTATGTTGTTTGTTTTATGAAATACAAATTTAAGAGAAATACAGTTACATATAATTATCTATAAAAAATATGTATTTTGTGTCTCACTAAAATAAAGAGATTCTGATATTTTACTTGAGACACAAATTAGAATATATTTTTGGACAACTTTATGTTTACTAATTTTTAAAATTTTAAAATTGCTCAACTCATTAATGTTCTTATTTCTTTTCTTCTCTTTTCCTCCTCTGATTTCTATTGCTACTGCATCTCAACTCCTTTCCAAATCTGTTTCATTCTCATCCTCTACCATGCTACCTAGATCCATCAAGTAGCTACACATATGAAGCACTTTGTGTTTATTCGTAAGATCTCTCTCTCTCGTTCGGCACCACCGCCTCCGGTAACGTCGTCTTTGCTTCCTCTATTTCTTTTACTTCTGTCTTCATCTAGTGATGAGAACAAAGTGTTAGTGACTAGAGTGGTTGGCTGTCATTGCAGATCTGACGCTATTATCGAACACCACCGTAATCGCGAGCACGAAGAAGGCCGTCCAACACTGTCGTTTGCCTCTGCGTAGTCCTTTACCATCACTGTCGTCTTCCCCGTCATTTACGTCACCTCTATTACGTTAACAAACCCTCACCCTCCCTCATCTTAGAATTAAGGTTTAGTTACTTTGTCAGTCCTTATAATTTCGTCGAATTTTCAGTTAGCTCTCTATAATTTTTTTTCTTTTCAATTGGATCCCTATACCTAAGTTCCTATCGTGACAAAAACGTTGGAATTAATGAAATATTCTTCTAAACTATACAGAATATTTAGTCGAATGTTAGGATATCCATTTTGTTTGAAAGAATATTCCGTTAATTCCAATGTTTTTGTCACAACAGGAACTTAATTACAAAATCTTATATGATATAGGGACTCAATTGAAAGAAAAAAAATCAGTAGAGTGATTAAACCTAGATTTAATTCTGTCTTTCTTTTAATTTTTTGTTTTTTAATTTGTATTGTTTAAGTGATATTTGAATTAGAGTTGTTAATTTTATTTATTTGAAATAAGATTGAAAAATTAATAGTGATGATAGTAGTGGTAGAAATTCGTGATGATGGTGGTAGTGGTGGTGGTGCTGTCATTGAGGTTATTTTGATAATGACTTTTGATAGTGGTAGAAAACCAGTTGATGCCTTTCTCTCTAAGGCCCTTCCAAACCTCAATCGGGATATTATCAGGTCCTACTGCCCTGCCATTTTTCATCTGCTTTAGAGCCTCTTTTACTTCGAAGTCTCGAATCCTTCGATAATAGTCAAAGTTTTGATCTTCTTCCCTTGTGCATAACCGACCAAGGCTCGGAAAAGTCTTCTGTCCCTCATTAAATAACTCGTAGAAGTAGCTCTTCCACCTTTCATTAATCTTCTCCTCTTGAGCCAACACCTCTCCATCCTTATCCTTTATGCACTTAACCTGATCAAAATCTGTCGTTCTTCTTTCACGGCTCTTTGTGGTTCTATATATACTTTTTTCTCCTTCTTTCGTACCCAAAGACAGGTAGAGACCCTCATATGCTCTTGTTCTTGCTTCACTTACAGCCACTTTTGTCTCTTTCTTAACCGCCTTATATTTTTCCTAGATATCTGCGTTGCGGCATAAAGACCATTCTTTAAAGCACTCCCTTTTTATCTTTATCTTTTCTTGTACACTCATATTCCACCACTAGGACTCCTTGTCTCTTAGTCCTATTCCTTTAGATTCACCAAAGCTTTTTTTTACTGTTCTTCTAATAACTTCTGCTATCTCCCTCCACATCTCTTCCGTGCTTCCATTCCCATTCCACTTTGTCTCTTCTCCTACCCGTTTTAGGAAGCTTCTTTATTCCTCACCTTTCATCCGCCACCATCTCGTCTTTGAGTTCTTCGTATGATGTATTTTCCTCAACTTTTCTTCAACGCGAAAATTCATGACGAACACCCTATGTTGTGTTGTCAAACTCTCTCCCGGAATAATTTTACAATTAATGCAAAATTTTCGATCGACTCTCCTCAACAAGAAGAAGTCGATTTGAGAGCTTGTCATATCACTTTTATAGATTATAAGATGTTCATCTCTCTTTTTAAAATATATATTTGTAATGAGAAGATCAAAAGTTTGAATTGAATTAATTTTTATAATTTACTAAATTTATAATTGAATTCTTATTCTTTAAAAATTTTTAATTGGTTATTTGTTTTTATGTAATATTTATTAATAACTTTGAATATTGAGCATCTCAAATATGATTATATGTACATGGTCCAAATTATTTTTCTTACTCTGATATAAGTCTAATCAATCATCTTACGAGACACTGTAGTGTGTAGATACCTCCAAATGTCGTATATAACATAGTAGTGACTGTTTGAAGGAAAATAACACACCCATGATGATGGGGTACTTTTTAATTTTAATATACCAATTAAATATCTGTAATACGGCGAAATGAGAATTTGAGCGTGTAATGCATAGATATGAGTTTTATAATTGTTTTTACAAAAATTGGTATTTGCAATTTAAATGAAATCGTTAATCACGATATAAAAAAAGAAAAAGAAAAAAAAAAGGAAAAACTAAAAACTGTTAAATTATTGGTCAAACGATTGGAAATTATTGAAAAATTTGGCACTACTAATTTTATTTAAAAAAATAAAAAATAACAAAAAAAATTGTGAATTACGATTTTATATATATATATATATTAAATTTTGGATGAAATGTACCAACAATCAATTTTATATATTAGTACCAATTTTCTATAAAGATAACTGTGTCTTGCAACTTGTAATTTTTTTATTGATATATGATATCAATTTTTATTTATCTTCGCTCTCCTAAATATTTATATTTTTAGTATTAATTTGTATTGCCTGGAAATGGATTATTATTATTATTATTATTATTATTATTATTATTATTATTATTATTATTATTATTTCCGTACATAGAAAAAAATTATCTGGGTCATCATCTTGTTACTTATATATATATATTTTGGTAAAGATTTTTTAGTACCTCTAGTTTTAATTGCTACTTCCGTTTTTATTTTTTAAAATTTACAAAAAAAAAAAATTAATTCAAAACGTGAATCACTTTTTTTTATAAATTTTTTATTTCAATTTAAATCGTTATTAACAATTTTTTTAATTTAAATTTTTAATCAATTCAAATCGTACTTACAATTTCTTTCTAAAAAATTTTAAATTCTACAAAATTAAAATTGTTACTAACGATTTTTCTTTTCTATCATATTCATGAAATTCACTAACAAATCCTAATATTTTGATAAATCTCACATTTGATTTAAATATTCAAAAAAATTAGCTATGATGGATTCATACTTAATTATCATTACGAAAATATTTAAAAATAAAAAAAATAATTACACAAATCAGTTCCTGAAGTTTTTAAAATCAGATCTTTTAGTCTCCCAATTTTTGAAATATACAAAAAACTTTTTTAAGTTTAACTTTGGCAGACAAATCAGTCCCTGATAATCTTTTTCCGTCAATAACAAATGAAAAACGCTGACGTGGAGCCCTGAACTGGCACACGTGGCAGTCAGTGGTCCACGTGTGCAAAAAGACAGATCAGTCCCTGAGCTTAAACTACGTCGTTTTAGGGTTTGGCCTATTACATCCTCTCGGTTTCCCCCTTTTGAAAACCAAAAGACACAATATCCACCCTTTCTTCTTCAATTTACAGAGGGAACATGTAATCCCTCCTCAACGTTAAACTCCAGATCATTGCCCACATCATCGCCATGATCCGATTTCATCCGTTTCATCTTCAACCTTCGTCACCCACATTCAACCGTGTCACCCCTAACATCACCATTCCGTTCGTCGCCATTACCGTTAGCGCATAGTCAGACACAACGAACAAGTGGATGTGACTACTGAAGACTTGCATTGAAGAAGGTTAGAAACTCATTATTTATTCTTAGCTATGATTATAGTAATAGTGATGAGTATTTTATTATTTGGCTTAGGGTTTAGAAATTTGTGATAGAATATTGTAATAGTTTATTCATCCTCTCTGATTTGGTTATTATTATGACATAAAACGGAAAAAAAAGAATCAGGAAGTAGGAATTTTTTATTGAACTTTGTTGTGGTGTTTGTTTTTAATAAATTATTTTGCATTATGTTCAGTGATGGAGGATTTCATAGTTCCTGTATTCCACCATGGTGGTCATTTTGAGAGGGATAACAATGGAGTACTACTGTATATGGATGGTAAAGTAGAGAGATTTTCAAGGATGGACATTGATCTCATCTGTTTCTTTGATCTGCTGACTCTATTTAAAGGTTTAGGATATCTAGATTACAAACAGATGTATTGGTATGATCAAGTTGCTTGTAATATGGAGTTTGGATTACATCCTATTAAAAGAGACTTAGGGATTAATCAAATGCGAGAAGGGTTAAGAAAAACAGGAAAATTGATGAAATGTGCATTTTTTTTTATCACCGAATCATGGAAACTCCAGTTAAGGAGGCTAGCGATGCACCTGGTGATGAAGCTAGACATGAAGTTGGTGATGAATCTAGTGACAATGGGTATGAAAGCACAGAGGATGAGCCTTATAAACCACCTCTCCCAGGTTTTGATGATGAAAGCAGTGAAAAAGAGTGTGTGGTTCTGAAGAAGAAGACAAAAAAGGAGGAAAAAACCAGAGAGTAAAAGTAATGCTTCTAGGAGAGAACAACAAACTATGAAAAAAATGTCTCAGAAGAAGGTTAATAGGGGCTCAAAGAATACAAATGCTTCAAAAATTAACAAAAAATCTCATGTTGGGCCAACTACTGATGGGCCTCATGTTAGGAAGTCTAATGATGTTGGGCCTAAATTTAGTGGCCCAAGTGCAGCTAGGCACGACCATGCTAGTTCAAGTGGTGGTGGCCCAAGAAGTGGCTGTGGTCCAAGAAGTAGTGGTGGTCCAAGAATGGCTAGGACAAAAACTAATGTGCATAGAACTGTTGAGACAAATTATGTTGGAGCAAATGATGATGAACAACAAGAGGCTGAAGAAGAGGTTGAGCCTGACCCTATATTTGAGTATGAGTCAGAAACTATAGTGACACCAGAAAACTCTGAAGATGAAAGAGAGAAGTATAAGTTTCCATAATACAATGAAGCATAAGGTTTTGGAGAGGTTTACTTTGAGTTGGGCATGGAATTTGTAACAATTGATTCCTTCAAGAATGCTTTGAAGAATCATGTGATATTTGAGGAGAGGAAGATTAGGTATATCAAGAATGATCAAAGGAGAGTCAGATGTGATTGTGAACATGGGGTTGAGAGGATTAAGAAGCCAAGAAAATCCTAGAAAGACAAGGATGCATCTAAAGAGAATGAAGAGTCTAACAAGGACAATGGTGAAGATGCAATTGATGGTGACTCTGAGATTGTTGAAGACCCTGCAACTGTGGAAGAGGGACATGTAGATGGTGGAAGTGAAGAAACTGCTAAAGAGACAAATGAATCAACCATTGTAGTATCTGGGACAACTCAGGCTATTAATCCAAATCCTTATCCATGGCTTATCTATTGTGCTTGGAATAATCAACACAAGTCATACCAAATCAAGACTTATGTCCCTAATCATACATGTGACAGAGAGTTTGGGAGTAATATGGCTGACCAGAAGTGGGTTGCCAAGAAGTTGAAAAAGAGGCTATTGACTCAACCACACATGACATTGAATGAAGCCTATGAACACATTAAAATTGACTATAATGTGATGATCAACGGGAAGATGATTTATAGAGCACTTAGAGAAGTCAGAGAGCGTGTCATTAAGAATGAGAAAGTACAATACTGCAAGCTGAGACATTATCTTCTTGAGATTTTGAGGAGTAATCCTGGTAGTACTGCACTATTGGGTGTGACACAAATACTTGAATCTCCTCCAATATTCAACAATCTATACATATGTCTAGACGCTTGCAAGAGAGGCTTTAAAGCTAGTTGTAGGAAGCTGATTAGGCTTGATGGGTGCTTCATAAAGGATTATTTTGGTGGGCAACTCTTGACAGTCGTAGGACAAGATGCGAATAATCACTTTTATATGATTGTATATGCGGTGGTTGACAGTGAGACAAAAGATAACGGGAATTGGTTTCTTACCTTACTACAAGAGGACCTTGGAGATCATTACACTCATGGCTGGAACTTCATATCCAATCAGTAAAAGGTCCATTTACTTAATTTTATTTTAATCCTAATTTAAATTAATAGACAGCATTTTAATCACATATATTGAAATGTGTACTTGTTAAAATAAAAAATCGATATGTGAGTTGGAGGGTAAATGATATAGAAAAATATTTGTGCTATTTAATAACTACTATGTTGAGTTGCTATTATATAGAATCTTGTTTTATGAAGTTTGATAATAATTTGCTAAGGGTAATAAAGTGGGAGGGTAGACCTTCCTTTTTTTATTTTTTATTTTTATTGCAAGTGTAAATAGATTTGTGATCAAATTTAAATTCTAATTAAGTTGTACTGAAAAGATTGATTATAGGATGTTCAAGTAGCAATGGAAGTATGACCAGTATCTATGTTTATTGCCTTCGTAGTTTAAATTCAATTTTGCCTTTAGGCTTAACTTGGCTATATATTTGGTTCATGTTATAACCTTTGAAGATCTCATCTTATTTTCTTTCTTGATTTGATTCAAGTTGGTCTTGAAATAGCTGACTCATTCTATAAGATATTAAATTATCTTGTTAATTATTGGCAGGGAGATTGAGAAGCTAAAACTTATTGATATGACTTGTTAAAATAAAAACTTGGTATATTGAATACAACTTCAGCCTCTTATATTGAAATGTGTACTTGTTAAAATAAAAAACTGATACGGTGAATACAACTTCAGCCTCTGATATTGAAATGTGCATGGCCCACGATTCAAGTAACTTATCAATAAATATGTTTTTTTTATGTTGTGTTTAATAAACATGTTGTACACTGTTGTCACTGTTTTGTGTAGGGCCTTTTACTAGCCTTGAAGGAGGTGATGCCGCATGCACATCATCGGAACTATATCAGACACATTTAGAAGAATTTTAGTAACAGATTCAAGGACAAGCGAATCAAAAACATGGTTTGGGAATGTGCAAAGTGCACAATTGTTGCAGAGTTCAAGCCAAGCATGGAGAGATTGCGGAGAGTGAATGAAGATGTCTGGGTGTAGCTTGTGAAATTCGACCTTGCATGCTGGACAAAATCCCATTTTAGTCATGGACCAAAAGTTGACAATCTAACCAACAATCTTTGTGAGGTTTGGAATGCAAAGATAGTCAACTACCGAGCCAAATCGATTCTCACAATGTGTGAGGAGCTTCGGTGTTACATTATGAGACGAATGAGAAAGTACAAACAAGTGTTAAACACATTTGGAGGTACTGACTTGGCTCCTATGTAGCGGAAAAGACTAGATGATATTTTCAAGAAGGTGAAGTATTGGCACCCAATGTGGGTTGGTGATGACGAGAGAAGAGTGTCACTACAACACTTTCAGCAGTTACCGGCAGTTCTGGAGAAATATTGCGGCGGTTTTGAATCGTCGCTAAATATTTTGCAGTGGTTAAATTTACCGCTGAATGATAGGCCGCGGGCAAACGGTTAGTGGCAGTTTATGCTAACTGCTGGAATAACCGCTGCAAAATATAAATTGATTTTGTGGGGGTTTGCAACCCGCGCTTCCACTATGAAAAGCCTTCCACAAATAAAGAAGCCAGAGCTCGAACCTTGAACCTGGAAGAAGGAAAAGCTTTAACAATGTCATGTTGCCACCAAGCCAAATGACTCTTCAATGTATATAGCGCTAATAATTATATATCATATCAACACATTTGATTGCTACACAATTTTTTGTTATATACTTTATATCTGATCATAGTTATTATAGGCACCTTATATATTACATATATATATATAAAGGCATGGATCATATTATAATTTATACATAATTTAATTAAATTAAATTTAAATAAAAATTTATTTTTTTATATTCATATTTAATTATGATCGGGCCAATCAGTTCAACCTGTGACTCATCGGTTGAACCAGTGGCCAGTAACCCAGTTATATGACCAGGTCGATTACCGATTCGATTCTGATAACTATGTTCCTGTTACTTTTTCATTATTTTGCCTATTTTATTTTGTCTGTTTTTCAATTTTAATTTATTAGAAATTAGTTAAAATAAAAATTTTAAAAATTTAATGGCTGATTGAACTTTGTTTGCCTCTTTTATTTTGCCTTTTTTAGTTTAACACTTAGGTTGATTACCTTAATTTAATGGTTTTGGGTCGCAATATTACATATTTGTCTACTTTAAGAATTTCAATCTTTATGCTCGATTGAACTTTGTTTTAATATTAAAAAATTCAGATGTTAACTTTTTTTTTTCTTTTACAGTTACGCTTGAAGAAAAACTTAAAAGTTCTTATAATAAACGAGAAAATCTAATTTGTAAATTTGTTTACATGATTAATCAAAATATATTTTTGTAAGTGATTATTTTTTTCGTAAAACAAATACAAAAATAGTGTAAAGATTTAAGTAACAGTGATTCAAACATATTTCTCAAATAAAGTAATGGGAACGTAAGTAAATCATACGCGATTATTTAAAAAATAAAGAAATGAGTTAGACGTATTTTGCGGCGGTTGGAAAAAACCGCCGCCAATAGCTTATCTAGCGCCACAATAATCCATTTTGCGGCGGTTTTGATAAAACCGCCGCAAAATTACAAACAATTGTTAGCCCTCCTCTTATCCGCCGCAATATTCATTTGGCGGCGATTTTCGGTAACCGCTTGGTGTAGTGGTATTTGAGGCCCAGCGAGGTACAAAGAAGCTGTCTGTGGACTTGGCCCAGAACAAGTGTACATGTAACGCGTGGCAATTGACTGGTAAAAATTTCCAATAATATACCATATTACAATTGTGATAATTGCATCTGTTTATAACAAATTCTCAAATAATGTTAAATTGTAGGTATTCCATGCGTTCATGCTTTAGCTGCTATTGCTAGGAGAGGTAACAGGCCTGAAGGCTATGTACACCCATTACTGAAAATTTGGGCAGCAAGGGCCACATACCAACCCTGCATCCAACCAGTGAATTCAGAAGAGTATTGGGACAAGATCGAGGTTATTAACCCAATTCCACCTAAGTTGAAGAGACCTGTTGGAAGACCAGTGAAGAGAAGAAGGAAGGAGCCATCTAAGAATGAGAAAAGCGGTTCAAAGGTGAAAAAGACATTTCGGGTTACTTGTTCTAAATGTGGAGAGACTGGACATAACCAGAAAACATGCAAAGGTCCTCCCGCTCCAAATAGAAGATCAACCAACTCAAGAAGAAGTACAAATGCTCAGTCAACGGTTGGAACCACTAACCAATCAGCAGAGGAGATGCATGTCTCACAATCAGCATCCCAGGTGCAGGTAAACCACCATAAATAATGTACTAATTATTGATCGCGAGGACTAAATTGTGTTTTTAATGCTTCTATAGAGACTTAGTCGGATATTTTAAAAAACGTTGGGGACTTATATGTCTTTTTTTAAATTCCACAAGGAGTCAAGGACTGACTTGGAATTATATTTGGATAATTTTTTCATTATTTTAGAATGTGGTTGATCATCCTAATCCAACTCAGCCCGCAGCTAATGCACCAGGTTTTGTGTCTAGTATGGTGAGTAAAATTGGAGTTAAAAATCTGCAATTGTGTTACTGCACTGTTAGGTTTACTAACATAGCTTTGTTTACTCTTTACATATGCTATCTCCTTTATCATAGGGTGCAGCAAATTCTGGAGCAACAATTTCCCAAAGTGCAAAGGCTAAGCAGCCTATCATTAGACCACATTATCCTGCACCAGTCCAGTCTAGCACTCCACCTCCTATTCTACCACCTAGACCAATTCAAGGCGTCTCAGCAGAAACAATTATAGCGGCATGTAAGGACACTACATCAAGGATATTCCAGTTTATTCCCAATCCTGGGTTCAAGCATCCGAGACAGAAGTGACTGAAGACAAATGATTATGCTTTTTTTGATGTAATAGTTTGGTTTGTATTTTGGTGGTGAGATTTTAAGTTGATGGACCTAAACTTGAAATACTCTTAATTTAGGGATTGATAAGAGATTTGTGTGGATGAATTTTTTTTATTATGTTTCTGCTCATGTAAGGCCGATTTTTTACTGTAGTTTAAGTTGCTACTATCACAGTTATGTTGTTTTTATTAGATTGAACCTGCGATTTGCACCCTATGTTTTGAAGTTTCCACTTGACATTAAAGCAATATATTTGCTGTTATAAGTAATGGTGATGTTGGTTATTTTCCATTATTCATTTGGTGTTATGTATTAATGAACTTATAAGTAATGTCAAAAATCTTGTCAACCCAGGCAAAGAACTTGCAATGAAATAACTTTTCCTATTTCTAGTAGTGTTTTAAATTAATTACAATAATTTGTATTCTATATCATTCAATTAATAGCTGATTGTATATGCTCATAAAGGATAGAGCTTACATCCCATTTTTAACACATAGATAATATGTTAATGCAAAAATACAATAATAACTATGGTTTCAGTAACAAATTCAATGATTATTTGATGCATAGGAATGATTCAAGATCCATGGTCCTAATTGAAATAACATATGCTTATTATCTTTGTTTAAGAAAATATAGTTCTTTACAGCTATGTTTCAACAAATTCCCAAATTTTATTTAACCTGCAAAAGTGTTTGACAGCTTAAAATTATTCAAAAGAATAATGAAATATGTCACTCTAGAAAAAGTGGTACAAAAAACAACATATATAGAGTCAAATTGTTAAGGATTTCATTCATTCATAAGTTTCAATTTACATCACCAGATAACTAACATTTTCAAAAAACCTAAGATCCAACAATACACTTAAACACAACAGCACAACTTACAGCACAAAATACACAAATAAAGTAAACTGTCTTAAACTAACTCTTCTTGCATTTTGTTTTTGGCTTTATATTTTGACACATCTCTATTGCATACACCCTATTTTGTAACCCTATCAATCTATCTTGAAACCCACCAACAATACCCATAAATCATGCAGTTCACTACGTTCTACCACAGCGGACTTCTTAAAGCTGAGATAAAAAAATAGTGTCAACCCAAGCGAAGAACTTGCAATATGGTTGATTTTCCTACAATGAATTCAATTCCTGATTCTGCTCAGAACTATTCTACAAATCCAAAAAATTTGTTATGCAATAATTTTGGTTTCTTACCTTGTACATGGGGTACCCAAAAAACAACCTTTCAGGATTTTCCGTAGTAGTCGACTTGCATATTCTCGCGTGATACCCATAAAAGCAATTCAGGTGTTTTCCCTTTGCGAAGTCGATTTTGCTTAATCCTCTCTCACCCATGCTGTCCTGACTTAGTCTCCCTCGCCGGCGACTAGACGCAACAGAGCTTTCGCCGCTAACGGTCGCTGAAGCATTGGCCATTATAGAATGCAAACAATAGGGCTCTATATGCATGCAAAGGGGGATTCCATCACCAAATGGTGACGGTTGAATGTGGGTGACGGAGGTTGAAGATGAAACAAATGAAATCGAATAATGGCGATGATGTGGGCAATGATATGGGATTTAACGTTGAAAAGGGGTTACATATTCTCTTTGTAAATTGAAGAAGAAATGGTGGGTATTGCGTCTTTTGGTTTTCAAAAAGGGGAATCAGAGAGGATGTAATGGGTCAAACTCTAAAACGACGCAGTTTAAGCTCAGGAACTAATCTATCTTTTTGCTTACGTGGACCACTGACAGCCACGTGTGTCAGTCCAGGACTTCACGTCAGCGTTTTCTATTTGTCATTAACGAAAAAAGATTGTCAGGGATTAATTTGTCTGTCAGAATTAAATTTAGAGAAATTTTTGTGTATTTCAAAAGTTGAGGGACTAAAGTATTTAATTTTAAAAATTTTAAGACTGGTTTAAATAATTACTCAATAAAAAATATCAGTAAAAAAATTGTCAAAATTTATTATTTTTAATTTTATTTAATATATTTTATAATAAATAAATATTAATTAAGATAAATTTAACCTGATTATTTTTTTTCTCACTTGCATTGTCATTATCATTAACTAGAAATTGAAACGGTTTCTCTCTCCATGGACCATATACATCTAACATCTTCGTTTTATAAGTCACCCTTGACGTAAACCTTAATCCATAGTTCATGTACGGTGATAATAGGAATTGCGTCCGTAAAAAATATTTCTTGTTAAGCAGGACTTGGAAAAAAATGAGGTATTTAAAAAGTATAATATAAATGTACAATTTAATTTAAATTTAATTAATCTGTTGGTCTTTATAATTTTTTTAAATTTATAATTTAATTTTTATATATTTTTTAATAGAATTTTTATGCTATTTTTAATTTAATAATTAAGTCTTTTATTATAAAAAAATATTAGAATTAATAAAATATTTTTTTATAAATTAAAATTATCTATAATTAAAAATCTAATTAAATTTTGATCACATATTTTTTAAAAAAATATTCTGTTAATTTAATATTTTTTTTAAACAAAAAAGATCTAATTAAAAAAGTAAAAAAAAATTCAATTAAAAAATTATAAGAATATAATTATAAATTTAATAAAATTATAAAAATTAACAGAATAATTAAATTTTTAATTTATTACAAATATGTGTAATTGATTTTATGATTTGAAATAATAAATATAAAGTTATATAAAGGAAAATTCAATTGTTACTCAAAATTAAAGCCTCTTTCAAATAATTAAAATTATTTACAAGCAGTAATCTTTTTAATTTTATATATATATATGCATGCATCTATTATAAATCAATTATTTAACCTTAATTGTTAACCAAAAAAACAAAAATTAATTTAATCTACATCATCTAAAATTAATTACACTTAACTTTTACTTTATATAGAAATGGATCGTCTCATATTATTATTGTTTTCACATAGTATTATCGGTAATGTTTTATTATATTATTATAAACAAAGATGATTCATTCCCATAATCTCCATCCATTTTAGATCAATTTAAATTTATTATATATTACTAATTTTATAATTAAAATATGTTATATAACTTTTTTATTATAATTAAAATTATTTTTTTTAAATTAAAAAATTCTCCTCTCCTCTCTCTCTTTTTCTATCTCTCTCATTCCTTCACTCACTCTATCTCTCTTATATATCATTATCAATGACTAATTATAAATTTAAGGGTTAAGTATTTTTTTGTCCCTAAGATTTATGGTCAAAATCAAAATCGTCCCCGACCATTTTTTTATTATTATTAAAATCATTCTCAACGTCATAAAACGTTATAAAATCATCCTTTTCACCCTAAAAAAAAAATTTACCTTTACAAAAAGTAAATTAAAAATTTAAAAAATACAAAAAATAAATTATAAAATTAAAAATTAAAAATAAAAAATAAAAAATTAAACTCCATTTTCCATTCCAGATCCCACCATCTCCCTCATCAACAATCAACATCATCTCATCTCTCTCATCTATCCCAAAAAAGACACACACGCAACTGCGCTGCCAGCCTCCCAACTGGTGCCGACGAGCTTCCTTCTGCAGCAAATCGCTGCCTGTCAACTCGCCGGTGATGACGACCACAGCCACCACAAAGAAAGCTCCGAGCGCCGTTGACCAAGTGTCGCACGTTCTCTAAACCTCTTCGCTGGCGACGACAACCACGGCCCCACGAATGGAGTTTCGAGTGCCGTCGTTATCCCGCGCAACCAAAGCTCTCGATCCCAACCCCTTGCCGTCCGTTCCTCCCGACGAAGCAATTGACGGTGTCTCCTCACCGCAGAAGACGACATCAACAACCAGCAAAGGTAGCCCGTCTCTTCGTCGCGTCCAACCACACTCTCCATCAGCCCTAAGCCCCCATGTTTGTATTCTGTTTGTTGTTTCTCTTTTTTTTAAAAAAAAATAATTAATTGAAAGGAACAAACATAAATATATTAATTATTGTTAGTGTTGTTGTTGTTAGCAGAAGAGATATAGTAGTTGATAAAGAAGAAAATTATTGTTATTCTTTTCTGTCTTTTCTTCTATTGTTAATGTTGGTAGTATTTGTGGATTGTGAGAAGGAGTTTGAGTTATGGTTGGTGGTGAGAGAGTGACAGTGGGATGATGGTAGAGGTGTGGGTGACTCGGTACATATGGTGATGGATGGGTGAGATTCAGTGGGTCATTGGTGAGTGGATGAGGTTGAATGGTGGTGGATGATGATGCAGATGAAGGAATGAAGATGAAGTGGTTTGAGGAGAAGGACAATGATGTTGGGAATTGGGAATTTTTTAAAAAAAAAAAAGATAATAATTATTATTTTTAATTTTAAAATTTACTTTTTGTTTACTTTTTTATTTTATAATTTATAATTTTATAAGGTTAAATTTGCTCTTTTAGGGTGAAAATGATGATTTTTTTAACATTTTGTGACGTAAAGGATGATTTTAATAAGAAAAAAAAGGTTGGGAACGATTTTAACTTTGACCTTAAATCTTAGGGAAGAAAAAAATACTTAACCCTGAATTTAACACTTAAAATATACAATATGACATTCTCTAATTACATTTAAATAAATTAAAATTAAAATTAAAATTAAAATATTAAAATTAAAATATAATTATATTATATATTATATTTATATATTACTAACTAATTTAATAACTAAAATATGTCACAGGACACTTTCTTACTAAAATATAGAGAAAATATTTTTCTTTAAAATTAGTAAACTTTCTTCTTACATTTTCCTATCTACCTCTCTCGATCTTTTCTTATGTTTCTCTCTATCCTTCTCACTCTATATATAATTTATAATTTATATTTTTTTATTATAATAAAAATATTTTTTTTAGCTTCCAAAATTAACAAACTCCCTCTTTCATTTTAATTTTCTTTTTTATCTTTCTCTCTTTTCTCTTATTCTCTATTTTTCTCGCTCTACCTTTCTGTTTGACAAAAAATAAAATTAACAATATAATATAATTTAAATAAAAATATTATAATATGTATATTTTTTATTTAATTTTAATTTTTACTAATTATCTTTTTAATTTATATTTTCACTTTTTTCTTTAAATATTTATTACATATAATTTAGAAAAAGTACTAATATTGTGATTAAAAGTTAGAATCAAGATTCAATTATTTAAAAAAAATTGAGTTAATTTTATAACTATCAGTATAAATTTTTTATACTAATATCTAATTATATTTTTATATATAGAGAGAAAAAATATTATTTTTAAATAGCAAACATAAAAATTAATTATTTCTATTTGTGCAATAGACTTAACACGTAATTAAATATAAAAGTATACATGTTAAAATTTTCAAATTTTAGATAACGAATGTTAAAACTAATTATTAGTAAAAAATTAAACTCTTTTGTATGAAAATAATAACTAAAAATTTATTATTTAATTCTTTTTATCTACAGAGATCCTGATCTTTTTAGTCTACGAGAGTAAAAAATTTTTGTCCCTTATGATTTTTTTGTAAAAATAATTTAATGCTATAAATTTTTTGTGTCATAATTTATAATATCAGGATCGACGTAATTTTAAAAAATTTATATTCTCATAATATTATTACCGATAAAAATACTAGTTAAAGGATATAATTATATAAATCCATGGGCAATTTTCTTAATTAAATGGTTTTACTCTCAATATTACGCAAATACATTGTTTCCAAATTCAATACGCAAATACATTGTTTCACGTATCTATATAAACCGCTACTAGCAGTAGCGGTTTACAGGTGTACAGAAACCGCTACAACTAGCCGCGGTTTACGTGCAATAGGGCTAAGTCATAAACCGCTGGTACCAGCCGCGGTTTACGTGGAATATGCATTGGTCATAAACCGCTGTTGCCAGCAGCTGTTTACGTGAATTGGTGTGCGTGCGTAAACCGCTAGAGCCTATAGCGGTTTACGTGTAATTGGCTGCCTATATAAACCGTGGTGGTAGCCGCGGATTATTCATTTGGAGGGGTTGTGAGGTTTTTTAGAGAGAGAAAATTCTAGAGAGAGGTCAGAGCAAGTTGAGAGCGGGTCCGAGGTATCTCAGCGGCGACTTTCGGCGAGTTATCATGGCAGACAGGACCTTGTACCGACTGAACGGTATTGCGCATATTGCCGGTTCTATTGGTGACGAGATTAGTTAATAATTATTTTTTTTAAGGCTTAGTATTTGTTAGTTAGAAAAATGGTATGTAAGGTAGACGAACTAGAATTTATATATTATTCCCTCTAGTTTGAAATTAGGCTTCGCATGCTAGGATGTTAGTTTAATTGGTTTGGGTTAGAGTTTTAAATTTTTCTTGTTAATTTATAAATATGACTAGTTAGCTGAATTTTAAATCCCTTCAATGAATGTTATTCTACATGTTGTTGGTTTAGTTTAGGGAAAGGGACAGTTGACGTTAGTGATTTATTTTAGTTCAGTTAGTGTAATTGTATGATATGAAGTTTTTTATTTTAAAGCTTTATAGTATTTTTATAATTCTGGCTGTTATTTATGCAAGTATGTGTGTTGTTATTTTTACTATCGTAATTAGTTTCTATAATTTGAAGCTTACATATTTTTCGATGGCTTAGTTATATAGGGTTCATAGATTAATTTGTTTACCGGTTCATCATTTGTTGATGGGTTAAGATATTTGTTATTGTTAGATAGGGGAATTTTTTATGGATAGGAGAATTTAATTGGACCCTGTATTTCTTTCATGTTCTGTGTAGTCCACTAGGTGTGTATACAGTGTGAGACGGCAACAGAATATGCTAATGCATGAAAGGATCATCCCATATTTAGAGAGGGCTGGATTGTACCATTTGGCCAGGCTAAACAGCCAATGGTTCTGGTTGGATAAGCCATTGGTTAGCGCGTTCGTTGAGAGGTGGCGTCTTGAGACGCACACGTTCCATATGCCTTTCGGAGAGTGCACAGTGACATTGCAAGACGTGGCATTTCAGCTAGGGCTGCCTGTGGATGGGGAGGCTGTGAGTGGTTGCCTTGGTGAGTTTGAGAAATACATGGAGGGTGGCCGACCAGCTTGGGAGTGGTTTGAGGAACTATTCGGTGAGCAGCCTCCACCGAATAAGGTCAAGCAGATGACAGTACACTTTACATGGTTCCACGAGAGGTTTAGGGTGCTACCACCAGATGCGACCAAGGAGACTGTCCGCATCTACGCACGTGCCTACATCATGATGCTGTTATTGAACTCAGTTATTTGGGGACAAGAGTGCGAACCGGGTACATATATGGTGGTTGCCATTTGTGGCAAACCTTGATGACATGGGGAGGTATAGCTGGGGGTCGGCTGCTTTGACTTGGTTATACCGATGCATGTGTCGGGTGGCGAACAGAAATGTGACTAACCTTGCGGGTCCCCTACAGTTGCTGCAGAGTTGGATATTCTGGCGGTTTTCGACTTTGAGGCCGTCCAGGTTTGAGGTTTTCTCTTTCCCGCTGGCATCCAGGTATGGGTTATGTTTTTTTAATGCTTAAAAATTGATAGGGCGGTTTTTTAAGTTTGTGTCTGATATGATTTACAATTAGGTGGTCTGCATACTTACCTCCGAACGATGGCAAGGAACAGAAGGTCATAAGCTATCGGCTTGCATTGGATCGCTTGACCGCTCGTGATGTAAGTATTATACTAGTTAGGGTTTCATTTCTGGTTTGCTCTCTTGTTGTGACTAGATATATACTTGTTGTGGTAAGTAGTCTCAGAGAAACCCGATAGCTACCCAACGAGAATTTGCCAGTGGGAGTAGTCTCAGCCACTGTATAGTCAAGGTGATGCCTATCAAACACAGTCACGGTGAAGCACCTCGAATCCTTCAGGTTACGCTCAATGGCCTTAACTAGTGCCTGCAAGAATCAGTGCCCGGACCCTAATTGTGCCTCTGCCGTCTGCCCCCGGACAACAAACAACTTCACCAGCCGTTGTGTCTATCAGAGATAACGAGAATACCTTGCTGTGGAGTAACATGTCTTCTAAGATTAGATAGAAAGTATGACCAAGACTCTGCATTTTCCCCCTCCACGAGTGCAAACGCAACAGGCAAAATATTCGAGTTACCATCCTGAGCGATCGCCAACAACAATGTCCCGCCATACTTGCCATAGAGGTGTGTTCCGTCGATGCTTACGAGCAGCTTACAGTGGCGGAATGCCTCAATACATGGAGGGAATGTCCAAAACATGCGATGAAAGTAGACTCTATCTTCATCAACTTGGTCACCTACTCTAACCGGGGAGGTCTTCAGCAGAGCAACGGAACCTTCCATGGTGCATGTGACCCCAAGGATCCATCGAGGCAGATCCGCATACGACTCCTCCCAATCGCCATATATCTGCGATACTTCCTTCTGCTTCGCCAACCACACCTTCCGATAACTAGACCTGAATCCATATGTCGCCTCCGTTGCCTCTTGCAACACCTTAATCGACACCGACGCATCAGCTCTAACCAATGGAAAAATTCTCACACAGATGACATGATAATCAAGCTACTTGTGATCGCTCGATATCGATGTGGCCATACACGTGTGTGGTCCGTTGTACCTCCTAACTTCCCATGTGCTCTTCCTTTTCCGCATGACTATCCGAATCAACCACGTGCACCCGTTACCAAACTCCTTGCATCTCCCTTGGTATTTCAGATTGTTTGACTCCATAACCTTATACTCAACTCCACGCCGGATACTGTAATCTTTTACGCTCAGCACGGCTTCCTCCTTACTCTGGAACGATTGGCCAATCTGAAATTCAGTCATAGGTGTCCCATCATGCATCCCCTGCCCATCGAATGTTGCATCTACATTCTGGTGTTGGCCGATGCTTCCAAGTTGAAAGAAGAGAGGTGGGGAGGATACTCTTGTGTTCCAGAACCGGAACCTCCATGGGTTGTACGTGTACCTCTTGGAATATCATCATCACTGTCCCCACCAATATCGACCGGCTCCTCATCCAAATCATCGTCACACAGCGCATTCTCAACTCGATCCGGACCGGCATCAAATTCAAAATCAGGCACAACAGGAGCCACATATGCATGAACATCCCCAGCATGTTCGGGCTCATGAATCAGAACTGCCGCTGCTACCACAGGCATCGATGTCGAGGCACCACCGGCTATGGTCGACTGAGGATTCGGTGCCGATGCCCCAGAGCTATCCACACCATCTTCCAACTTCGCAAGCAGCTCAGGTACCCTCACCTCCGGAAAACTACGCCTGCAGTGAAACAAGACCTGCAGGTCTTCATCCGACCCTATCACGAAGGTCTCATATCTCACACCAGTTGAAACAACGGCTATTGGAATCTTGTAAAATAACTTTTTTACCCACTTCGTCCCACAGGTACCGAGCTTCCGTAATATGCTTAGCTTAATCTCTGCCAATGTAATCGACGATCTGATAAAAATACTAAGTGGTTCTCTATCTGTGAATTTCACACCATGCCTTTTGCTCTTTTGAATTTTTCCAGAGCAGTGAACCAGAGCCACAAAACTATCCTCCCCCTCCATTTGTGAATAACACTCTACCTCTCCACATTTGGCCCCTCCATGGTTTATATAGGCAGCCCCATTCAGCATCCTCAACGTAAACCGCTATAGGCTCTAGCGGTTTACTATCACACACGCACACACATAAACCGCTGCTGACAGCAGCGGTTTATGACTTAGCCCTATTACACGTAAACTGCGGCTGGTTATAGCAGTTTCTGTACACCTGTAAACCGCTACTGCCAGTAGCAATTTATTTAAATTCATGAAACAATGCAATTGCGTATTGAATTTGAAAACAATATATTTACGTAATATTGAGGTTGAAACAATTTAATTAAATAAATTACCCTAAATCCATCGTTGAAAATTCAAAGATTCAGTCTTTTCCGCTAAAGGAAATATTTTAAGAGCGAGGGGCAATTCATTTGTTTAATTGTTTTAATAAAAATATAGAAATTTCTTAATATCGGTCTCGATGAATTGATATTCTTGGACCACGTCACTTATTGGAATTGATAAATCATTTTCCATCTTCCCTTTCATGCATGTCTCTTGTTTATTACTTCAAATTCAGCAACTTCTCTTACCGATCCTATAGTTGATCACAGCTCCTAGCTAGGCCATTATTGTTCAATTTTGCAATCAATTAATTAGTTAATAGCCAATTTTTTTTATCATGATATTTAATTTAATATTTGTTGAATTTTTTAATAAAATGACTTTTTTAAACAAAATTTACCCTTGGATTATATTTATAAAAATTCATATCAATTTATAATTATTTCAACAATTTTTTTATTCCTTTAAATCTACATATTGTTGAATTATATTTATAAAATTTTATATCAATCTAAAATTTCTTAACAATTTTTATAGTCTCTCCTTAGTAATAATCTCATCGTAGGTTAGGAAAGAAAAGTTTTCTGGCGGCTTTATCCAATCCAATGCATGGCCTAAGAAGAAATTGATAGGAGTATACATAGGACCAAGAAAAAAAGTTTGTGGGCATATGTTTGCTAATAAGTCTAATACTCTATATACAAAATAAAGAAATAAATAAATAAATCCTATATTTTTCCAAATTGTTACATGTCTATTGTGATTTCAGTGACAAAGTCTTTCTTTAAACTCTTGAAGTTTGTTCTATGTAGCCTCCACAATTGGCAATTGCTATTTTTATTTATTTTATTTACGAGTCTCTCTTTCAAGTTTTCAAACCCATGATGGAAGTGGAAAGAGACAGATGCTTGCCAGCAATTACTAATGCGATGGGGGGGATAGATCATTGCCTGGGATTTTTCTTCCACTTAGACAAAATCCTTTTTATTAAAGAAAAAACTAATTCGTTTCATATCAACAATATAAAACCCTATCCTAAACAATCTTATCAATCGAGATAGTTTTTTTAAACAAGAGATCTCAATATAATAAAAGAGAAAATTTAGGACCAGCATTTATGAAAATTAGTAAAGTTAATTTTAGAAAATAAATTAATAAATAATAACTAAATAAAATGAAAGGTAATAAATAATCTTAGTTTATAATCTTAGAATTTTAATGGTTGAAAAAGAGAAGAATTATATACTTTTAATTGACAGATGGTTCATATTGAAAAAATTCACGTATAAATTGAGTTTTTCTTTAATTCATTTCAATCAAGTCATACAGATAGAATAACATAATATTTCTTTGAGTAGTTTTCTTTTTTTGTCAAGAGAGAGTGTTATTGTAGTCTCTTTGTGATAGAGAGAAGTTGTAATTCTCAAAGAAAGTTATTCAATTGTTTTCATATTTTATACAAATTTTGCTGTATCATTTGTCTGGTACCTAACAGTAGTATCAGAGCCTAAGGTTGCTAATTAATATTTTCTTTTTTCCGCTGCGAGTTACCGTCTAAAAAAAATGGCAGCAAAGTATGAAATTCCAAAATTTAGTGGGAGTAATTTTTCCATATGGAAATTGAAGATAAAAGCCATTATGAGAAAGACAATTGCATGACAGCAATTGAAGGTAGACCCACTGGAATTACAGATAAATGGAAGGAGATGGATAATAATGCTGTTACAAACTTACACTTGGCACTAGCTGACTCAATTTTATCAAGTGTAGCAGAGAAAAAGATAGCAAAGGAAATTTGGGATGCTCTCACCAAATTATATGAAGTCAAGTCACTTCACAACAAGATATTCTTGAAGAGAAGACTTTATACTCTTCGAATGACTGAGTCCACATCGACAATGGATCACATCAACAATCTAAATATGCTATTTTCCCAACTCTCATCGTTGGAATATACCATAGCAGAAAACAAACGTGCAGAACTCTTACTTCAAAGTCTACCAGATTCATATGATCAGCTTATCATTAACTTAACTAATAATATTTTGACTGATTGTCTTTCTTTTGATGACATGGATGCTGCGGTTCTTGAAGAAAAATCTAGGCGCAAGAATAAGGAAGATAGATTAGAGAACTCAAAATAAGCAGAGGCTTTGTTGATGACAAGAGGGAGATCAATGGAGCGTGATTCCAGTGGAAGTTAAAGTAGACCAAAGTCACAAAGTAAGAAGCAGGTCAAATGCTACAATTGTGGTAAGAGATGGCACTTCAAGAAAGATTGTTGGAATAAGAAGAGTATAGAGAAGGTTCCAGAAGGATCAAGTTCTCAAGGATGTGTTGTGAGCACCTCTGATGATGGAGAAATCCTGTATGGCAAAGCAACAATTGGTTCTAAAGGCAGCAAACAGCTCACTGATATTTGGATTGTTGATTCAGGAGCAACATGGCATATGACTCCTCTTCGTGATTGATTTTGTACATATGAACCTGTCTTGGAAGGATCGGTGTTTATCGAAAATGATCATGCCTTAGAAATTGTTGGAATGGGTACTGTCAAAATAAAAATGTTTGATGGCTCTATTTGTTCATTTCAAGGGGTAAGACACGTGAAAGTCTTGAAGAAAAATTTGTTATTGATTGGACAATTGGATGAACTTGGTTGTAAGACCCATATTGAAGGTGGGATCTTGAAAGTTGTTAAAGGAGCTCTTGTGGTAATAAAAGTAGAAAAGATTGCAACAAATCTATACATGCTTGTGGGAGATACTTTACAAGAGGCAGAGGCATTAGTTGCTTCAGCAAGCCAAGAAGAAATGACAATGATATGGCATTACAAATTGGGCACATGTCAGAACGAGGATTAAAGATTCTTGTAGAATGTAATCTCATTCCCAGGCTCAAATCGGTAAACTTACCGTTTTGTAAGCACTGCGTTACAAGCAAGCAACATAGATTGACGTTTGGTAGATCAACTGCTCAGAGCAAGCACATATTGGAGTTGATTCATTCTGATGTGTGGGAATCACCAGAGATGTCCCTAGGAGGAGCAAAATATCTTGTATCATTTATTGATGATTACTCTAGGAGGCTATGGGTGTACCCAATCAAGAAGAAGTCAGACATGTTTGCGATGTTCAAAGAATTCAAAGCAAAGTTAGAACTTGAATCTAGAAAGAAGATCAAGTGTTTAAGGACAAATAATGGAGGAGAATATGTCGATGGTGATTTTCTAACATTTTGCAAGCAAGCAGGTATTCAACAGCAATTCACAGTTGCATATACGCCTCAGCAAAATGGTGTAGCAGAGCGAATGAATAGGACTCTCCTAGAAAGAGCACGAGCTATGTTGCAAACTGCAGGCTTGGCCAAGTCTTTTTGGGCAGAAGTTGTTAAAACCGCCTGTTATGTGATAAATCGGTCACTATCAACTGCAATTGGGTTAAAGACACCAACGGAGATGTGGCAAGGTAAGCCACCTAATTATTCTTCTTTACATATATTTGGTTGCCCTGTGTACGTGATGTACAATTCCCAGGAAAGAACAAAGATGGATGCAAAATCTAGAAAATGTATATTTTTGGGTTATGCTGACGGAGTTAAGGGGTATCACCTGTGGAATCCCACTGTCCACAAGATAGTTGTCAGTAGAGATGTGATATTTGCAGAAGATGAATTGCAAAAAGAACAAGAAAATGACAACATTGTTAAAGAGATAACCACTGTTCAAATAGATGAAAAATACAGAGAATGTGATCTTTCTGAAGTAGAACCACAGCATGAAGAACAAGAAGTAGAGGCCAATGACATAGAAGTTCGTCGATCCACCCGACAAAGAAGAACACCATCATGACACTCAAATTATGTTTTGACAAACTATGATGCATATTGTCTTTTGACAGAAGATGGAGAGCCAACAACTTTTATGGAGGCTATGCGCAATCCAGACGCTTCTATGTGGATGACAGCAATGCAAGAAGAAATTGAGGCATTACACAGGAACCATACCTGAAAACTTGTTGAACTTCCAGCAAGTCGAAAAGCCATTAGTAACAAATGGGTTTACAAGATCAAACGAGATAGTAATGATCAGGTGGAACGATATCGTGCAAGATTGGTTGTCAAGGGATATGCTCAGAAAGAAGGTGTTGACTTTAATGAAATATTTTCTCCAGTGGTGAGACTAACTACTATTAGAATAGTTTTGGCTATGTGTGCTGTATTTAATTTACATCTAGAGCAATTAGATGTAAAGACTGTTTTTCTTCGTGGAGAACTTGAAGAATATATATATATGCTCCAATTAGAAGGTTTTGAAGAACAAGGAAAAGAAAACTTAGTTTGCAGGTTAACTAAATCTCTGTACGGTCTAAAGCAGGCGCCAAGGTGTTGGTACAAGAGATTTGATTCTTTCATTATTAGCCTTAGATACAACAGACTTAGTTCAGATCATTGTACCTATTACAAGAGGTCTGGTGATAATGATTTCATCATTCTGTTGTTGTATGTGGATGACATGTTGGTGGTAGGTCCCAAGAAAGATCAAATCCAAGAATTGAAGGCACAGTTCGCTAGGGAGTTTGATATGAAAAATTTGGGACCAGCAAACAAGATTTTAGGGATGCAAATTCACCGAGACAAAAGGGATAGGAAGATTTGGCTATCGCAAAAGAATTATTTGAAGAAGATCTTGCAACGCTTCAATATGCAAGAATGTAAGCCAATTTCAACCCCACTTCCTATGAATTTTAAATTATCCTCAAGTATGTGCTCTAGTAGTGAAGCAGAGAGGATGGAAATGTCTCGAGTGCGGTATGTATCAGCAGTGGGAAGCCTTATGTATGTCATGATCTGTACAAGGCCAGATATTGCTCAAGCAGTTGCGGTGGTAAGTTGATTTATGGCAGATCCGGGTAAAGAGCATTGGAATGCTGTTAAGAGGATCCTGAGATACATCAAAGGGGCCTCGAATGTTGCATTATGTTTTGGAGGATCGGAATTTATTGTCAATGGATATGTTGATTCAGATTTTGCAGGTGATCTTGATAAACGAAAATCTACCACATGATATGTGTTCATGCTTGCAGGAGGAGTTGTGAGCTGGCTATCTAAATTACAGCCTGTTGTAGCTTTATCTACTACAGAAGCTGAATATATGGCAGCTACACAAGCATGCAAGGAAGTTATTTGGATCCAAAGGTTGATGGAAGAACTCGGGCACAAACAACAAAAGATTTCTGTGTATTGTGACAGTCAGAGTGCCTTGCACATTGCAAGGAATCCTGCCTTTCATTCAAGAACAAAACACATTGAAGTACAATATCACTTTATTCAGAAAGTAGTAGAAGAAGGAAGTGTTGATATGCAGAAGATTCACACGAAAGATAACATAGCAGGTGCCATGACAAAATCAATCAACACAGAAAAGTTTGAATGGTGTAAATCCTCATACGGCCTATCGAATACATGAGCAACATGAATTTTAAAATTTATCAAAATTAGCTTTAAGTGGGAGATTGTGAAAGCTAATTTTAGAAAATAAATAAATAAATAATAACTAAATAAAATGAAAGGTAATAAACAATATTAGTTTATAACCTTAGAATTTTAATGGTTGAAAAGAGAAAAATTATATACCTCTAATTGACGGATGGTTCATATTAAAGAAATTCACCTATAAATTGAGTTTTTCTTTAATTCATTTCAATCAAGTCATACAGATAGAATAACATAATATTTATTTGAGTGGTTTTCTCCTTTTGTCAAGAGAGAGTGTTATTATAGTCTCTTTGTGATAAAGAGAAGTTGTAATTCTCAAAGAAAGTTATTCAATTGTTTCCATATTTTATACAAATTTCTAATTTTTCATCTCTATATTTTGCTGTGTCATTTGTTTGGTACCTAACAATATTTTTATTAAAATTTGGCCCGCACTTAACCAACAAAAGAAAAATGAGTAATCCCACACCATTGGATGAAATCTCACACCATTAAAAATACCAATAATAGCTAATTGATGGTTATAAATCACAAAACTTGCTGATCCCTAGCACTCTTTTACAATAAAATATAATATAAAAAAAAAATAGAGACAAACTCAACACTACAAACTCAATCGTTAAGGTTTTTTCTAATAGAAAATATTTATGGCCATTAAATTTATTAAATTAGCATGATCGGCTATTTTTCTTAATTCTTTGACTTTTACTTTTTTAATCTATTCTTTAATCTTTTTTCTGATTTTTTTTATTTTTTTAGTCTATTTTCTTAGTAACATAACAATAATATCGATACTAGTAAAGAAATAGTACGCAGAAAGAATATAATTTGAGATTCATAAAAAATATATTGCCCAAGATATTTATGTCTGTATAAATAGTTTGATTGAAAGAATTTTTGCAGACAAACTATTCTCGCTGAAAACTATTCAACACTCAAGGCAATTTGGAAGATCTGGAGAGATTTGATACAATGAAAAAAAGAGGTAACATATTTCAATTTTTTCTTGATCATTATATGGATGTTAAGCAGATTGAGAGAGGGTCTCCTTAATTGATTAAGGATTATATCATCCACATTCAAAGATAGACAGAGAAACATAATACAGAAGAGAATCCTATACCAAGCTTCCCAACATGGATTCAGTTCTGGGACTATTGGAGATTCAAGACTCTGGCGGTGGATAGGAGGATAGGCGAGAATATTGGAAGAGTTATAGATGTGGGGTTTTTTTTTTATGTTAGGAAAAATCAGTCAGTTAAGACTCAAGTAGAGATTAATGGTGATGAAAAAATTCGTGATTGTTTCAAAATCATAAGGCTTGATAATAAGATGTTGGAGATAGCTGCTCGATACGAAATGATAGGTGTTGTATATACTTATTGTGCTTCCCTTGGTCATGAATCAAAACATTGCAATCAGTTGTTGGATAACTCACTCAAAGGCAATCTTCAGCAGAACTTGGTGGGAGATTGGATCAAAGCCGACTAGGTAGGTGCTAGGGTGATGATGAAGGACATGTGCTCTAAGACTAATTCTAAATGGTACCTGATCCAAATCGGTACACTAATCCTAAATGGTACCTGAGAGAGAGAGAAATAAATACTAAATCGGTACTCGAAAGATTTAGACACTGATAAAATGGTAATTGATCTTTGTTATTAACAAAATAATTCTCGAAAGATTTTAAAATTTGACAAAAGTGACCATCCATCAATTGAGTTACCTGGAGTAACGGTTTAACAGTGACGTGTCAATTAACAATTATCATAATTACAAATGTGGATAATTTTTTTTTATATGGAAAAAATATTGATGTTTTGTTAGAAATGAGATTATTTGGTATAATTACAGATTTACAGATGGGTGAATTTTGGAGGTGAGGAGTCAACACGTGGGGGGAGGGGCGTGTTAGACACTTGGCAACATCCCAGCCAACACGTGGGGGGCATGTTGAAATACGTAGGGGGCGTGTTAAATATTTCCACAATACTGTAATACACTTCAAATGTCAATATTCAAATAAAACACCATCTCCACTTCCATATTAAAAATAATTTCTGTACAAATGTTATCCACTTTTAATTTTTATAATTTTAAAAATACCCTAATTCAATTTTCTAAAATCATAATCCATTTTTTCTCTTATTCTACCTCACTACTACCACCTCTTGCACCACCCACCATTCTCACTAACTCCATCTCCAAATCACATTCACCTCTCTCTTTACCTCTTTTTTCTTCACAATCTTCCTCTTTCTCACCTAACTCTGAACTATTTTCTCTAGTGTTGACAACATTTGCAATCGTGTGAGAGAATAAAGAATGAAATCAAAAGATCCAAGCGAGAAGGCGCGGATTTGGAGACTAAAGTTTAAGCCCTTATTCTGTTGTTTGCAAGATTCATCAGCTATAGCTACTTCTCCTCCTCTTCTTCCTCTTTCTCCTCCTCCCATGGATCTGAAGCACAAGATTCAACTTCCAATTCTATCGCTGACAAGTTCCTTTTTCCTCTTCTCCAATGAACTCTTTTTTTCTCCTTTGATTTTTTTCTCTCTTCTATTTTCTCATCTATCCCACTACTTTATGTTTTTTTTTTTCTTTCTCAGTTGTCCCTCTCTTCTTCTCTTTATTTCTCCTTTTCTATCTTTATATTTGTTTTTTTTTTATTTTAAACAAAATGCATACTGTTGTTGTTGAACTTTGTAAATGTTATTATTGTTAATGACTTATTATTGTAGTTGAATAGTGTAAATATTGGATTATGGAAAAGAGTTTATAGTAAGGTGAGGTGAGGAAGAGGAAGATTGCGAAGAAAAAAGAAATAAAGAAAAAGTGAATGTAATTTGGAGATAGGATTAATAGAGTGGGGACTAGGAAATGGTAATAGTGAGGTAGAAGAAGAGAAAAAAGGGATTAAAATTTTTAAAAAAATTGGAATTGAGATGTTTTTAAAATTAAAAATGAATAATTTTTGTAATTATGATCATTATTAACTGACACATCATTCCTAAATCGTAACTCGAGTTAACTCAATTGATGGCTGATTACTTTTTTTTAATTTTAAAATCTTTTAGGAATTATTTTGTTAATAATAAAGATTAGGTATTATTTTATCAGCGCCAAAATCTTTCCGATATTGATTTAGTATTTACCTATATATATATATATATTTAAAATAAGATAAATATATTAATGGTTGTTGGGCCTAATTACTATTTGGCACATGTGCCAATCAAAATATTTGTTTCTCTTTCTGTTTTTCTGCCCAAAGATAACCTCTTTTAGTAATTTTCTCAAGAGGATGAACCAGGTACCCTTTTCAACATATGGTGGATAAATCTAATCATCTTGCCACCACTGAGTGTAATCATTTTGTTCAATTTCAGTTTGTTTCAGTTCGGTATCTTTTATCAGAGCCTTGAAATCCTCAATTATTCCTCTTTAAAATATCCTCTTCCCTTCCAACGATCCTTTTCATGGTAGCTATATATAGTATCTTCTAGTTTATGAAAATGATTTCTAAAACTAATTCTTATTTGAAAGGATAGTTTTAAATGTATATGCAAGTGGATTCGGAAAAATTTATTGAAAATACGTTTGTATTTTTAAAGATATAAATAAATTATGTATTTGTATTTTTAGTTTTAGTTTTTAAAAATTAAAAGTGTTTATGAAATATTTTTAAAATTTATTAGTTTTTTAAAATTAAAATATTTTTAGAAGTATTATTTTAAAAGTATCTATGAGATCTTTCTAAATTAAGTTTGTATTCTTACACTTTTATTACATTTATATTTAGTAAATTTATTTTAAATTTTAAAAGTAATGTTATTAAATATAATTGTTGCAACTTATGCTTATTAAAACTTATTTTTATTTTATTTATCAAATTGTTATAATTTTGAAAATTATCTTTGAAAAACTACTTAAGAAAGATGAACAACTTATTCATCCTTATTATAATAATAATAATTTTTTTTATATATATTTGTCGGTGTAAAAATAAATTATAAGCGTCTGATGCATATTCATGCATCACACTCAAAATTATGTAAATTAATCTAGTTAATTAGCTGATAATAATTAATTTAAATTATTTTATAATATTAATGCATGTATCAAAATTAATTTTATATTTTAGCAATTAGTTTTTTTAAGAATCAAAATTAAAGTTACATTCCACTCATAAAATGTCAAAAGTTGTTTATTTTAATCCAATTTTGTAATTTTACCCAGCACTGCTTACAGTGTATCAAACCAAAATATTAAAAAAAAGAGGGAAAAATGCTGTAATAAACAAGTTGCTGAACGTATTTGGGTGGGTTCCTTTTTTAATTCTTTTTAACATAATTTTATTTTTAAAAATTAAAAAAATAAAAAAGTTTTATATTTAGATATTTCATATAAAAATATTTTTTTATCTATCAACTATGTTTGGATACAACAATATAAAAATATTTATTTATTTATTTATTATTTAAAAATATCTGTCTTTAATTTTAAAATATTGTTTTTTTGAAAAATATAAGAATTGTAGCCTTTTTAAAAATATATATTTTTAAATTTTTTAGTATTTTTATTTACATTAAAATTTATAAATTATTATTTTTTATTAATTTTTTTAACATTTAATAGCATCTAAAGATACGCCCTATTGTGGTTAGTATTAACTTGGGATTTGAGGATTAGGAGATTTGAGAATGAATTAGATTCCAAAAAGGGTGGACTTATTAGATGGAGAGAGGAAATGGAGAGACATATAAATATTATCCTAAGTATGGAGTCCAATTGTAAAAATTAGGAATATTATATACAGGGATGAAGTTGTTTTTATTTTATATATAAATACGACGAGAATATGACCGCAAATAGCAAGCTAAGGCTTGAATTTGGAAAGCCCGCAATTATTGATTAGAATGGAATTGGGGTTTTGTAGTGGTTAATTTTCCTTCCATGATAAATGTTTAGGTGTTTAATGATTCAAAAGCATTAAAAAAAGATTGTACTATGATGAGATTTGAAAGAAAATAATGTTTAAACATTAAAATATCTTAAAGAAAAAAGTAATATATATATATTCGTGGAGCAATCTAATCCTTGAAAATTAGAAAGGAAAATTTAGTTCTGGTGTAATATTTAAAAGAGTTTTATATTAATATATAATTAGTCACCAAAAAAAAATATTAATATATAATTATTTGTTGTGTTTACATATAAATAAGATTTTTTTTTCCTTTGAAAAAATAGATATTCATGAATTATTGTCTTTTATGATTATAGCACATATATAAAACTAGAGAAAATATAAGGAGTCAATGAAATATTTGTACAATATGTATAATGGAGGTTTAGAGATGTCCGATTCAATATTAGAGATATAATCATTAGTGTTATCTTTTTTCATCGGCTAAAATTTTTGGAATAAGTGATATCATGATATGGTATCAGAACTAACCCCAAAATCAACTTAAACTTTTAGGATGAATGGTTTCATAACATAAAATATTTATTATCCCTAGTATCTTGTACAAATATTCTATTGGCTCCTTAGAAGGACTCATAAAATTATTAAAATTATTATGTAGATATAGATCAAACTATAACGAAAAATACGTTGTCTTGATATAAATGTTACTTTTAGTATATATTAAAAAATGTATTTAAATATTTGTAATGGTCAAACTACATTAGTGTTATAAAATATTTATTCGTCTAAATTTGTCAATTATTTTATAATACTAAAAAGATTTCAAAAAAACTCTGAAATAGTACTAATTGGACAAAAAAATCATATTAAATAAAATAATTCAAAAAAAAAAAAGAGATAATAAATTTAATAATACACCATTAAAAATATTTCTTTATATTAACAATAAATAAGAATTAAACTAAAATAACATCATCTTAATAGTAATAATAATAATAGAAGAAGAATGTAGCTTAGCACACACATGATGATTCACCATAGCGGAGAAAACTAACTAATTACAAGTCTTCTAGATGATTACATAGAGTGTTACTTTTACAGAGGGAGTTAAGTGTTGTTGCTAGAAGTTAGAAGCTGGGAGTTGGGATATTTGTCGTTATTGTGTTTACGCAGTACTCCAAATTTTCCTTGGGCTTTTATCTCTCACCTCACTCCGTTAAATCCTTCGATATCCCAAATTTGTTACCTAATAAATGTACTGTACCACTCACTTCACTAATCCCTTCCTTCTTTTCCTTCACAACCTCCGATCTAATCCCCTCTCCATTGTCAGACAACACTTCCCAACTCTCAATCTCCACCGTCCCTTCTCCAATCTCTTCTTCTTCTCCGATTCCCCACCTCGTCCCCTTTCCTCTTCTTCAACCCTAAAAACTCACCCTTTCATTATCTCTCCTCCTCCTTCCACGTCCTAAACCCATTTTTGCGGCGCTCCATTCCCACGCTTCCACGCTTCACCACGTGTCAACTTCACCTTCTCAAGAGGTTTAAGTTTCAACTGTTTCAACCTCCCCCGTAGCTCAATAACACAACCAAAGCATTAAATTTAAAAAAAAAAAAACAGAATAGAAAAATCGTGTGAATCCCCTGAGCTTTTTGTTTTTTGTTTTTTTTTTTTTAATTTCTTTCCACCCGACACCGATCTGCATCCAATAAGTCGAGATCTTCCAACACGTTAGAAAATTGGCCGTCCACGCTTGATGGCGTCGATGGAGGAAGACGGCGGCGGCGGCGGCGGCGGCGGCGGAGGGAGCAACAAGAAGAGGATGGAGGCGATGATAAGTACGAGGCTGTCGGACGTGGTGTTGGACATAGTGATGCCGTACATCCACGACCCGAAGGACCGCGACGCCGTGTCGCAGGTGTGCCGGCGGTGGTACGAGCTGGACTCACTGACTCGGAAGCACGTGACCATCGCGCTCTGCTACACCACGTCACCGGACAGGCTCCGCCGCCGCTTCCCCCACTTGGAGTCCCTGAAGCTCAAAGGAAAGCCACGCGCCGCCATGTTCAACCTCATACCTGAGGATTGGGGCGGTTTCGTTACTCCTTGGGTTAAAGAGATCTCTCACTACTTCGATTGCCTTAAGAGCCTTCACTTTCGACGAATGATCGTTAGGGATATGGATCTTGAGCTTCTTGCTCGTTCCAGAGGCCATGTTCTTCAAGCTCTTAAGCTTGATAAGTGTTCTGGCTTCTCCACTGATGGACTCTACTATATTGCCAGATTTTGCAGGTAATAACTAACTAACTATCTAATTAATCCTTTTCTTTAATTTAATTTTGTTCTTAATAATGAAAATTATGGTAACTACCACTTGCGGTTTGTGGACTGGTTTTGAGGATTTGAGCTTCATTTAATGTTTACTGTTAATGAATGCAGTTTTTTAATCTCTAACTTTCTATTAAGGAGTGTCTGGATTAAGGAACTAAACAAGGAAAAAGTAGTACTAATTTTATTTTATATTATAATAATTGCATGAATGTAATAGTTTAAAAGGAAATAACTTTTTGTTTGATTCTTCTTCTAATTGGAAACTGTTAATGTTATGTTGCACTTGGAATTAGTATTGTTTTATTTTTATTGTCCTATTCTTTGTAATAGTGCCCCACTTCACTACATTACATTTTCCATTTCTGATGAATATGGTTTAGATAATGATTATGTACGGGCTCATCTTGTGGTAGACATACATTGCCTTTGAAATTCGGTTCTAGTCTTGATGATATATGTCTCTGCAAATTACTTTAGTGAACCTTGATAATTTGCCAAGAGATTAAATTGTTGGAGGTCCAAATCCCGTTAATCTATACACAAGTTTAGTGATTCATCATTCATGATTTGGGGGGGCTAAAGAAGATGGAATTTCCTCATAAATTTAGTGATTCATCATTTGAATTCTTAGATATGACATTGCGTGATACCTTACGTTTCATTTTAATAAATAAAAAACTAACTTACTTGATCCCTTTGTCTTTTTCTATCATCTCTAAGTGTTGGAGGCCGTCTTGTATGATTTTGATTTTGAATTAGTCTTCTCGGTTGTATATAGTATAAATATTTTTTCTTACAACACTGGTTTGTGTAAGATCTTATGACGTGATACGTATCTATGTAAATGTCCAAGTCAGCGAGAGAATTTAGTAAATGATTGAGTTAATATAAATCAACTTCCATATTAGTATTATAAAATGTGTAATCACTTTTGTCCCTCATTTTTTCCCCACAGTCACTTTACAGGCTTTTTTTTACTTTCTTTTCTTTTTTATTTTCTTATTAAACGTGTTTCTGCCCTTAATTACTGGTTAAATTTTTGTGCTGATATAAAGCTTTAGTTTACTTTGTTTTATCCATGAAAAATGTTGAAAGGCTAGTCTTTGTATCTCCATCTATATGTCAAAATGGTATGCAAGTTGATCATTGAATGGGAAATGTATATATAATGTTCAAAATTTTCAAGTCATGTAGAGGTTTTATAAGTCTGTCATTTCCATTCTAAGAATCTTAGATATGATATTTTTCCAACTTGATGATCTACAAACTTTTTGATTAATGCAGTTCTGATTGTGAATTAATAATTTATGGCAGGAATTTGAGAATCTTGTTTTTGGAGGAAAGCGCAGTAGTTGAGAACGATGGTGAATGGCTCCATCAGCTTGCTCTAAACAACACAGTTCTTGAGTCCCTCAATTATTACTTGACGGATATTAACAACCATGTTAGGATTCAGGACCTTGAGCTCATAGCCAGAAACTGCCCCAACTTAGCCTCTGTGAAGATCACTGATTCTGAAATCATGGATCTTGTCAACTTCTTCAGATATGCATCGTCACTCGAAGAATTCTCAGGGGGCACCTACAATGAGCCACCGGAGAGGTACAATGCCGTGGTGTTGCCAGCAAGGTTAAGCCGATTGGGTTTGACATACATTGGAAGTGATGAATTGCCGATTGTGTTCCCTTACGCCACACGACTCAAGAAATTGGACCTTCTATATGCATTGCTGGACACAGAGGATCACTGTAATTTAATTCAAAGGTGCCCCAACTTGGAAGTCTTAGAGGTTAGTTTCCAGAACCTTTTTGTTTCAAGTTTTGTTAGCACTTCAAATCCTTGCAATGACTGTTTTCATCTTTGTTCTTATAATTTCTTTTAGTCTAAGCTTCTAAATTTTAGCTGTCTTGTGTAAGTCTATTAGGAAGCATAGTCATTTACAAATTACAAGTATTTTTATATATTGCTCAATGAGCATGGTTTGATCTTATGGACTCTGTCTAATCTTTATTCTTTTAACGACAATAACCAAATTCCTGTACCCTGTTTGCAATATTAATTACAAAATTTATCACTGTATTTTGACCATGTTCTCTTCTTTCAGGACTATGTTAAGATTTGATTTTCACTATTTTTCTTCATAAAATCTTGAAAATACGAAACAGGATAAACATAAGATGGTATTTTTGCAACTAAAAAGAAACAAAAAAGAAAGTTAATCCTTCTTTATTGTGAACTTTATTCTTACTCAAAAAAAGATGTTCAAAAAATAAGTTTCAGAATGATATAACATAATTAGTCGTCTTTGGATAAGTGACTAGATCTTACAATTACATTTAATTCGACCACCATCATATATCTGGTGGAAAACTGGTATTAATATATTGTTGTCTGCATGGCATTATTATTTGTTATAGTTTAGTAACAGGTTTATAATTGAAATATTCATTTTATGAGCCTACAATTTTTCCTTTATGGGCAGTCAAGGAATGTAATTGGGGACAGAGGATTAGAAGTACTTGCCAGCAGTTGCAAGAAGCTAAAAAGGCTAAGAATCGAAAGAGGTGACGATGATCAAGGAATGGCTGAAGAAGCAGGCGTAGTTTCCCAGAGAGGACTAACTGCTTTGTCACAAGGCTGCCCCGAACTTGAATACATGGCTGTTTATGTATCTGACATCACAAACGCGTGTTTGGAACACATAGGCACCCACCTCAGAAACCTCTGCGATTTTCGCCTCGTCTTGCTCGACCGAGAGGAGAAGATCACTGATTTGCCCCTTGACAATGGGGTGAGGGCATTGCTAAGAGGTTGCAACAGACTGAGAAGATTCGCATTGTACCTTAGACCAGGTGGCCTCACTGACGTGGGGCTCGGTTACATAGGGCAATATAGCCCGAATGTTAGATGGATGTTACTCGGCTACGTTGGTGAAACCGATAGAGGACTCTTGGAGTTCTCAAAGGGTTGTCCAAGCCTTCAGAAGCTTGAGATGAGAGGGTGTTCATTTTTCAGTGAGTATGCATTGGCTATTGCAGCGACACGGTTGACTTCTCTGAGGTACCTTTGGGTGCAAGGCTATGGAGCGTCTCGTTCGGGGCGTGATCTTCTGGCAATGGCTAGACCATTTTGGAACATCGAGTTGATCCCTTCGAGGCGTGTGGCCATGAATGACAATGCTGAGGTCGAGCATCCAGCTCACATTCTTGCATACTACTCCCTTGCTGGACCGAGAAAAGATTTTCCAGATACTGTTATACCTTTGGATCCAGCAGCATATGTTAGAGATGAAGACAATTAGATATCTGTATATAACAACAACTTTTCTTTTTTGGAATCCTTTTGAAAGTCTCTGTTTGTAAGTTGGTTGTATTGTTTTTTTTAGTTTAGATGGTTTTCCCCCCTTCAAATTTTCTATGCAATTTGTAGCCGTAGCGTAATTATGTAATAAGCTGTGTTTTTTCTGTTGTAATTCAGAAAAAAAATGGTTCTACTTCCAAACTCTTGTTCTCTTTCCAATGATGAGCATGCACAATTTTGTGAATATAAAAAGCGAGGATTGGTTTCTCTTTGTTGTTTCTACATACCTTGACATGCAAGCAAATTCATTGTCAATTTTATTGTGATCCCCGTTGATTTACAAAACCATATATTGATCTCTGCCAAAATTTGAGTAATGTTAGGTGTGAGATTCTTCTTTGTAAATATGTGACATAAAATGTTTTTCAAAAATACTAGTTACACACAAAAAATCAATTATCATATATATATATATATATATTAACTTATTTTTAATGCAAATTTTGTATTTTAATATGCATTTATTGTGGTCTAAAACTATTCAGAGTGGGATTTGAAGGATAGAATGGAAAACCACCAATCAACTGTCGTCTTGGAATGATAAAGTTAGTTTGAATTTAGGAAATACAAGGATCAGAATTAGAAAATATTTTTAAGGGCTCTTGTTCTGTTCCCATCATTTATAATCTTCTGTTGTTAGATTAGTGGGAGAATTTTCAGTTGCTGGTGTTACGCCATACTAATATTCTATACAAATTATTGATTTGATAATTGATTTTTTTTATAGGTAATATGATTGAATATAATTTTAGGAAAAGTATAGGTAATTTACAATATTCTTGAACAATATGTGAATAATGTGAATTAATAGGGTTAAAAGAGTAAATTAATCTTAAATTTAATTAGTAGTATTAAATTAGGATGTAGTGTATTTTTTATGATTGGTGGTTGTTTATGTTATTCAAGATGATCATTATTTACCTAGCACTCTCCATAATTTTAATAGTTATAACATTAATATCTTCTAAAAAAAGTTTTAACGAGATTGGTTTTGTTAAGATAAATAGAAAATGAAATTATTTAAAAAAATAATATAATTTGACATGAAGTACAGGAAAAGAAAATTCAAGAAGTCTTCCAAACAAACTATTAGAGATAATCAAGGGACCGAAGATTGTTTTAGTTGATTAAGCACGATTAAACTAAATAATATATTTGTTTTCATTTTTCATATAACAAGTTGTTAAGGAAAGATTGGCTAACGGCTGTGGAAGCATGAGATTGATTTTGTTTGTCTTAATTGTATAGGGTACCATCAGCTAGTAGCTAGAGGTGACATCATCATCATGGGAGACTAAATAGCCAAATATTTTTAGTGCCCCAGTTTGAAATTAACATAAGGTCTCACAAATCGCCATTATATAACCCACTTGTCACGCTCATCTCCTGAAATTATATCTTTTTTTTATTATTTTGGTGGTAACACCCTTGTAATTGCGGTGCTGTCAATGTTGTCGCCACTCCACCATGAAATGTCACCGATCACTATTCAATACTTGTGTTGATAATGATGTTCTTGTCAAATATATATATATACCCTTTATTATTCATTTCTTGAGATGTATATGCATGTATTCTATATGTTTATTAATTATGAAACGTCCTTATACAAATTGAATAGAATTTGGTGTTAACTTATAGAATGAAAATCACTATTCCATTGTAGAATGAGCCAAAGAATAAAATTGGTGTTGCAATAGCGTAATAGGCTTTAGCATTTAGACTAGGATTTAGATAGAGTCTATATTTTTGAATTAAAAAAAATCCTTTATAAAAATAAAGGATTTTTTTAAAGATATTTGTCACGAAATTATAAGAAAAATAGTTTTATAAATAGAATAAAATTAGCTACATTTATTATCATTGGAAGTTTCAAAATGTTATCTTCTTAGATAAGGAAATTTTATTGTTTGTGTTTTTTAGTCTTTTCTACATTCAATTATAATTATGATAATAACTAACAATTTGACAGGAGGTAGTCGTCGTCATGAAAGACAATGGATAAAAGGGTACGTGATGATTAGATAACCAAGGATAGAAGACAATTTTTTTTTTTTTTTTACCAAGTATAAACCATCAAAGATTTAACATAATAGTAAAATTGAATTATATTAAATATTAAGGGATAATTTTAAATTTGTAAACATCTAAATCAATTCTAAAGAAATTTTAAGTAAAATATTTAGTTTTTTTTTTTTTTTTTTTTTTTTTTTTTCAGACGAGTGGGTTAGAGTAGACAACCCTTAACCATAAGGTAGAGATGTGCATGGCCGGGTGAAACTGGGTTTGATGTGATCCAGACCCGACCCGAAATATATACTGGGTATATTTATTAAACCCGAACCCGACTGTAGACCCGATGAAATCTATACATTTTTGGGCCACGTAAAAATCGGGTGAAAATTGGGCCGTTAACATTACATGACCTTGATACTTTTTTATAAGGTAGCATGTAAAAATATCCAAATTTCTAAGACTCCAACCATTATTTGACATAGTAAAATTCACTTAGAAAAATATAACAAGAACCAACTATTCTCTAAAATTAAAGCATAACCATAATCAATACTAATATTGTCTAATAACACTAAATATTTAAATCAATACAAATAACACAATATTATGCATTAATTAGTCTCAAATCTTATGTATTTTAAACATAAAAATTAACTTATAGTCTTATAATAACTAATAACACAAAATATTAAGGTTTACAATACTTAAATTCCACATAAGAATAGCCATCATTCATCACTAATACACAAAATATTAATTGTGTATGATGACCGGGCCACCCGGCCGATTTCGGGTAACCCGAGCCATGACCCGGACCCGACCCGAAATCATGACCGAGTCTATTTTTGAGACCCTTACCCGACCCTAGACCCGATGAAATCACACTAAATTAGCCCCTAAAGTGTTTGGGGCCGGGCCAGGTCTTCGGGCCGGACCGGGCCATACACACCCCTACCATAAGGTTTATAATATCATAATATTTATTTTTTTATTTATAAGTATTAATTCGTCGCAGATCGAAGCTCTATTTAAAAATTTGTCACTAGTTAATGAGTTGTTGCATGCATAAAACTAAATTCAAACTCCTGATACTTATTTAAGTAGAATAATAAACTAACCACTAAATCAACCTAACTTAAATTTTGATATTATTATCCATGTCCATGATTTTGTTTTTTGTCAATTGTCATTATCCATAGCCATGGTTAAGTGCTGCCAAAAGAATAGAAGGCGACCTACCAAAAACATGGCTATTGGGCTTGACGTTTAGAAAAGGAGGGCTTGATACATTAAGCCTATCGAGCTATCACCCAAGACAAAAAAAAAAAGCCTTTCACCAATTTTGAAATTTTCTAAGGACTAAAACGCACACTTCTTTCTATAATTCTATTAATTAGAATTTTAAATTCAGACCAATTCAAATAAAATTAATTTCGAATCAATTTTTTAAAATTGGTTTAATCTCATCTAAATTACATAATAATAATATTATTATTTTTTTATTATTATCATCCAATAAACAATTATTTTGTGATATAATATTAATTTACTACATCATTATGTTATTTGATACTTAACATAATACGTTATTATTTATCTGACGAATGAATTAATTTGATTCACGTTTATATTTTTTGAAACTAATATTACTAATAAAATTTTTTGAAAATAAATTTAAAGAATATATTATTTTTTATGAACGAATTTGAGTATTAACTAACAAATTAATGAAATATGGTATAAAATATTAGAAAAATAATTAATTTTAGGGATAAGTATTGTTTTGGTCCCTCACGTTGAAGGTCGGAATCGAACCCGTCCCTGATGTATATTTTGATTTAAAATCATCCTTAAAGTCGTATTCGAATTTAAAATCGTCCTTTCTAATAAAATTTTTTAATTTATTCCTATACTACCCCTATAATAAAAAAATTATAATTTTTTTTTATTTTAAAAAAAGGAAACTCGTTGGTGGGGATCGGGGGAAGAAAATGGTACGAAGGGGAGGGGAGGGAAAGGGGGAGGGGGAAGGGGAAGGGGAGGGGGGGACGGCGCCGGCGGCGAAGAGAGGGAGGATGGAAAGTGGAAGAAGCCGGAGAAGAAGAGGAAGGGGGAAGGGGGGAGGGGACGGCGACGGCGAAGGGGGAAGGGGGAAAGGACGTGGGGTGGGGTGGGGTGGGGTGGGGGGAAGGGGAGAGGGGGAGGAGGAGGGGGAAGGGGATGGCGGCGCGAAGGGGGAAGGGGGAAAGGACGCTGGGTGGGGGTGGGGGTGGGGGGAGGGGAGAGGGGGAGGAGGAAGGGGAAGGGGAAAGGGGGGAGGGGACGGCGGCGCGAAGGGGGAAGGGGGAAAGGACGCTGGGTGGGGGTGGGGGTGGGGGTGGCGGGAAGGGAAGAGGGGGAGAAGGAGGGGGAAGGGGGGAGGAGGGAGGGGGACGGCGGCGCGAAGGGGGAAGGGGGAAGGGGGAAAGGACGCTAGGTGGGGCTGGGGGTGGGGGGAAGGGGAGAGTAGGGGGAGGAGGAGGGGGAAGGGGAAAGGGGGGAGGGGGACAGCGAGCCACTGGCATTGGAGTCCGCCTCGCTTCTACCGCCTCACGCCTCGCTGCCTTACGTCGCCGCCTCCGCCTCGCTTCTGCCACCTCACGCCTCGCCGCCTCCGCCTCACCGCCTCACGTCTAGGGATGGCAAAATTCTCCGAGACGCGGGGATCCCTGCGGGGACCGTCCCGAATGGGGATCCGATTGTGGGGAATTTTCCCCGCGGGGATGGGGATGGGGGACAAAATTTCCCCGAAGCAGGCGTGGGGACCCGAGCAGGGATCCCCGCCCCGTCCCCGATATTCCCCGAAATTTATGAATTTCTTAAATTATCTTTAATAGTTTATTTCTCATATATGTTTTTTAGTCATTTCTCACACACACATATATAGAAACCCAAATCTCCTAATCTTTATTTGCATAACCCTTCTTCAATTCAGAGATCCCTAAGGCTGTCCATACTCCATCTAACCTCTCTGCAGCCACTCCCTCGTCACCCTTCTCACCGAATCGTCACACCTCACCGTGCCATCACCCTTATCGCGTCGTAATTTCTATTTGTGGCGTTCTTTTTCATAACTCTACCATCGTGTCCATTCTCCTCTCTGTTGCCACGTCTCTTACCTCGTCCACTGCTTTGTCCTTTGACTCGTCGTTGCGTCCCCCTATTGCGTTATTTCGAGAGAAGTCACCATCGTATCATTTAGACTTTTTGTATAAAATCTTGCAGTTTTTGTATAAGATAGATACTTGCAGCTCTATTCATATGGAAATTAATAATTAGTTAGAACTATTATGTAGATGGGGAATGGGGTCCCCGCGGGGAATTGGGCCCCATGGGGAATGGGGATGGGGAGCAATATTCCCCCACGGCGGGGAATGGGGCGGGGATGGGGAGCAAATCTGAGGGTGGGGATGGGGAGCAGGGAGGCATCCCCCGCCCCCGCCCTGCCCCATTGACATCCCTACTCACGTCGCCGCCTCCGCCTCGCTTCTACCGCCTCCGCCTCCGCCTCACGCCTTGTTTCTGCTTTCTTGCTTTTTGTTTCTATTTGGTGTTGTTTCTGTTTCTGTTTGGTATTGTTTCCTGCTTTCTTGGTGGTGGTCTTGGTGGTGGTGGTTATGGTTGTGGTTGTGGTGTTGTTTCCTGCTTTCTTTGGTGGTGGTCTTGGTGGTGGTAGTGGTGGTTGGTGGTGGTTGTGATTGTGGTTGTTGGTGTTGGTGTTGGTGTTGGTGTTGGTGTTGGTGTTGGTGTTAGTGGTGATGGTGGTGGTGGTGGTGGTTGTGGTTGTGGTGGTGGTGGTGGTGGTGGTGGTAGTGCTGGTGGAGGAGGTAATTGTGTTGGTAGTGGTGAGGGTATTTTTGTCCAAAAAAAATTAAAAGGAAGATTTTAATGCGAAGAAAAACGTTAAGTATGATTCTAAATCGGAAATTACGTTGGAGATGGTTTCGATTCCAACCCTCAACGTGAGGGACCAAAACAATACTTATCCCTTAATTTTATTGTCTTGAAAAATGAAATAAATAAATTATTAAAAAATATTTGTCAGGCAAAATTTATTACAAAAGTAAGCTAGGATAGAAAAATAATCAATTAAAATTTAAATTTAATAGAGTAGTAATGGATAGAGTTGGAAATGAGTCAAGCTAACTCATGAGTTAACTTGAGATTGACTAGTTAATAATTTGATAAGTTGAACTCGTGAGTTGGTGAGCCTAGTTTGAGCCTGGAATTAAGCTCATAAATTAAATAAATCGAGTTTGAACTTGGATAAGCTCAGCTCATTAGCTCGTGAGTTGGTTCGATTATATATATATATATATATATATATATATATATATATATATATATATATATATATATATAAATGTGTGTGTATATATATATACACACACATTTAAGTTGTACTTTTAATATTATGTATATACATATGAAATAGTACATCTTAATTATTTAAAATTTTATATTTATTTTTTATATATAATTTTGATGTAAGATATAAGTAAAAAATTTTATAATTTATTGATAGATAGACAATATATAAAATTAATTTTTTAAATAGTTTTAAAATATATAAGTTATAATTTATTAATATAGAATTATAGATTAAGTTCCTATTATTTAGGTTTTGTGAGCTCGAACCAGCTCGTGAGCTTTCATTGAGTCGAGCTTAAACTTAAGAAATAGGCTCGATTGTTAATGAATCGAGTCGCGAGCCAAGCTTAATTTTCGTAAGCCGAACTTGAGTTTGGTCTAACTCGATTCAACTCGACTCACTTCCAACTAGGGGTGGCAAGCAGGGAAGTCCGCCCCGCCCTGCCAAAAGCCCGCTCTTTGGCGGACTGGTCTGCTCCGCCCCGCCTAATGAAGCGATCCTAAAATCTCATCCCACTCCACCTAACAGTGGACTGGCGAGCCAAGCCCGCCAAATCTTTTTTTTATTATTATGTATTAAATAATATAAATTACCAAAAAATTAAATAATATATAATTTCGCAACTATTTTAATAAATTTATAATTTTTAATGACATAAAAAATTTATAATTTCTAAACTAACAAACATTAAAGTCTTTATAATTATAAATATGTAATAAACATAATCATAAACTAAGTTTTTTGAAACAAAATAATAAAACCAACATTGGCCAAAGTAAAATACATATTATCCAAAATATATAATTAAACATCTACAAGTTTAGAACATAATAAATCAAACGTAAAACATAATCCAAAACAGTAAATTAGAACATTTTCAAAAAAATCCTAAACCCGAGAAAGTCCGCCCCGCCGTGCCAAAGCCGTGGTTTAAGCGGTGCGAGTTAGACGGACTTTTGATGTGTGGCGGTCTCAATTTTTTGGTCCGACCCGCCTTTTTAGCAGATTATGTGGATCGACCCGATGGATTTAGGCCCGTTTGCTACCCCTACTTCCAACCCTAGTCATGGAGTCAAATAAAGACATCTGAGATTATCTCTGCATCGTGTCCAATAAATGTACAGGTGATTAATGCTCAATTTGAGTAAATAGTTTAATTAAATTTAAAAAAATAATTTAAATTATAAATATTTATATTAAAAATAATTTATAAATAAATTATTTTGTATTTAATTTTTTAATTTTAAAAGTATTTATTTAAAAAATAATAAAAAATTTTATTATAAAAAAATATTTTTTAATTTTTTATAAATATTTAAATAATATTTTAAAAATTATAATTTAATTTTAAAAATTATATCAAATATTAATGTTATAATTTTTTATAAATTAAAAATTAAAAAATTTAATTATGAATCTATTCAAACTGATCCTAAATGTGATTAATCCATATTTAAATCCTTAATGAGAAGTTAGATGGCAATGTTGGGCCTAAAATTTATTATTTTGTGCGACTTGAATTTGCACAAGGGTGCTTGGGATAATAAAGCTGTCGGGAATAAGTTCTCCCAAAAGTTAAAATATTCCAATAATAATTTAGAATATCTAATGTTCCATTTGTTCTAATAAAAATAATTTTTTGAGCAAAAAATTACTAAAACGCCCAAATATAATGGAAAAAATTTAAACAATAAATCATTTAATTCTATTTCTAAAACTCAATAAATAAATATTGCATTTTCTTAATTCAATGTTTTCATATATATTAATACTTTATTGTTTATTATGTCACAAAATTGTAAAATAAAGAATATACTCTTTTATATATTTTTATATTATAAATTATATTAATTTAAAATTTTAATTAATATTGAATTAAGATATTCTAATTACAAACGTTTATTCTCATATATTACAATTTATTTATTATTTATTTTATCATTCTTTTGAAAAGTCATTTATAATTAATTTTGCATCGCAATAATAATAATTTATTTCTAAAGCATACATTATTTATTTAAACTATTTTTGTTACTAAATAATTATTATTCCATTCATATTTATAATATAATTTAACTATTATTCAATAAAGTATTTATTAAAATTAATTATTCCACATATATGCTTTATAAATATAAGGTGTCTAATTCAGTCATTTTTTATATTCTTATAATTTAACATGCTTCTACCTTTTTCATTTTTCTTTTAGAATTATTGAAAACTACCACCACCTTTGAACCAAACTAAAAAACTACAAAATTTTAATTCAAACTAAAATTCAATATGTATAATAATAAAATTAAGGAAAAAAGACAGATAGGTCCTGACTTTTTAAATTTTTGACAAATATATCTCTGATAAAATTTAAATACAAAAAAGTCATTGACTTTAACAAACAGAGGACAATTTAGTCCTTCCGTCTATTTGCCTCTCATATACCAAACGGAACTGGCTGACGTGGCTGAAACGGTGTCCAGGTGTCCGTTACGGTGCCATGCTCGAAGGGAAATAAAGTTCGAAGGACAATTAGGTCCTTGAGAATTTAGTTCATTATACTTCTATTATGCTTCTATTATGAGAATTTAGTTTATAAAATTATGCTTGTATTTTGAAATCTAGTTAACTTGTTGTATTCTGCAATTTAAATTATTTGTATTGAAATTGCAGAAATTGAGCTTGTTCTATTTCTACTTTTTTTCTTAAATTGCATTAGTTCAGTTTTCATCATACCAGTGGCATTAGTTAGCATGAGTTCATTTATGCATCAAGTTAGCATTAGTTCATTTGTGCATCATTCATGTATTAAGTTAGCATTAGTGTATTTGTGTATTATATTAGAACTAGTATTTTTATCCATAATAACATTACGAGAATAATTTTTTTTAATTATAGTTCACTTTGTTCTAACAGTATAAACTATGCATGGCACAAAAGATTTATAAAATCAAACACTTTTACAAAAAAGTCGTAAGTTGAAAAAAGTCTCTGGTTAAGAAGACCAACATATCTGCAGATAAAAAATTAAATAATAAGATTTTTAGTTATTATTTTTATATGAAACTAATTTTTTATTAATAATTGATTTTAACATTTGTTATCTAAAATTTAAAATAATTTAATATTTATACTTTTACATTTAAAATATTTTAATTGTAAAAAAATATCGGATGACATATTTTGATTTGTCAAATTACTAATATAAAATATAATTATATATAGAGTAAAAATAGTAGAGAGAAATAAAAAAATGGAGAGAGGTAGATGAGAGAATTTAGGAAATGAGTTTATTAATTTTGAAAAAAAAAATATTTTCTCTCAATTTTAATAAGAGTGTCATGTGACACATTTGATAATTAAATTAGATAGTAATATATGATACATAATATATGTATATTTCAATTAGATAGTAATATATGATACATATAGAAGCATAATGAACTAAATTCTCAAGGATCTATTTGTCCTTCGAACTTTATTTGCAAAATGACGTCAAGAACTTATTTGTCCTTCGAACTTTATTCTCCTTCCAGCGTGGCACCGTAACGGACACCTGAACACCATTTCAGCTACGTCAGCCAGTTCCGTTTGGTGTATAAGAGGCAAATAGATGGAAGGACTAAATTGTCCTCCGTTTGTTAAAGTCAGGAACTTTTTTGTATTTAAATTTTGCCAGGAATGTATTTGTCAAAAATTTAAAAAGTCAGAGATCTATCTGTCTTTTTTCCTAAAATTAAATCCATAGCAATGTGATTTTTGGAGTGATTCAAAAGCATCAATTTCTATTTTTATACAAATTTAAATTAAATTCATCAAATATAAAACTAACAAAGGTAATTCACATTAATAAAAAATAAAAAAACGTAAGGTAAATCACCCCAATCACATCTCTATGCAAATTGAATGAACTAGACTAGATTTGGAACTCTATATAAATCGAAACCCGTCTGGGTCAATTTATACATTTTTACATGCTGTCCTAGTAAATCTAATAAACCTGTTTCGATTTATGCATGCATGCTATCCTAGTAAATCTAAACACCCTGTTTCGATTTAGCCATACACGTGAGCGCATAGTAATAATTTGAAACAACCTGTTTAAATTTACACCTGGTATTGTCCTCATATAATTCGAATGGGACTGATTATATTTACTGTGAGGCCAACCTATATAAATATGATATGAACGTCAATTCTGTATGAGAGTAAAATACAATGGCTAGTGAGGATAGTTTTCTAGTATTAGTGCACTATAGAGGGTCGATTAAGAAAAAAATAAATTTTGGAATTAAGTTTACTGATAAGGATTCCCTTAATATTTTTTGAAACCTTCAACAAGTTTCACTGAGTTCCTAAATTCTATAATCTAAAAATTGGAGTTGAAAGGCGTGAAACGGGTTGAAAAATTATTCTATAGAATTTTGATTTCAGTTTTGCGGGATGACGTGAAGTACGATTCATTCGTCATAGGGAGCGACAAAGGTTTGGAAGTTCTATTCCATTGTCGTCGGCAGATTACCGAGGTCAGGAGCCCTGAGCTGTTGGCCAAGCTTGTAGATGTGGTCTCCAACTCAGGCGGTTCGAACCGGAATCCCCAAGCTCCAGCAACGGCAACCTATTCTAGTTTGAGGCCTAGTGGTGCCTCCTCATCCGTGACTGTGATTGCGCTTGAGGCGATGTTGGTTGTCTCTCCGTTCTTCGCAGTTGATCTAAACTGCAGTGGTGATGTAGAAGTAGGTATTACTGATACGGTACCAGATTCATTACAAGGTAGATTACCGGATGGTATAGACAATGTACTGCAGGATGATGATGAGGATGGCGATGTAGGAGCTAGACATAATTGCCGATGATAGGTGATAACATAGCAGGGAGTGATCCAGTTGGGGGTGGTGGAACGTCTAGTTCAGGGACTCACGTGTATGGCTAAATCGAAACAGAGTGCTTAGATTTACTAGGATAACATGCATGCATACATAAATCGAAACAGGTTGATTAGATTTATTATGACAGAATGCAAAAATGTATAAATCGAATCCGACTATTTCGATTTATATAAAGAGCTAAATATAGTCTGGCTCATTCGATTTGTATAGAGATGTGATTGGGGTGATTCACGTTACGTTTTTTTATTTTGGGTGATTCGCTTAAAATTGGGCGAATGTTGATTTATTAACGCGAATTATCTAATTAACAAAAACTTCAATTTCAACTAAAACAAAAAATACACAGATTTAATTTTTTCAATAAAAGATAAAAATAAAAAAAAATAAACTTAGAAACTACAAAATCACGAGTGATGAGATGCAAATAAGACAATGAGGTGAGGGAAGGAGGAGACAACAAAAATGTAGAGAGGGGAGTAGAGGTAGAACCACATATCTATAGTTGTTCACCATTTGCAAAAATCTTGAAGAGGAACAAGAACAAAGGCACATAAGGAAGGGGGACGCTCTCTGTGGAGAAGACGAATTGCCAAGAAGAGGTTGGGGACGGTACCGTCAAAACTCCAAACCAACGCAGTAGAGAGCAGTAAAAAGATAAAATTGTAAAAAAAATTAGTATCTTAAGTTAGAAATTTGTGTCTTAACATTTTAGATAAACACAAAATACATGTTTTTAATGGGTACTTATATATGACCGTGTCTTTTATAATTTTTATTTCAATAAACAAACACCATACATGTACTTCTGTGTACTCTTGTATCTATATTTTGATAGATATGTATACCAATTAAAAACAAACGCAACAAACAAATACTGCTCCAGCATTAATTACGTGTCCTTCATCTAATTTTCTTTTTTTTTTTTCTTTCTATTTCTTCTTCATCTTTTTCTTGGAGAGTCACCGCATCAAGTTCGTAGGATAACTCTAACTGCACCGTTCTTCGTTGAAGCTTTTGAGCTTCTTCTCCAGTTCCTCGTAGCTTCGATTTTGCATCATATTTAGTTGTTCATTTAGACTAATAACAGTAGTGGTATATATGTAGTCGAACGTTGGTATTTTTTTTTTCTTTTTCTTCTAGTAAAATTTATATGATGGGATTTTATTTTTCTACAAATCTTTTGATTTTTAAATGATCTTAAAAGAAAAGTATGTTTTAATTTGTTAGCTGCAATAAATATTTTTATTAATGTTAGTAAGATTGCAATAATTATTTTCATTAAAATGATATTTATTTTTTAATTATTACACAATTTTTGGACACAAATTTTTTTTATATTATTTAATTTACTCATATTCATATATTAAAAAATATATAATTCCAACCGCGAATTCTATAGCCACCTTGAAAATGTCCGATGCTTTATCGTTTAATTCTTCTTCGTCTTCCCGTTATCTTTCTTGTAGAGGGGCAAGATTTTGGAACGTAGGGTTTGCAATCTTATGGAAAGATTGAGTTTATGTCTTAGTAATTTAGAGAGATATAAAATATATATTTTTAATGGGTGTTTGTGTATGACCGTATTTTTTTATAATTTTTGTCTTAATAAATAAATATCATATGTGTACTCTCCTGTATTTTCATGTCTATATTTTGATGGACATGTATACTAAAAATAAAGACTATCTATAAGCGAAGAAGAGCACATCTAAGTGTAAATGACTTGTTGAACTTATTTAGTTAATTAATTTGTATTTTGAGATTTATCAATGACAAATCCCCTTGACAAAATTTTGATGCGTCACTAGGGTTATGTATTAAAGTTGAAATTAATCCTGTCAGCAACCTTAGATAAATATGGCTGCTTTTATAGTATTTAGTTGTTAGTGACACAAAAAATAAATCAAATGCTAAGGGTAATGATTTGACATTGAATCTAATTAGGGTTATAGTTAGTTTATGATGAGTTTGGAAAACTCTAAATTATTATGATAATTAAATATTATTAAAATAATTAAATAGCAAAATTATTAAGTTGGTGATTTTATTATATTGATTAATAATTTTGTTGTATGCAGATCTTTTGAATGGGTTGAAAATTAAACAAGTCCGATATAATTTTAATATTCAGCTTGGTACAAAAAGACTATATAATATGTGGCTGAGTTTTATGTCATTTGGGCCAGAAAATTATTGTGCAAGCCCAAAAAATAATCCTTGTTACAAGAAACAAAATTTGGTCCGAATTGAAAGAAAATGGAGCATGTGGTTTCTATTACCCATTTACTTGGTGGGATCCAAATTCAAACTGAGTGCATGCTTTCTACAGTTACTTCCTTTCAATGGGTTATGGAACTCAAATTTTAATCAACTTGGATTTACTGCATGCCTTGGTAACATGAGAGAAAGCTCACATTGATTTGATTGCTATTATTGCTCTCACACGTTACTAAGCTTGGGAAAAGGGAAGTGGTTAATTAATTCATTTTAATTACCTTCTTTATTTCTAGTAAAAGCATTTCACTCTTCTCTCTCTTCTCTTTCTTTGCTTTCATTCATATCATCAGGAAGGAAGGATATGCAAGTTATCAGAAGAGAGATGCAAGAAACAGAAGCTATGAACAAGCAAGAGGCCAAGGTGATGATGGCCCTTGCAAAAGGAAGATTTACAGTATGGTGTGGCTGAGATCTTTACCACTAAAGGTAAGATCTGGTGAGGAAGTCTCAAGATCTCCATACCTTGACATGGAAGCAATCCGTTTTGGTCAGAGAAGAAGATCCCTGGGGTATGGTTCGTCTTTACTTTGTGGTCATCCATCACATAAGGTAGCTACTGTAGCTACGTGGAGGAGGAAGCAGAAGTGGAGCAGGAAGAGCTGTCAAAGATCAAGCGTTCATCAAGGGTCAGAAATCCTTCTTGGGGACCAAGTCAAGATGGATGGTTCAGATTGATGAAGCTTGAAGCAAAGGGATGAGAGAGAGGTAATTGCATGTTGGTTTTAGCTTTCGGTTTCCTTTCTCTTCTCTCTATCCGAACCAGTTTTGATGCTTGAAGAATAAGAAGTTAGCTCGGTTGAACCGTTTCAACCTTGGAAGCTTTCTCTTCTATAATAATGGTGAACAGCCAATGCTTGAGACAATGAGAGAAAGCACAGAGTTCTCATAGCTACCCAAGCTAACAGAAGTTCTTCTCCTTCAATGTGTTTCATTTTGTATTTTCTTTAGTTTTGTCTGTTTTGAGTCTCATGGTGAAAAAGGCAAACAGTGTGAGGTTTGTAAGAAAAAGCCAGTGAGCGAAAAAAGGCAGAGTGTACAAAATTAAAGAAAAAGCCATAGGTGTCTTAGAGGTCCTTTGTACATCTATGTGTTGTGTATCATGATTCTGTGGGAATCCCCTTGCAAGTTGGGTTAGCACTTAGCAGTTGAAAGCTTGGTAGGTGACCAAGTCAAGTTCAGGATTGGGGATAGATTCTGGACTTGTCTTGGATAGGAAGGGTAGTTCCTAGAGAGAATTGGTGTCTGTAATTTGTTTGATTATAGTGAAATTCCATCATTGATTGTGATGGAGACTGGACATAGGCTGCATTGCACTTAGCAGCTGAACCAGGATACTTTTTGGTGTGATTCTCTCTTTCTCTTCTACTCCATTTCAGTTTCTGTTGCTATGGAGACAAAATTGAAAAATATCTCCTGACTGGGTACGAGACAAAAAGAAAATGTCTCGTGTCTGGTTATGAGACAAAATGCAGAAAATCTCCTGAAGTTAGTTTGAAAGGCAGCAAGTATTATTCAGCAAAAAGGGGCTAAGATTCAATCCCCCTTCTCTTAGCCACCGATTACCATCAGTTTATAATTTGGTAGTATTTCACACAACCACATTTTTTCCAAATTTTTCTTATATTTTGTGACATAATTTTTTTGGACAAATCCTTGTGTTTTATGACTTAATACATAATAGATATTCAAACTAGAAAAAAAAAAGAACGACTATTAATCTCAATTCGTTGGCTTTTCGAAGATTTGGATACTTCTTAGTCGTCTTCGACTAATGTTTTTTGTGACAACTGCAATGCTATTTAGATTGCGCATAATAATGTGTTTCATGAATGCACAAAACACATTGAGATTGATTGTCACTTTATCCGGTAATGTCTCCTTGTCGTCTTCCAAAGGCTCATCCTCTTATTCGTTTCTGTAACTTCCACTTGAGTTTGAGGGAGGATGTTAGAGTATAATTAGAATTCATTTAGATCAATTAGTATCATTTATATTTATATAGTATATCTGTATATTAATTATAGAATTGTATATTTTTATTGTTTTGATTCTCCTAGCACCTATATATATCTTTGTATATTGTACCTTTCAACATACTCAATAATACACTCTTCAAATTACTCTCTTGTTTCTAACATATACCATAACTAATTTGGTGACTAATTTGTTTATGTCCATGAGATTATTGGTTAATAATATAGTGTGCACTATATTTAATTTGATTAGGATTATATATTTGCATGCAGCATCCTAATCCAGAATTAGAAAAGGCACAACAACTTTATATTTTAAGAGGTTTTTATATTATATGAATGTTTTATAGTGTGTTAAAAAAAAAGTTATGATTACTTTAAAACAATTTTGGTTGATATGATTATGTTTACTTAATTTAATACATTAATCTTATGTTTCATCAATATCTGCAACTATATGCTTATTAAATTATGGATGGATCAAAGTCTCAAATAGTGCCTTGAGACCTAGCTACTTTGCTAAAAGGATGAGCTTCAAAGGCCAAAGCACACCATATTTTTTTATTTTTTATTTTTTATTTTTAAAAAAGGTGCTTCCAAAGAGTCTTTGGTCTTGTCTCTTGCTGCCATATGAAAGATGGTACCAGCGGATAAGCCATTTATCTCAATTAATTCCTGTTATATAAAAATTAATAATAATAAAGTGTTATTTTGATCCCAAAATTTGGGATGAATTTTAATTTAGTTTTTAACATTTTAAATATTTTATTTCAGTCTAAAAGAGTTTTAAATATCTTATTTTAATCCAAAAAAAATATTAAGTGGGTTTAATATTGTTACAAATAATTCGTATATTAAAGAGCTAATAGCATTTGATTTTAATATGTAAATAAAATCAATTCATTAATAATTACTAATATAAATTTTTTTCTTTAATTTTTAAGCATTAATGATTTGATTGTAAGATTTTGGAGTTTTGTACAAAAAAAAATTGAGAAGTATTACAATAAGGTTTTAGTTATGTTTTTCTAACATATGAAAAAAAGATATGACTTATTAACTAACTAGTAATGTTAATAATATCTACGTCACTCATTCGGTTAACTATTAGTGTCAAATTTAACGGTAAGACAACATTGAATCTGATTAAAATTTTTTGGGACAGAAATAGAATGTTTGAAATATCAGGATCCAAATTAAGATTTATCCCAAACATTAAAAACTAAAATAATACTTTACTCCATAAAAATAAAATTATTGAAAAAAAATAAATTTTTTGTTTTTGACTTTTTAGATTTTTGTGCAAAGTTGTAAAAATAAAAAATGAAAACATAAATCAAACAGACCATATAGTCCAAATACATCTTTCTTAAAACTCAACCTAATTCTCTTGGTTAACTTATTGAATATCCTAGACTAAATGCTTAAAAAACCTAATTAACTGCTCTCTGTTAACCATTTGATTAGAAATGTTAAAGTTGATTTGGTAATAATACTATCAACAAGTTGTTTTCAGTGTTTGAAATGTAATTTTTGAATACAGACAGAAATCTTCCTAATGAGTCAAGGATCACTTTAGACTAGTTTGGAACATTAAAAATAATAACAATAGTGTATATTGTCTAAGGATTTCTGAAGAAAAAACAAAAGGAACAATTCTAATAATCTATTCAATCAGAAAGACCAATTATTGTGCGCTTATATTCTCATAAAATTCCTATCCAGATCAAACTGCATAAAGTAGTTTGAATAGCTCAATTGATAATCATAATCAGCATGTAATCTAATGAGGTCTGTCACTTTATTCTTAGTAATAGTTTTTAAGTATATGAACAACCCCTGCATATTGTATAGGTCTATAATATGTTAATGGGAATCAATCATCATGCATGAATACAAAAGAACAATCATAATATGAAACTATATATTGGTAATTTGGTATTTATAAAAAAAAATTGATTATAAGAGCATTTAATTATAATTTTATTATAACAAGTTTAATCATTATATTATAAACAAATACATAATAAATGATTCAATGGATATTTTTTGTGTATAAAAAACAAACACCTAATTTTTAGGACAAATGTTAACGAATATTGCACTGGCTGGAAATTAACTTGCTATTAAAAATAAAAAAAAAATATATCTTAAATTCTAAACTTTAAATTTAAACTATTAATATAAAATATAATAAATAAAAATTAAAATTTGTTTAATTAATAATATGTGCAATACTTTTTATGTATTAGTAAGAAACGTTCAAAAATGAGATAAATTTTAATAAATTTTGAATTTTAAATTCTGAATATATAGTATTGTTTAAATTTTTGTTTAATATATAGTACTGTCTAAATTTTGTCTAAATTTTGATTTTTAATTAATCTCATCTTTTGTTACTCTCTTTTTTCTCTTTATTTTTGGTCCCACTTATAGAATTAAAGGTGAAAAATTATATTTTATTCTCTCAAGTGTTAAAAAAATTGGAGAAGATCCATTTTCGAGATTAAACTATCTCCGGTAAAAAGATAGCAAAAAAGAAGTTAATGGGGTTCTCTGAAGAAAAATAAAGAATCAAAAGAAAACATGATGGATAGCAAAGACCAGGAAAAGAAGGAACAATTGCTGACGCAACAGTATCGCCACCCTAGAAAAGTAGATTGGTGGAAACATAAATATCAAAGCAAAAGGAACAAACTGGATTGGCTGAAGAATCAACATGTAAAAATAAATTATAGAGGTTGTAGATAGTGTGAACCACATTGGCATATATATGTATGCTTACGTGAATCTGGCCATATTCTTGACCCCCAATGAAGCATGCGATTCTTGTTTGAGTGGAATGCAAACTCGGATTCGACTACTAAAGGTGATGCCTTCCTTCATCACAAACAAAGGTCAACTTGCCCCTCTTCCTCTCTTACAATGCCTATTCATTATTAACAAACTCATCTTTCGGATAAATAAACACAAAACCTTACTACACTACATATACCAAAGATTAATTACTGCGGTTGCCCTTCATATTTTTACTAAATTTTTAATTAGATTTTATTAATTTTTTAATTTTGTAATTAATTTTTTTAATATAAAAAATATTAAAGTTAACTGAATGTTTTTCTATAATTTAAAAGTATCTATAATTAAGAATCTAATTAAATCTTTGATCACATATTTTCTTAAAAAATATTCCGTCAATTTTAATATTTTTGACATAAAAATAACATAATTATAAAATTAAAAATAGTATAGAAACCTAATTGAAAAGAAAAAAAAATATAAAAATTTAATTATAAATTTAATAAAATTATGAAAATCAATAGAATAATTAAACTTTAATTAAATCAATTCAACTAGATATCTTCTAAATTATTCCTTTAGTCAGCATTTTATTCTATTAATTAAAAAAAATAAAACAAACACATCTAAATAGATTTAGTGTCTTTTTTTTTTTAAATACAAATTCAAAAAACAGTTTAAATCAAATTAAAATCCAAAAATTCAATTTTAAATATCCAAATCTATTTTGTACCCTTAAACGCCAACACATTCAAAAAAAAAAATCCTTAAAAACTCAAAACACACATCAATCCTAAAATCCCATTGTGATTCTCATTCTCGTGCTCCTCCTCTTCGCCGTGCTCCTTCTTATCGCCGCTTCCTCCTCCGCGCCGCTTCTTAAAACCTCTAATACCCTTTCCCGTAGAGAGGATATAATTTTACTATTTTTGTTCTTAATTACTTATACCCGTTAAACTCATTAACAAGGGCTAACAAAAGAGTCGACTAGCTCACAGACTTTTGGTTAATGAAATTTGTTAGTATGTCTATGTTTTTTTTAATCTTTTTAATGTGTTTGTGATGATAATTTTTTTTTTGTTTGCATTCATCTATTTGATTTGGGATTTATAATGTTAACGTAATTTAGATGTATAAATACCTAATTTTAGATCTATTTATGTTGTTCATTTAATTTTAGACGTGTTTATATTGTTCATTAAGTTTTAAGTCTGTATATAAATTTTTTTTATATAAATTTTGGATGTATTGATAAATACTTAACAAACATTCTTATAATTTAAAATGTGTTTATTTTGTTCATTTAATTTTGGATGTGTTTATGTTATTCATTATGTTTGCAAATTTTTATATAAATTTTTTTACATGAATTTTGAATGTGTTGTTAAAATATTTAGTGTACCTTCTTATAATTTATTTTGAAAACTTATGTGATTTTTGAAAAATCAGTACAAAAAAAGTGGTTACAAATTTTAGGATGTGGTTCATAAAAAATCAATACATTGAAAGTGGTTATAAGTTTTACGGTTACAAATATAATAAATTAAATAAATATAATAATAGTTTTTTAAAAATAAAAAAACATGATTAATTAAAAAATTAAAATAATAAAATATTAAATTTAAAAATTAAGTAAAAGACAACATTTGAAAGATAAGTAAAATTTTTGTAATTAAATATTAGAAATGTCTTCTAAATTAGTAAGAGTCAAACACCACTGGGTGGGAGCCTCGTGCGCTAGGTCGCGCCTATGTCTCTCACAAGTCACAATTTGAAGCTTGGTGTATCATCACTATCATGATTAATCCAATTAACTACATTTTTAATAAAATGTAGTGTCAAAGTAATTTGAATAGAGCATTAGCAACGCCAAATATGTTTTTCTTCTGAAGGACTAAAAGTTTACCAAAATATCTCAAAATATAGCTTTTGTACACTCATTTACACAATTTGGTATATTTTTTTTTTCATTTGCAGAAGCACCAACAGCTCCGGTTAGGAATACCTTAATTTGAGGCTAGTATATTTCTTATATTTTGTGCCTGCTAGAGTGCTAGTATTATTATCATCATTTTGCAGCTTGACGTATATTGGATAAGAATGAAAAGAGGGCATTAATTTAAAATAATGTGGAAAAACTTAAATACCAATACACACTAAAAGTTGTGCTGGATAAGTGTTTTAAATTAAAAAACAAGATATATATATATAGAGAGAGAGACATCTGTTCCATTGTCCTTAGTTTTGGTTGGATAGAATAAAATTCAACAAATTTTCTAGAAAAAAATGATATCTCGTAGAATTTTATATCTAACACATGATGGTGTTATGAATCAAATTGAGTATCCAAGAAAGCAGACATAAACAGAATGATGAATATGAAAAGATCTGTAAGGATTAAACATTATTGCAGGTTCCTTTCAAGTAGCAAGCATCATTGAAGTGATGAGCATACAGCATGAATTGTTTGATATATAACTTTATTTGTTAACAAACATGGAAAGAGTTGTTGGCATTACAATGCATGAATACCGAAATCAGCTTCCTTGTTGAAATGCGGGATCTTGAGCTTTGCATAAGCTTCATGGAAAGCACAATCAAAGAGATCCTGCTCTTGCAAATGGTCGCAATTGGGGTCGAAAACCATCACTGATCCATCATCATTACAGTGATTGAACCAGTCCAATTGTACTTTAGACTCATTGAATGAGAGGGGCTTGTTGATATTATTATCATCTAAAGTAGCAGTGGCTTCTGCGAGGTTAAGAGTTGTTATATCATGGATGCTCGGTCTCCTCTTATCTTTCCCTCCTGAAGAAACCTTTTGCCTTATGTAGTACTTCTGAGCATGGCTAGCAACTTGAGTAGGAGTCTTCGTCACCACGAAATTGCGTGAAATGTTTCTCCAATCTCCTTTTCCATACTTCAAAAGCCCCATCAGAAAACGTCTGTATATATAGAAACAATCCATAAAATTTTATAAGTTAAGAAGACACCAAATTCAACTCAAAATCTTAAAATGGTAAATTAATGAGTCTCTCATCTTATAAACTCTTCACTCTTTGTTTTTTTTGATGTGGGACTAACTTCGTGCGCTCTTCACGCAACATTAATAATAAGTATTTTGTTCGAGGCAAATGATGAAGGACCAAAAATAAAAGTTGAATATGAATTTAGTTAGGTTACCTGTGCTCCTCTTGAGTCCAAGGAACACCTTTCTTCCTTTCTTGATCAGAAGAAGGTCTAGGGGTATTAGGCCTTCTTCGAGATCCATCATGGTTGTGGTGGTGAAGAAGCTCGAAGGTGAAAGAAGAGGCGATATAGCCGGGGACAGGGACCCGGCCGGCTTCTATATCATTGACATCTTCTTCCAGCTCTCTGTACTGCTTGATCACATCATACACACTCTTTCCGGGGATCATAGCAGCCACCTTCAGCCACCTATCCGGTGTCTCCTTATCGAATATCGCCAGCGCGCTCTCGAACTTCTTGTTGTCCTCTTTACTCCATTCTCTGCTGCTGCTCTGCCTCTCTTGCTCTAACAAATTCCAGTTCCAATTCCACCCAGGATACACGCTTTCCAATTCCATCAAACCTTAACTAACTAACTAACTAACAACTAACAAAGTTGTGGAAAGAAAAGGGGTGTGTGCTCAGAAGCACAGAGGAAGAAAAGCAAGAAGATGGAAATTATAGAGCTTTTGATTCAGATAAAAAAAAATAAAAATAAGGAGCATTAGAATTCGGAATCTTTTAAGTGTGATCAAGAATTTACTTTGATTGATTTCCTTGAGCAGCATAAACTTGGGAATCTATAAAAGTCATACCTTTTTGAATCGAGGAGAATCTTGGAAAAATCATTGTTGCACCTGAGTTTTTATTATTATGGACTACTATAATCCTAGTAGAGAGATCAGAATTCTGCAGTTAATTAAACAGAAAAAGAAGATTAAGAAGTAAAGATGTTCAAAATAAAAAAGAAATAAGAAGAATGTTTGGTTCTTCTTCCCTTGTATTGTGGTTAGATGAAATTAAAGGGAAAGGAGATAAAATTATAGGAAGAAAACAAGAGGAAGAGGATGCAGAAAGCTAAGACCCAATAGAGAAAAGAGAGAGATTCTTTTACAACGAAAGAAAAGGAAAAAGCGGGAAACTGTTTTCTTTTTGTCGTTTCTTCATCAGGAAGCAACTATCAAATCAAAATACGTTACATATATACCACATCGATACACTATATATACAAAGTAATTAAAATGCACCGAAATATAAAAAGAAAAAAAAAAGAAAAAAAACACTTGTTATTACAAAGCCAAGTGATATGCATTTGCTATGTAACTAAATGGAATGCGAGACCTACCTGATTTTGATATCATACTCTATCAAACAATGGAGTTGATAGTGCATATCAAGGCTAGTATTTAAACAGAAATATTTAATAACAAAAAAAATTAGATAAGAATAATCCGAATTTATTTTATTTAATATTTATCAATTATTATAATAATTAATAAATATTAAATAAGATAAATTTTTATTTTTTTATTTTTTAATATTATCAATATTTAAATTGGTTTTTAATAAAAAATGAATCAGATTAAATATTTAATATTTTTTTATTATATATCACTCTTAACTATTAAGTATTACGTGGCACGTTGATAACATAATATTTAACAAATTTTATCTTACATGTTAGCCAGCCGCATTAATAAGAAAGAGTAAATAGACAAAAATAAACATAACAGATTTTTTAGATTATAAAAATATACATGACAGGATCGAAATTTTAATGTACACATGAATAAAACTAACTTACGGTTAAAGGAGCTCCATTTTCGTTAAATCTAGTGAATAGTGGCGAATACATTAATAATTTAGCACTATTTATTCTTTTTTTTTTAAATCTGAGGTAGAATATATCTTATTTCTTAATTTTAAAATAAACTAAATAAAATTATTAAAAGAGAGAGTATCTTTGTTGTACCCAAGTTGATGGAATTCTAATGTTATGACATTTTTCAGAGGTGTCAATAAAGGAGAGAGGTTGAAACTATGTCTAAGGTCGAGGATTGAAAGAGAATACCTTTACAGCAGAACAGCTCCGGTGACAGTGTGACCCTAAAGGAGAGAAGTTGAAACTATGTCTAAGTTTAAGGATTAAAACTTAAAAGAGAGTACCTTTACAAGAGAACAGCTCAGGTGACACATTGACACCGATCATTCGGCGGAGCTGTGTCAAAGAGAAAGAACAAAAAAACACCCTTTTAATTATGAAAAATGCTACCATGGCATTGAGGTCGTATTACTAAAATCGCGAACAGAACATAATTCAAGGAGATGATTCTTTCGATGTCCTTTATACAAGATATGCTTATATTAAATTTAGTTTCAGACTGTGTTTATTAAAAGTCTTTTTCATTACTCAAATTTTTTTATCTTCATGTTCAATGAAGCATAAATGAACAGAAATTTAAATTGAGATGTGAGTATTTCGTCTGAGTTAATGAAGTAAAACATGAGTACAAAGACAAAATTATTTGAGATGCTAATTTGTTGCAACATTTATTTTCATGGACACTCTTCTTTTTAATAATCTTATTTAGGTTATTTTAAAATTAGAAATAAGATATATTTCACCTCAGATCTTCAAAAAATGATAAATAGTATTAAATCATTAATTTATATGTAACTATACACTACACTTAATGGAAATGGAATTTTTCTAAGGGCAAATTAATTTAGTCATCTTTGATGTATACATTAAAATTTTGATTATGTAGTGTATATTTTGTAATTCAAAAATTTTTTCATGTGTACTTTTATTTATTTACTCAATAAAAAAATAAACAGAAAGATTAACTTTATTCACGTTGATATCATTTTAAGAATTAAATTGAATTGTTAAATTTATAAAAGACCACATATATACGTGATTTTTCAAGATTTATTTTAATGATTAACCCATAAATATTAGTTTATTGAGCAATACTAATACTAAAAGCTTCTTATTTATTGAATTTTATTGTTATTTAAAAATATTATGTGTATATAAAAATTAATTATTAGATTAACTATTATATCTTTATATATAAATATATATTATTTAATTTATTTTTATATGTATTTTATATTTTATTATATATTTTATAAATTTAATTTGTATGTACAGACAATATAAAATGTTTTACAGAATTGTACAAATAATTATTCTCTTAGATGATTATTTATGTGGTCAAAATAAAAAATAATTATTTTTGCTAATGTGATATTATGTGATTAAATATACATATAAAATGATTTTATATTAACGATATATCAAAATTAAATTTTATTTTTATATGAATAATTGATTTAATAATTGATTTTTGGTGTGTATATAATACGGTTAAATATTATTAGTTAGGAGGCATAATTAGTGATACTTTTACCTTCCCAATCACGGTATTCATGAATGTTCTAACAATAAAGTTTTGTGAGGATAACTTAGTTACAATGACGTGCAAATATCAGGTTTTACTTAATGTGGTTAACGCCAAAACGTAAACAGAACTTGACATGACAACTATTGGCAAGATGCACCTAACATTTGAGCAACGATATTGAGTGACTTCATGCTGCCTCAGGATGTGAGTAGGAAGACGCTACTTATTTTTTTTGGTGACTAGACACTACTTAATTTGAGAAAGTACAATTAAAATTAAGAAAATAAAATAAAAATTGGATATATGCATAGGGCCCTATTGAGGAGGTAACGAAGATTTTTTTTAGATCAGTAATAAACAATTCGATCTTTTTAGGGAGTACAGAATATTAATGTCAAGTGATTAAATTTAATTTCTTTCGGCATTGTTATCAAAGACTAAAATCAACAAAAAAAAAACAAATTAGACGATAAACATAAACAAAAAACAAATTAGACGATAAACATAAACTAATAAACAAGTAAATAATACATAGAGAATCAAAACATTCCTCAAATGTAATACGTTGAATTGGATTTTTTTGTTCTATACTTCCATCACCTGTTATAAGAAGTCAATGTACTTATTTTTTCTATTTTATCCATCTATAGTCCTTAATTATTGCCCTTGATTCCCACTCTTTTCTTGATTTGTATTCACTTTCTCCCTTGAACTTCACATTTGTGTTCTGCAATATATGTTTTATGTTACTTGTCTTATTTCTTAAAAATCTCAACTCCCAGTTTATATCTATATTTTTATGTAACCACTCTACAATGTATTTATTATCAACCATCATTTTTATATCTTCTTCTGTTACTCCTACCTTTTCGAAAACAAATTGCAAAGACATTTGCAGTCCAACTAATAATGCATCTCCCATTGACTCATGACTCACCAAATCACCCATATAATAGTGTATTTCTTTGTTTGGTTCCTGTAAATATCCATCAACACAAAATATATTTCTATATGGTTTATACTAAATACAGTTCCACCATATCCATTTTCTGTCTTCTTTAAATTGCACTTCTCTCCTGTATACTTCTCACTTTTTTTTTCAATCTACATTCAAGGCCATAGGCCATAATTTTGAGCAAAAAGAGCAATGAAGAAAAAGGTGGTTTACCGACTCTTGCGCCTTCTCACACAAAACACAAGTCCCTTCACCTTGGCTTATGATTCCCTTCCTTATTAGTTTGTCCTTTATATTCAGCCCATCTGTTATCACAAACCACACGAGCATCTCAATTCTAGGTGGTACCAACCATCTCCATAAATCATCAAAGATATGTTTTATAGTTGGCTCCCATATATTTTTCCTTCGGCTACGCTACATTGATGAATGATTTCACATTGTATCTTCCATCCAAGCTAAATCTCCATGAGGCATTATCTATGTTACCTGCACATAAGAACACACTATCTAAAATGTTATTTAATTCTTCTATTTGTACTTTCTCCCTCTCAAAAAAAATTCCTTCTCCATTGGAGACTCCACACCCATGATGAACCGATCTACATCCCACACTCATATATAGTGCTATTCTTCTGATTTGAAATCGCAAATAACCTTTAAAATTTATCTTGTAGTGATACATTCCCAACCCATATATCTTTCCACAACCTTGTTTCTTTACCTTTTTCAACACAGTTTCTCCATCCCTCCTTACAAATTTCTTTGTACAACTCATTCTTCTTTTCAAAGTTCACAATCTCCTTCCATGGACCATTGGATCCTTTATCATTGTGCTCTTCAACTGGCATGTTCTTGTCTACATCATAACAAGATCCAATTACTCTCTTCTACAGTGGTTCATTTTTTATCTGAGTACCTCCACCACCACTTAAACAACATGGCTGCATTTTTCATTTCTATATCTCCAACTCCAAGTCCTCCATGCTCTCTAGGCTTTTGAATAGTGCTCCATTTGATTGTTGGCATAAATTTCTTTTCTTTTTTGTTTCTCCAGAAGAATCTCTTTTGCACCTGTATAATTTTCTTTACAACTTCTTTTGGCATCTTAAAGAGACCAAAAAAATATATAGACAAAGTATTTATTACCGATTTTATAATTACCAACTTCCCTACTTTTGTTAACAAATTCGATTTTCAGCTACTTAACTTCCTTTCTATCTTATCCAAGATTAGTTTTCACGTTGCAACTCTTCTTGGACTTGCTCCCAAAATATGTAATAGGTAGTGTTCTTACCTCACAACCCATTACCTCATTCAATCCTCTTCTATCCTCTTGTTTGCAATTCACCAGAATGATGATTGAATGATGATTGAATATTAATCATTTTCCATCCTTATTCTAACTTTATGAAGTGATTGCATACACATTTCACATAAGAAAATGTCTTAGAAGTGTAAATAATATACTTTAATAATAAGATAATCAAATTTGTTAAGATTTGAATTTAGGCTATCATTTTTATTTTATTTTATGAGTAAAGTATCGTTTTTATCTGTAATGTTTGGGGTAAGTCTCAAAGTTATTTCTAACGTTTAAATCGTCTTATTTAAGTATTTAACATTTCAAAATTGACTCAATGTTGTTCTATCGTTAGAGATCTGTTAACAGAATTGACGTTGGGATAAAATTGAGATGATTTTGAAACGTTAGGAACTTAAATATGACGAAAACGCTGAGAACAAAAACGATACATAATTACATGTATAGAAATAAATTTTAATTTTATCCTTCAATAATATCAATTTTTAGTACATAGTTATTTAATTATTTTTAATCACATCTAAGTAAATTATACTTAATCACATTGTTTTTGTTCTAAATAAATTTATTTTTTATAATTTTACTCTTAAAAATTTTTACTCATCATAAAATATTTGTAGAATGATTAGTACATAAATTTGTGGGAGAAAAATAATACATATACAATAAAATAATATAATTCTAGTTATTCTACAAATATATTAATATGTTTGAAATAATATTTAATAAGATTGAGATTTTGCAAAATTAATTTATGTATTTGGCTTTCTCTTTTGAGATCCAAATACATCGTAACAAAACAATTATATTTTCTTTTATTGATCATTATGAATTTCTTATGTTCATTTATAATGTTTTTAATAACTAAAATAAAAATAATTAAATATAACTAAAATTGTCTATAAATTATTCTACACAACACTTACGGATACAACCAAATATAATTTAAACTATGACTAATTATTAGGATTTTTTATTTTTATAAATTAAATAAAGGTAATAATTACTAAAATAAATAATTTTAAAAATATTTATCGAAATAAATACTCCTCTCTTATGTCGTTTACTCTGTAAATGAGATAATTTTGTATGTATCTCATGTTTATCTCGTTTACAGTGTAAACGACGTTTACAATAATCCAAACTTTTGGCATGCAATTAGTATATAAAAAGGTAGGTAGAAGAGATTAAATAGATATATTTGATCAATTTTAGTCTATTTTAAATGATAAGGATTAACACGTTTACTTGGAAATTATTAAACTGCTCATTATTAACACGGTACCCACTATTTAAAAATTTAAATAAATGTAATTTATTTAATAATCCAGTTAATGCATGTTACTACTTTATTGGTATATAATATGAAATCTTTTTTACTTAAATTATATTTTAAATTTTGATGTACTCCTATGCAATAAATAAAATTTATATGTACTTCTGTACAAAAAACAAAAGGAGTGAATAAATATGGAAGAAAGCAAATGTGCATTATAAATATTTTAATGTTTTAATTTGTAAATTAGATATTTTAAAAATTAATTATGTTATATGTACATAGTAAATAACCACCGTTATACATATTGAACAAAAAAATTCATAAAGTGCTCTCATTCTCGACTCTCGACAAAATCTCTAACTCGAGTTCTCTGTTTGATACGCGTAATAAAAGGATGGAAGACCAAAGGCACGCGCATGAAATATTAACTAAGAAATGAACGACTAATACTTGGCTTTCTTTATAATTTTCCCAAAAAAGAAAAAAAAAGTTGTCAAGCTCATACAAGAAAATGCGCCAAAGAGGATACACAAACAAAATTAACCAAGCACTTTTGAGACATAACCTACTTCTAATAGGAACTATCACTAAACCACAGTGACAGGGTATCTAATTATATTTCCCTCTGAATGTATGGCATCAACGCATATAATCAGGTTATTAAAACAAATTTTCAGTGTTGCGTGTTCTTGCTTAAAATAACGTCTCATGCTTCAACGAATTGCTTGAGCTTCTGCAACCAGACCAAGTATTCCCTGCTATCCTTGTTGATCATGTACTCATGCAAGAAATTGGTTGTGCTAGGCTTGATTCCTCTAATTTCTAAGTACTTGTGGAAAGACTTTTGGAGGCCCTCGTCCAAATCCCTGTAAGACAGGAACACAAAAGAAGTTCAGACAGGGTCTAGAAATTACACTACCAGAATATTGAACTGTGAAATGAAAAGATTCTGAGTGCAAGGTGCGGAGACTTACTGGAAGTCTGGTCCTTCGTATGCAATCTGATCCTCGCTGGGTTCCGGATTCTTAACAGACAAGCTGTCAATGACGACCTCATCGGGGTAAGCCACACAACTGAATTCCAGATAGGGCCCATCCTTCTTGTAAACACTGACTGAAAGCGGAATGCTTGACTGAGATGCTCTCTCACTCTCATCGTCGTCGTCACGACCATCATCATTTTCTTCCCCGGTGACCAGATCAGGCATGTGCACCTCAACCTTAATTTCCTCACCTTGATATGTCCTTTCAAGCATTATAGTCTGCTGTCCCGGCTGATCAAGTATCTTAAAAGGGAAATTACTTGGAGCCTCATCAACCTGTCTCTATAACACAAAAAAAAAAGTGTGATCATACAACTACTTTTCCGAATTTCAACAAGAAACTCCCAAAATAAATCATAGTTTAAATATAACTTTTGTACCTATAGTTGTATTCAAATTTGATCTGTCCAGATAACATAAATATTTTCGTACAAGTCCACATAGTTTTATGCTTTAGTGACCAAATAAAGAAATAAATAAAACTATAAGGACCAATACTTCATAAAATTATGAATAATTAATTATAAAAAAAATTACAATTCAAGGGGCAAGTGGTGAAAAGAATACAATATTGGTATTTAATGGCAAGAACAAAATAAAAAAGAGTAAAGCACATCACATATAAGAAAGAAGAAAAAAAAGGCACTAAATTTATGATACACACTTCAAAAGAAAAATGACACTACTAAAATTAAATAATGCATAGAAGTTTTTATGTGAAACAATGCTACAGCAACATTTTTTAGTCAACGAAACATCAAACCAGTAGAGGGAGCTAGAAATAATAATCAACCATCATAATAATCATTGAATTGAGCTGATTACCGAATCCCTTTCATTATCAAGATAATCATTTCACAGAATGATGAAGAAAGAAGAGCAAAGAAACTTACAGTGTGATTGTCGGTTTCCTGGGCGCAAGTGATCTCCGATTCGATGACGCGGAGAAGGTTCTCGTCGGAGGTGGGCTTGTTCTTATAAGCCAAAGAAGAAAAACCGAACGTCGGAACCGCCGAGTCCTTTTGCACGTTCTGGTTGATGGCGCTCAACAAAACGGTGCGGTAGCTACTCTGCCGCTGAGTGTTCTTCAACAATTGCCCTGCAATCACAAGAGGCCTTGCGAGAGATCCAGACCTGCGAAGAATCGAGCTGAACGCCATCTCCGAAACTGAGGGGAAAGAGAAAAACAGCCGAAGAGGGAATGGGGTTTTAATAGGGTTTAAGAGATTTGGGAAATTTTCAAACCCTAAAACTTGTAGTAATGTTACGCAAGTGAAGCTCTCTAGTATTCGGCCCATTCTCTTTTTCGGACCGGTCCATAAGGGAAAGGAGTATTAACATAGCCAACAATAAACTTTTAGCCAACATATCCGGATTTCCATAATTGTTAAAAGGAAAAACAAATGTTTTTATCATAAACTTTGCGAACGCTGACAAGAGTACTCATCAAACAAAAAAAAAAAACTAATGTTGCCATAATAAAAAATGAATTCTATGTGATAAAAATGCCAAAACTTTAAACAATAAAACTTAGAATAATGTTATCTATGACTGATTTTGTTATGTTAGACTAAATTAGTTGAACTTAGTTACCAAAAAGACTTAAATATGTAGATTATTCTTATTTTATTCATTTCAAGATCTTACATTTCCTTAGAAAATATTTGTTGAGTTATTATAGCTTATATATCATGTATTCTTTATGTACTCTATATCATGTATTCTTTATGTACTCTGACTTAAAAATAATTACAATAATAAGTCTATTATTGATAAAAAAAAAATCTAAGTAACACTTAGGTTTTTTTTGTGTGCATAATCACTTAGTTGGGTATTTTGTTAAATTGAGAATAATTATGCAAAACAATAACTAGGTAGAGGTTGTAGTTCTTGTTTTAATTGGAGGCGAGATTCGAACCCCCGACACTTATTTAAAAGAACGAGTGAGCTGACCACTCGACCAACCCAAATTGATTCTATTTAAAAGTTTACTTCATGAATTATAACTCAAAATTATTTAGTTACATAGTCAACAATCGCATTAGAAAAGCTCAAAATAATTGTCACCATTGTTGAATATTGTTAATGACTTGGACATTGTGCCTCTTCTTAATTAGTCGGTAAATTTTCTTCTAAACAATGGCTGTAACCTATATAGGCTATAGCCTATAGTGAATATGATAGTTTGTTCATTTCCCTTTATATCTCCGTTAACTTAATTTTATTCTACTCTGCACGTTAATAATTTTAGTTTCGTCGTGTTGTATTTTTTTTATTAAGAAGCACGAATATTTTTTATTGAATTGTCGTATTTACAAGTCAAATACATTTTAGATACAACAATTATTTAATATATAGGCGTAGGCTTTTTTATATTCAATTACATCATAATTAAAAAATAAAAAACAAATAGATCCTTCATTTTTTATTTTGAAAACAAATAAATCATCAATTAATTAAAAATAAAAAACGTTTCTACTTTTTAAAATATTAGACATCTAAATCTTTACAAATGATCTATTTGTTTTTATATATTTTAGACGAAAAAATTTAAATATTTTATATTTAAAAAAAAATATTGTTATATTTTTAATTAATCAAAAACTTATATATCTTTAAATTATAAAGTCAAAAATTTATTTATCTTAAAATATCTATTTAAAATTATCTCATGTATCTATGTGTGTATATTTAGTATATATGTGGTGTATCTGTATTTTACGAAAATTAAAATTAATATATTAATGTATCTCATATCATGTATTGTGTTTGTATCAATATTCGTAAATTTTTGTTATATAATTCTATTTTATTATATATTTCTAGCTATTATCGTGTTATAATAACAAGAGTCAGAACTCGAAAGTGTTCAGGTATTAGAATATATATATATATATATAGTGAAAGTTCTCAATTATTGATACACAAAGAAGTGTTTTATTGGATTTGTTTGGATGAGATTTTATAAAAAATATTTTTAAAAAAATAAAAATAATTTTATATTTAAATATTTTATGTAAAATATTTTTTTATTTAATAATTATATTTGGATATAATAATATAAAAAATATTTTTTGTTTATTTATCATATTAAAAATATTTTTTAAATAAAAAAGATATTTTTAAAAAGATATAAATTATAATTTTTAAAAGATATTTTTTAATTTTTTAATATTTTTATTTTTACTACTAAAATTTTATCTAACATATTATTAAAAAATTTTAAAAATTAATTTTTTTTAATAACTTAAAAACATCCAAATAAACACAATATTATAAAGAGATTTTTGCTATAATTGTTAAGATTTAAGAACAATTTTGAACAACCAAAATCCCTTCCCCCAAACCCCACCTACCCAACCCAAAAAAAAAAGCACTCCCTAAGTTCTTTTAATAAATTTATTTTAAAGGTTTTAACAAATGATTTATATTAAGCCCACATTTCAGCACAAAACTCATTGCAAAATGAAAAATTTTAGGAGCTAAGCTATTTTTTCCCCATAATTGATGATATGACCAACAAATTTCGTATACATATTTGTCAAGTTTTTGCACACATATATTTGAGTGATGTACGCATGAAATAGTATACTCTGCATACACACAAATCACAAAAAAAAAAAGTGTATGTGACTAATGTTTTTCAGTCAACATATAATTAATAATAACTAGATGTATTTTAATTAGAAAAAATATAGGGTACCAACATATTATTTACCAATTTATTACCAAAAATAATTAATTATTATATTTTAAACACATATATAAAGAGACACATAAAAAAATATATCTATAAATACACTTCTATTAAATACAGCTATAGAAAAGATATTTTTATTAGACACATTCACAAAGACACTTCCAGTAAATACAGTTATAAATAAGAGTTGGCAGAAATGCAGCAGTTGGTAACGTAACGGAATTGTTTTAATTAACATGTAGTCTACTTGTTTCTTAAATAATCTTTTTCACTTATTTTTAAAAGTATTAACAAGTTTAATAACCCGTACCATGCATGTGATAAGATAGAAATTATAATTCTAAACTTTTGTGTTAAAATTAATTTCAATTATAATAATTTAATTAATAAAAAATAATTTGTATGCATTTTTTTAATATAGTGTTAATTGTATTAACTATAAAATAGTTATTTATTCTACTTTTTTCAATAAATCAAACATATATACTTAATATGAACATAAATAATCTAGTAATACTTAAATTCACTATCAAAGTTTATATGTTGGTTTACTCTGAAGTAAGAACATATCAAAATCAACTCAAAATAAAGTACAAATTAATAGAGAATCCTAATGCAAAAAGTTTTGCAATAAACAATAAATAATTTAAACCTACTGAATAACAATTCAACGCTATCCTTTGATACCTGTAAAATATATATCTGAAACAACATTGTATCAATGTTAGTATATAAAATTATATGATTAACGTAATTATAAAATTGTTTATCAGGAGAATAAAATAATACGGATTTTTATGATAATTTTAATATTCTCAAGCTATTAATGTACAATAAGAATGCATATCCATTAGCTCCTAGAATTGTTAAATTTTTTTAATTGATAGTAATAAATTTTAATAAATAAATAAATTTAAGTAAGACATTTTGTTATTACCTTTTTATTATAAGCTCTCAAAAACTTTTCTATATACCACATTCATCGTGCAGTTATCTTCCAAGTGCACATGATCTTGCAACAGCAGCACTTGTAGACCATCTTTACTGGTTACCCTTAGTAACGTAACATACAATTGACCATGGGTAAAAACTGGTCTTGGAAGGTAAATTCCAACTTTCGATAGAGTTTTTCTATGGGACTTATTTATTGTCATTGCAAATGACATGATAATTAAAAATTGTCTTCTTTAAAATCTGATGGATAATGTTTCATTATTTGGAATTAGATTTAGTATTGAGATAAGAACAATATTTCCAGCTTTATTATCGGTTAAAGTTTTGCACTCTATCACATAATTTTGGGGTAAATAGAGTTTAGTTGAACTGTGTCTGTATTAGAAAAAAAAACAAAAGGAGTTGTATAGATATATGTTTTGCAATATTTATTTACGTTAATTTTTATTTTTCATAAGCTACTGTTACTTTTAAAATATCTATTTAATATATCATATGTTAATATTAATAGTATTTTTTAAAAAGATAGTTTTAAAAATAATTATAACATGATTATAAATATAATATAAATAAATATGTCAAATAAAGGGTTAAATCAATATGCTTACTAATGCCCTTGTTAAATTTTGCAAATTGGATAATTAATATGTATTTGGTTGCTTGGTGATCACATAGATAATTGAGTAGTTGAGTTGCAAATTAATTCTACAGTGTGCATTTAATTTTTTCTCATTTCTTAATAAAAGCAGAAATTAACAGAAATAAGTAATAATATATAATAAAAAAAGATTTTGCATATGAATAGATAATAATCTATTGTTACAAAACAAATTATAATTGTAAAATTTTAAATCTTCACATATTGCAAATCATGGAGATCAACCACAATATAATGGCCACTTTTTCCTATTTTTGACCATGATATAAGTTCTCCTTTTCCAGTCAAGAGTCTAATAACATCTAATTAAAAAAACGAATTAAAAGCATGAAATTAAAGACAAATAAATGAACAACACAATAATAATAATAATAATACAAATTAACTACGTACCAAATAAGTTAGCCTTTTCATTTGTTTGTCTCAATATATCAGCATGTGATCGAGAAAATTGAAATGATTGTCAGGAATGTTACGATCATCGATCGTATACGTGACTCCTTCTTAAAAGTTATTCTACACACATGTGCAGTCGGAAGATAAATTCTGTTTGATTCCTCAATCAGAAAATTTTGAGAAGACACAAACCTTCCCCTTGATTAAATCATTCTCAAATATCTTTGTCAAATAATTTTTGTTTGAACAATGAATTTTATCACACTGTAAAACAAATTAAAAATGAAGACCATTAGCACTTATAACTCTATTAAATCACTTGAAGAAATCATAGAGGATAATCAACCTACCTTATCATCCATGAGAACCATTTTTAGGTAAGCTATCTTACTCTTGTCAAATTTGGATGAGACTTTCCATAACCTTATAATCCTTGCCTTTATTTTTCAAACCTTTTCATTACATAATCTATTATAGGTAATAATACTGTTGATAGAATCATAGCTTGTAGCCATTAGGTATTAAAAATAATAAAGAGAAAAAAAAAATATGAATGAGGTACGAATTTTCAAAAATTGACTATTACGACTTATATATATATATATATATATATATATATATATAGATTTTTAATGAAAATATTTGCTACAATTAGAAAAAAAATTATATAAATAGAGACACCTATATATATATATATGTTATTCACATTAATTATATGCCAAATTTTTTGAAAGAAATAAAAGAGGAGATATATAAATATGTATAATATTAATGCTATATATGAAGCAGGTTTAAATTGTTATAATTATAGAGACTTACTATAATTATATCAAATTTAATTATGACTATAAATAAATAAAATAGATAACGATCAATATTATTTTTTTTATATTCAAAATATACTGTAAAGATAAAAAATAAAATCACTAATGATTAAAAATTTGAGTGAAAACAAAACTCGATAATAAAAATTAAATTTGTTAACTAATTAATTTTATGTCCATATTATTATTATTATTATTATTATTATTATTATTATTATTATTATTATTATTATTATTATTATATACTGATTAAAATTATAAATATGTACTGATAAAATTATTACATATGAATGAGAATTAGAACTATATCAATTATATCAACTATATTAATTATTATTATTATTAGTATTATTATTATTATTATTATTATTATTATTATTGAATAATGATGATAATTTACGTGAGAATAACTTTTACCTATAAAATATCTAAAATTAAATAATATTCAAGTATAACTAGGTGACAATTATAATTCAAATTATTGCATATAAAGTCACGTGAATTATTATTATAATTGATATAATTGCTATATATATACTCTCAGTATTATCAATTATCAATTTAACTATATCAATCATATTCAAATTATTAGTCAATAATTTTAATGCAAATTCTTGCTATAATTAAGTTATTCTTATGTTATTATCTTGTATTAATCGTTATAATTAATTCAATAGAGATATTTATTCAATATATATGTTATTTATATTAATTATATGTCAATATTTTTAAGAAAGAATTAAAAAAAAGATATATAAATATATAATATTATTACTGTATAAAAAATAGATATAAATATATATATAATGTATTATTAAAAAAATAAAGCCTATATATAAGAATAACGAAAAACTCAAGTAAGAATTTATTGTTGGTTTTTATGGTTTCTATTACGTTTAATGAAAATTGAGCTGTCTAAAAAGTAAATATTGAAGTGATTACTATATCATTTTGTTATTAAGGTAATTACTTATTATTAAGGTAATTTATTATATAGATTTTAGTAAAACAAAAATAAATATGTAAATTACTTGTTATTAAAGTAATTTTTTATTATATATAATAATTACACATATATTAATTTTGTTAAAATTATATAATTTTGTTATATCATGATTAGAATTATTATCTTCTATCATGATTAGAGAAATCTCGGACAATGAATAAGAATATTATACTTGATATACACACAGTGGCGGAACCAGAAATTTCATAAGAGGGGCCAATTAAATATAAAATATAACAAAAAATTAACAAAATATGATTTGTAGCATATATATCAAAAAAGTAATTATATTATATAAAAGTTAATGTTCAACTACATACTTTAAGATTTTGACATTTTTAAACTTGCTCGACGATGTTTCATGGAACTAAAATCATCAATTATCATCTCTGAAGTAAATTTTGAAGCAATTTCCTTTTCAATATATACAATCATACAATCTGCTAAAAATTCATCTTTCATCTTGTTTCGAAACCTTGTCTTAATAATCTTCATAGCTGAAAAGGCCCGTTCAGTTGTTGCTGTTGTCACAGGGAGAGTCAAAACAAGACGAATTAATCTATCTATTAAAGGATATATATTTGATTTTCCTGTCTCTGTCAATTTTTGACACAATTCAGCAAGAGTAGACAAATTCTGAAAATCTGGAGCTTTAACCACATCAAGTTCATAATGTTGTAACTCATAATCCAATTGAATCTTTTCTTGCTCAGAAAAATCTAAAGATAGAAATTCTTTGCAAGATTGCATATGTTGCAAACACTGAATAACTTGAAAGCATCTTTAGGATCTAAAGATGTACTCAATATGAGGAGCTCGGTTGCTTGCTCACTAAATCTACTATTTAGCTCTTTCAATTAAAAATCTATCACGCTAGTAAAAATGTCAACACGATAGTGGTGTTCAACAGTGACAACATCCTTTTTACGACGAGACCGAATTATGTCACTAAAAGAAGCACCCATATCAAGTATCTGAATAGCATGATCATTGCAGAAAGAACCAACTTTCTCCAAAAGTGCTCCCCAACTACTATCTCTTAACTGTTGAATCAATGACTTTGTACTAGAAACCAGATGCATAGCATTCAAAATGTCTTGAGATTTTTGTTGCAATACTTGACAAAGTTTATCAGTGATTCCCATGATTTCTTTCATCATATGTAAAATGAAAACAAAATCAAATGATAATAAAGATTTAAGAGCATAAGTAGCATCACCACGTTGAGAATATGTAGATCCATTAGTAGCCAAATCTTCCAGAACTGAAGTTGTTGCTCCAAACATACGTAAAAGGATACAAATTGAGTTGAAGTGAGAGCTCCACCTAGTATCTCCTGATCTTTTTAATGTGCCAATTCGATTTGCTCCCCTTCCTGTTTCAATTTGATTAGTTGCAACTAAATGAGAAATTTCAGTTGCATAAGCAGATCGTAATTCATCATTGCATTTGCAAGAGCACACAACATTGATAATATTACTCAAACTTTGGAAAAAAGCATGAACATCAACAACTTCTTTAGCCGCGGCAACAAGAGCTAGCTGTAATTGATGAGCAAAGCAATGAATATAATATGCATAAGGACATTCTTGAATAATTAAAGCTTGTAACCCTTTCCACTCTCCACGCATATTACTAGCTCCGTCATACCCTTGACCTCGAACATTTTGAATGTTGAGATTGTGATGAGATAATGCAGAATAAATCTCTTGTTTTAGAGTAGCAGAAGTAGTATCTTTGACATGAACAACATCTATTAGCCTTTCTTTGACAAATTCATGCTTATCAACAAATCTAACAACAAGTGCCATTTGTTCTCTTCTAGATTCATCTCTAGCTTCATCAACAATCAAACAAAATTTTGCATTACCAATCTCATTGCGAATTTCATTTTGCACCTTTCTAGCAAAAACATGTAGAATTTCCTTTTGAATAGAAGGTGATGTGTATATTGCATTTTGAGGAGCATTATCCAAAACAACTGCATCCACTTCTTTATTGTAAGAAGCTAATAATTTTAACATTTCAAGAAAATTTCCTCGATTCTGAAACTCATGACTCTCGTCATGTCCCCTAAAAGCACAAGCTTGAAACGTTAACCATCTGACAGTATCAATAGAGGCTTTAAGACGCAATCTATTGCTTAAAACTTGTGAGTTTTGCTTAGCCAATACTTTGTCAATGTGACATAATTGATTAAGCAAATCTTTACAAGACTTAACAGCAATATTATGAGGAGAATTAAGAGATTTACTCACATGAGATAAAGATGCACAATCCTTTCCATTATTCACTTTTTTCCAATTGCGAAATCCTCCTGATGTGAATGGACTTGATTTTCTAGAAAATAAATAGCATGGAAGACAAAATGCAGCATCCACTTCTGGCGAATATTCTAGCCAAGAAAAACTCTTAAACCAATGAGCTTTGAAACGACGAGGATGACTTTCTAGACCAGAAAGAGGGTACTCATCCATAATAAATTGATATGGTCCAAACTTTATGTATGCTCTACGGATTTCATCTTGTTGATTGATAGGATAATTTCAAATTTGCGGACGCTTTCCGGGATCATGCATCAATGTATCAATATTAACTTGATCTATTTCAGTTCTTGTTATTTTGGAAGCAGGGGGTTGAATATCTTGCTCAACAAGTTGTGTCACAGGTTGTTCAATAATATTTTGAACATTATTCAAAGAATCTGAAGCTGAATTTTGTTTATCATATATTCTCTCTTTTCTCTTGAAAAATGAGTGAATTGTTTTCATCTTTGACATTTTTAACTTGAACTATCTAACAAAAAAAACAAAAATAATTGCATATATATTATTTTCTTTTAAAAAAATAGTAAACCTATTGAGCAATAACAAATAATTTTAGAAACACAAATATATAATAACCAAAAATAAAGTTATTGAATTACCTGATTATTTTTTTATTCCAAGTCTCACCCAAAAATAATTCTATTGAGTTTTGCCCTCACTTCAATCTTTGAACACTGTCCATTATAAAAAAATAAATTAATTATTTTAAATAAATAATATAAATAATACTTGACATTGTTATTAACTTAAAAAAATTGAAATATACCTCTTTGAATCTTTGTTGTGCATTCAATGGTTAATATTTTGCTGTTCACTTCTCTTCAATGATTTTTCTTCATATGTCTTGTTTTGGTATGGAAAGAAAATTAGAATGAGAAGAGTAGAAGACCAAAAATTTAGAAACCACTAAAAGAGAGAGAAAAGTGGCGCTGCCTCTGATGGTTTGAAACAAATATTTGAAAAATGTACTAGTGTTACTTTAATTAATAGTATGAGTTTGGGCTAGTATAATAAAACCATTTTTATTAATTATTAGAATGAGCTATTTGTTAACAAGAGCAACAATAATTCAAATATCTAATACATAGTGCAGTTTTTAATTATTTTAATTTATAAAATTTTGTAACTTATATTTTTTTCAATATTATATATAAAAATAAATTTAATATTATTAATTATTACTATTTACTATTTTTTTTAAATTTTGGGGGGATTACTACTAGAAAACTAGTTATTACAGACGGATATTTCCGACGGATTTTATCCCACAGAAATATAAAAAAAATTTCAGAGGGTTTTTTATCGGAAAATAAAAAAAATGGATTAGCATAAATTATAGACAGAAAAAAAAATCCGTCGATAATTCCATCGAAAAAATTAATTTTTTTCCGTGAAAAATGGTTACAGACGGAAAATCCGTCTATAATTAAATAGACAAAACGGTGCGTTTTGTTAAATTATTACCGATTGTAATTTAAATTTTCCGTCGGTAAATATTGAGATAACTGAAATCTTATCTCTATCCACTCGATCCATTTACACTCTACCCATGTCAAATGAGCTTCTTCCTCTCTCCGTCACCGAGTTGCTTCTTCTCTCCATCACACCAGCTTCTTCCGCCGCTGTCGCTGCCGCTGGCGTCACAGATCTCTCTCCGTCGTACCATGCGTCGCACGGGCTCCCTCCGCCGCCGCATCCAACCCTAACCCCAGAGCTTCGTCGCGCCTCCAACCCTAATTCCAGAACTTCGTCGCGCTTCCAACCCCTTCTTCGCCGCTCCCTCCATCGACGCTCCCTCCGTCTCAAAGCCTCCGTCGTGCTCACTCTCTCGTAAGCCTTCAAACGTCGCTCCTTCCTCCATGGCTGAAACCCGTAACGCTCTGTTTTTCCTCCTACGTCGCCGGTCTCTGTCTCCTCCTGCGTGTGGCTATGCTGAAGCTCCATGGGAAGGATATACAACGGATTCCATGGGTGAAGCTTTACCACAGCTACAGAAGTACCGCGAGACTCGATTGAAGCAGTACAAGAACTACGAGAACCTCTCGTTCTCGTGAGGATCTCGACAAGGTGAACACCTCAGCTGCTTCACGCTTTCACTTCTGATTCAGATGAAATTATGAATACTAATTCTAATTCATTTTTAAACTCCCTGTTTATTTATTTATTTGGCAGGAGTGTTTGGAAGTGCAGAAGGAGAGGGCCTTCTGTATTGGCACCACTTGGGTAATGATCACCACATGTTTGATACAATGACTGTGATGTCTTTTACCTTCATTTTTATCCCTTTGTTCTACGATACATCACATTACAAGAATGTGTTTTTTTTATCCCTTTAGTTTTTCTATAAATTACTTATCTTCATATTCAGTGATGTGCAGATTCTCCTTACATGGAAAGGGTACTTTGTACTGTTCAATTTGTGTGTTTGTTCTATAACTTGAAAGCTTATGGTTACTTCTTAATGACGGTGTTTCTGTTTATTTGGTTGTTTGACTTGTATTAGTTTCAGATTAGTTTTCCTTTTGCTGATATATATGTCTGCCACTAACCTCTCTTTTTAATTTAGATCTACAACTGCAGTTGTCCTGAGGTGAGAAGAAAGTATCAGTTTAGAAAATTAGATAAACCAATGCTCAAGAGTAAGACTAGATAAACACGATAGAAAATTAGAATATGCTTTTAATGCAGTTTATCTATCCCCTTTTGTCTTTTTTATTTTGGGGGAAAATTGTTATTTCAAAACTTTCTGTTGGTTTGTTGTTTCTGATCCTGAGATTCTTATTGTTTGTGTGATCCTAGAAATCATCTTTTGGATCGATTCGAGTGGTGTATATGGCGAAGCAAAGTGTTTATCCTAATAAGGAACATGAAGGGATTGCTCACAATTCTTCAGGGCCCTGGTGGAGTCTCTTTGGATCTCAATATGGGGAATCTTGTGGCCAAATGAAACCCTTTTCACTGGAGATTCCTAACTATGTTGATCAAATTGCCACCGACAAGCAATCGGCGAGAGGAGCTGAAAACATATCTGGGAAAGGACATACAACTCAGTTTACCATCTTTCCAGGTATTTCAATTGTGTTCTAAACCAAACTGTGAATAGTTAATTGATAAATGAATATATAAAGCTGTGTATAGTTTGGGAAACCAAAGATAAATTAGAGAATATTCTTTTCTATTAAGCCGTGGATGGTTAGAAAGTACTTTGGAGTGCATCTTTTCTAAGGTCACATGGTTAGATAGCTCTGATATGAGGACCTTTTTTGTTGTTAAGTTAAATTATTTGTTAAGGCATTGGTGAAGCTTCTTGTTATGAATGGCGGGTCACAATTAATGCAAGGAAATGGATTTTTCATTTGAAATCTGAAGACTTTAAGATAACCTTTCAAGAGGGTTTACTGATATCAAAGTGAAATCGTGTTCTGCTTAGTGACTTGTATTTAAATTGTTGTGACACTACTGCAAAGGAATTGAATAAACAGACATGCAAGAGGTTATATGCAGAACCATGTTATGAATTCGGCTCACCAAGCTCTTGATGCCTGATTCTATTTCCATTGCTTATTTCATCAAACAGTTCATAACATCCATTTTCAATTATTACTTCCTTTTCCAAAAACAATAAAAAAGCAAAAATAAGCTAAATTTTTTCATGAGGTATTAAATTTGGTATCTGTAGTTCAAGATCTGATCTAGCTATAAAGTTTTATGATAAACAAATTAGGAGTTTGTCATCAAAATTAGCGATCCCATCCGATGAGTGTTCTTTCAAATATGACTCACCAACCATAGAAAACAGAATCAATCTTGCTGCTTGCTTAGTCGTCTTTTAGTTATGCTATATATATAGTTTAATTATTTTATATGCATAATTAATACTGCATGGCTTTGTGTGTTAACCAAAGACTAAAATAAAATGCTTTGAATCATAGAAACCTGATGAAGCATATGGACCAGCATGGAATTCTTTGGTTTGCAAGGACTTTAATTTGGATCCTGCATTACACATTTGATTTATATGAGTGTTTTATATTCTTCTATTTCTAGGAAAAATACAAGATTATTTATTAAAGGAGCATATAAAAACAATGACTATGATGCTTCTCCAAGATTATTTATGGTTGTTCCATTTATCTCAGTTACCTTTGAGAATATGTAGTGGTTGTTGAAGTACATAACAACTAGCATAAGGTTAATTTATCATGATATGTGTAACTGGTTTAACTCATCCGCATTGATTAAAAAGGAAGTGATAATCTGCAGCCTAAGGACTAAAATGCAACAAACTAATTGCCATTTAAACCTCAGGATGCAGATTAGCTAATCCTTAACCAATAATAATTCACACTATATACTCCCACTGATATAAACAAATGGAAGAAGCTAAGAAACAATGTAAAAGAAGAAAATAAATGTTCGTAGTATTTGGCTCTATGTAGTATGGATTGTGTTGCACTGTTGCTAGGCTGCTAGCCATGCTTTATAGTCATTTGCTGTTTTTTAATATAATATATATATATATATATATATATATATATATATATATATATATATTATGTGTGCAATGATTTCTACCATTAGATGTGTTTAACACTTGATTTAAGGGTTGAATGATGTGTGCTAGCTTAGTGTACAGAACAGAATGAGCATGAGTGAAGTTTTGATGTTGCAAAACTTGTGTAGATTGAGAGACGTGGACTCCCTTTGACACCGGAGTCATTGGCGAGTATTCCGCCTTTTGCATCCATAACATTCAATACTGATGATGGTAATGGTGGAGATTGCAAGCCTGAAGTAGCTAAGACTGGTTTGGGCTCATCTGCTGCTATGACAACTGCTGTAGTTGGTGCTTTACTTCATTACCTTGGGTAGCGTTTGTTTCGGAGACAGGACACAGAGACATGGACAGCACATCTTTAAAAAGCGTTTGGAAGCAAAGACATGGACACTGAACATATTGTCTCCGGGACAGTTTTTTATACTTTTGTGTCCACTCTTTTACGAAGGACAATGATGGACACGGGATTTGGAAGAGGGACACGGACTGTTTTTATGAATTTTTTTCTTTTTTGTCCATGGTGCTATTTTTTATTATTCCACTGTTACTCCTTCTTATTTTTCTTATTTTGCGTTGTTCTCAGAAAGTACTTTTTTTTTTTTTCTCCATGCTCTTTTTCTATTTCTATGTTTTCCTTCTTTCTATTTTTTTTCTTTAGGTACTTTCTCTTTTTTATAGAAATTTTTATTGGACTGGCTAGTTTCTTTTTTCTTATCATTCTTACTTCAACATCATTTTAACCTTATATTATATTATTTGATTTGTAATAAAAATAATAACAAAAATAATTAGTTTTGAGACTTTTAAAAGATAAATATTATAAAGATAAAATTGATATTTTAAAATGTTAAAAAATAATTTATAAATTGTAATTGATTTTATATAATTTAAAGAAAAATTAATTTTTTGAAAAGAAAAATAAAATTTTAGATAAAAAAAATTAGTTTTCTAAATAAAAATAAATTTTTATGTGCAAAAATTAATTTTTTTTCCATGTAAAAATGGATTTTTTTGTAAAAGTGATTTTGTATTTAAAATTAATTTGGCTTATTAATCTAAATGAAAATTTTTATTAATCAAACTCAGATTTATTTTTTTTCTTAATATTAATCATATGTATTCTTACATATTAATAATAAATTTAAAAAAAATAATTATATTTATAAATTTTATTTTAATATAAATACTATTATATAATTTTTTATTAAAATTTTTGACTGCTTCAAATATTTTTTTCAAGTTCCTACTGTCTGTACTCCTATGTACTCTCATTCTTTATTAAATTAGTTTATATTAAAAAATTTGGAATCACATGGCTATTTTGGTCATTTCATATAATATTTTAGTCTTGTCCATGTGTATCCAAACATAATACTGGACATTACATTAGTGTCATATCCATCGTATCCAAACACGATACACAAAACATAATTTTTAATATTTCTGTCCTATTGTCTTTGTTTTAGTGTCCTGTTCTGTCGTGTCTCTACAAACAAACACTACCTTGGTGTCATAAAGCTTTCCTCTTCTAAAGATCAACAGGATAGGAAGGATTACACAGATATTGATTTGTTGCATAAAATAGCTCAAACTGCTCATTGTATTGCCCAAGGAAAAGTTGGCAGTGGGTTTGATGTTAGTTCAGCTGTGTATGGCAGTCAACGTTATGTGCGGTTTTCACCGGAAGAAATGTTTTCACCGGAAGTGATTTCTTCCGTACAAGTATTCAGCACTTACCCTTTTAATGTGTCTTGTGTTTTAGGCAAAAAATGCTTTAATTATGTTGTTTTGCTGACATTGCAGGTTGCAGCACAAGCATTGCCTGCACCAGAAGTTATCAGTGACATTCTGAATGGAAACTGGGACCATGAGAGGACTGAGTTCTCTATACCACCTTTGATGACTCTGGTAAGCAATTTAAATCTCTTATACCCCCACATTTTCCTTTTACTTCAGGTTGAATGACTTTCTTATCAGAAGAATATGAAGTCTATTGGTTAATATTCTGACTATATATTGTTTTTTTAGTTACTAGGAGAACCAGGAACTGGTGGTTCATCTACGCCATCAATGGTTGGTGCTGTAAAAAAATGGCAAAAGTTTGACCCTCAGAAATCCATGGACACATGGAGAAGATTGTCACATGGGTGAGGCTGCAGGTGTTCCTGTAAGTTCCTTTCATTGATTTGGCACTTATTATTAGGCTTCTTCTGGTTGGATGATGTTGATTATAAATTATATCTGCTGGTAGAATATCACTACTCTTTCCTTGCAATTCATGCAGATTGAACCAAAATCACAAACAAAACTTTTAGATGCTACACTAAACTTGGAAGGAGTGTTGTTGGCTGGAGTTCCAGGAGCAGGAGGATTTGATGCTGTCTTTGCTGTTACTTTGGGAGATTCAAGCAGCAATGTGACAAAAACATGGAGCTCACTAAATGTTCTTGCCCTTCTGGTTAAAGAAGATCCTTGTGGCGTTTCTTTAAAAAGTGCTGACCCTAGAACAAATGAAATCATTTCAGCTGTATCTTCAATTTATATTGAATAATTTATTGTAAATATTGTTTATTTTTAATACGATGAATTTGTTTATTTTTTGAAATATTATAAATATTCGAATATAAATTAGATAAAAATTTGTATTAAATTTATATTTATTTTGTATGAAAACAAGTTAATTTTGTAATTAGAAAAAATAAAAAAAAATTATTTTACCTTACAGACGGATTTACAGACAAATTTTCTGTCTATAATCATGATTTTCCAAAGTTTAAATTACAGACGGAAAATCTGTCAGAAAATCCGTTTGTAATTACAGACGAAAAATCCGTCTGAAAATCTATCTGTAATTACAGATGGAAAATTCGTCTGAAAATTCGCCTGTAATTACAGACGAAAAATCTGTCTGAAAATTCGTCTGTAATTACAGACGAAAAATCCGTCTGTAAGTTTGTCGCCTTCAGGAAATGGAGGGAGAATTTACAGAGGGAAAATCCGTCGGTAACTAGTAAAAATCCGTCGGTAATTTTCCGACGGAAAAAAAATTCGTCGGTAAATAATTTCTGACGAGACTTTTACAGAGGGATAATCCGTCGGTAATTTCGTCGGTAACCAAAAATCCGTTTGTAATAAAGACTAAATCTGTCTGTAAATCTGTCTGTATTTATCTATTTTCTAGTTGTGACCATGGCCACCTTAGGCCCCCCTAGATCCACCACTGTATACACAGATTGAAATAGAAATATATGTATTGAAATTTAGAAATATAAATTCTATTATATCTTTCTAAACAAACCTAAACAACTCTACACTAATAACACGTGCCATGTCGTATTTTTTCAAGACTTATATTTAGGAACATATAGAATTTTAACAATAATACACGGATAATTGAAATAGTTTATATACAGGTTTTTCAAGTTATTATTATTATTATTATTATTATTATTATTATTATTATTGGATAATGAATAAGAATTAGAATTATATCAATATTTTAAAATTAATATAATTAAAATAACTAAAAATATTTAAAATCAATGTGCGTTATTAATATCATAAGATTTGATCATTTTATGATTAGAATCAAATATTCTTATCATGATTAGACCAGTGCCATTATCATATCATTATCATATATTATTATTATTATTATTATTATTATTATTATTATTATTATTATTATTATTATTATTAAATATATTTTTAATTGACAATTAATAACTAGTTTAATAATGCATTAAATATTGATTTGATATAATAAAAATTGGCAGAAATTTAGTTGGTAACGTAGCGAAATTGTTCTAATTAACATGTAGTCTACTTGTTTCTTAAATAATCTTTTTCCACTACACCATATCCGGCAAATAGCAGCAGATATTTATATTAAATATACTTATTTTTGAAAGTATTAATTATATATTAACCAAAAACTTTTGACTACCTATCATTCTTGTTAGAAGGTATAATGAATGCTACAACGGAGTCTCCTTCTAGAGACCGTAGCCTCATTTTTTTAAATTTTTTTTGTTTAATGAATATGAGAGATGAGATATAAGTATATAACATAACATATATCTATTAAATTGATTTTGACTTTATATATAAATTAATTGGTTGTTGTTAACTTGTTATTATTTGACTGAGACGTTTTCAACGTGTATGTAAGACTACTAAGACTAACCTAATTCTTTAACCTTCCGAGACTAAATTAAAGCTGATAAGACTATATACAAGTAATAAGAAAAGGTAGTTGCCAGTCAACTTCATGTTGGAGTAGTTCAGTATAAACCCATGCATGCATGTTGCATAATCATTTGTATATATACAATATTTATACTTATATCCTATATAATTTAATGATGTATTTATAATGGATCAAGTTTCTATCCTTGATCAATTCATGTTATGTTAACAATGCAAGAGTGAAGGAAATACGTACTATATCTAGAATACTCATCAAACAATCAATAAGTCTTGAAGAAAAGTCAAAATATCTCTATCATATACCTCCATTTCTCCATTCTCTTTCTTTTTCTCCCACTTCCAACTTTTCTAGAAGAACTACTGTTGATTATTTAATGAATTCTAGTTGTATATAAATAATACTGCCTTAGTACTTAATTCCCACAATTAACTTTTTATGTTTATATTACTATAATTTAGGTTTAATTTGTATAGTTGCTGAATTCATATACATGTTTCTTTTTTTTTTTTGGTATTTAATTCATATACATGTTTCTGATTGGAGATTAAATTATCCTTCTGTTTCGGCCTGGCACTCGGGTTTCCAAAACTGGCCAAACGATAGCCTGATTCCTAGGCCAAAAAATTAGGCCTGGTACTCCGTATGTTCCAAATTAGGCCAAAAAATCAAAGATCGGTAACTAATATTCAAATTTAAATAATTCTCTTATCTTAGCTAATAAAAAAAGATAAAATAACAATACAAGCTATATAAAGGGACATTATACATTCATAATTCTTATTTATATCTGTTAGATTCATTTTGATTTGAACGTCAGAGTATTTTTGTAGGTACCATTCATGATATTCAAAGGTCTAATCGTGTCGTCATCAAGGCCGACGAGTCCCAGTCCTCCCATCAACATGTATAACGAAGTCTTATACACCTTCCATTTAAATCTTTTTCAAACTTCATTTAGTTGGGTGTTCATTGATAAGAGATTCATATAGTATGTATGGGATCTTAGGTTGAAACCTATTAATAAAACAAATAAATAAATAAGCATAAGATTAATAGCTGGCGCCTGTAGCTCAGTGGATAGAGCGTCTGTTTCCTAAGCAGAAGGTCGTAGGTTCGACCCCTACCTGGCGCGCATTCTTTCTTATTTTTTTTTTCTGCTCTAAAACTTTTCTATAAACTGAAGAAACTCCCATCACCAACCAAGCTAATAGGTCAATACATTAACTTATACCCTACTTTGATTTCAAATGGTTATTCATTAGATTAGATATTTTCATATGGGTATACACATGTAGGGCAAGGATATATCGAAGAAGACTATTATATTATCAATACCAATTTTAATTCTTAACAAGTACATACAGTTTTTTTATGCACTCGAAAATTACATTGTATATATCCTAAACTTGACTAAAAAAAGAAAAAAAAAAAAAGAAACGTATGAATTTTGCTATCTAAAAGCAATATATTTTTTTATTGATTTGTGCTAAAAATAAAATAGAAGTTCACCAACTGCCACAAATAAAACAAGCTTGATGATATCTATCCTTTAAGGCCATGATATCAGCATATGATTGTCTCTTTGTATATGAAGCTTTAGCATTTTGGAAGATCAGGAGGAGGTGGAAGCAGTGACTCGTTGGGTCCTTCTCCATTGTCTACCACGAATGCCATCTTAAGTCCCCAGGTTGTGTGTACTTCCAAGTGGCAATGAAGGAACCAAACCCCTTCAAAATTCACACAATATTGTATCCAACAACAATTAATTAGCCAAAACAATCTAAATAGACCTAGCTACCATGTTGATTATATTTTTGAGTGTTTAATTTGTACACTGTTAAGTGTCACTTGAAAATGCATAATAAATTAAACTATTTCATCTCAGTTGCACAACTATAAACTAAGCATAACAATGTAACGGTTTCAATTTTTTTCATTTATTAAATTGTGGGATAATTGACCTTTTTCTAAAAAATGGTTTAGAAATGAGCCAAACAATTAGATGTGGCAATGCATTCGATAGAATAAGGTTTAAACTCAATTTAACTTGAACCCACTCTAAATCTCTCAATCTGATTTTATCCAACTTGATTCATAAAACAAATTTATTTTCACTAAGACACGATATTTAATTTTTTTATATTTTATCATATCTTTATTTATGTACTAATAACAAATTAAGTTATTAGTTTGATTGCACTAAATATTTCTATAAAAGATTAGAATTTTGGTTTAATTATCTGATTGTTTGTTATATGTATATTTATTTTATCAACATACACATTATATATTAAAAGTGTGAATTGGACAAATAAAATTGGCCTAACACCCAAACCGACCCTATCTTACTCGTTGCGGATGTAATTGCCAAATTCTGCAAAAATACTATTTGTACACTAAAATTAGGAAAAAATGAGAAAAAGAGAAAGTAAATTGTTGGTACCTGGATTATCTGCCCTGAATCTTATTGCAGCCCATCCAGCATTTGGTACCCCAATTGTGTTCCTCTCAACAGGGTCAACAAGATTAAAGGTCAAGGGATCCTTCTCCGGGTCAAAGTTCCCTAGCCCTTGTCCAACAACAAAGAAATTGTAGCCATGCAAATGAAAGGGATGGTTCTCAGGTGCTATCATTGCAGTTCCTTGTAGCACAAGCTGAACACTTGAATTGAATTTCACCCTATACAATTTTGTTCCATTGTTGCTCTGAAGATTAGTTGGTTGAACCCCAGTATAATCAAAAACCATAGGTGGTCTTGGTGGAAAATCCTCAGTGAAAACACCAGGGATGTTATAGTAATTTGCTTCAAGGAGTGAAGTTGTTGGCATCACAAATGTAATATTGTTAATTGCAGATGCAATCCTTATCCCCTGAAGGCATGTATCACAAGGGTTAACCCCAACAGTTATTGCAAAGAAAAGGTCATGGTCTATGGTTAATGGAACTCTTGCAGGGTAGGTGTTTGTGTTAATGCTTCTTAGAGAATCAATGAATCTGAATGTTACTTCAGTTGCATTCACAGCTGGAATAGTGCTTAACATTGTTTTGGAGTATGGTGGTGTCCCTTTGTAGCGAAGCGTCGCCGTCGCCGTCAAGTTGTCGAAGCCAATTGGTGCATCCATGAATGGTGTTATTGCAATTAAGTACTTTCCAACAGGTTGGTTTGCGGTTAAAAGGACATTGGTGGTTTGGCCTGGACTCAAGAATATAGTGTCAATCTCAAAGGGCTTAACATAGGACGCATCTGCTTCAACCACTGTTAATTTATGGCCAGCAATTTTGAAGAACAGTTCATCGTTCAAAGCTGCATTCACTATGCGGAGTAGATAGGTCTTGCCACTTTCAACATGCAGAGTATATCCTGCAAATTAAAGGTTGGTAATAATATTTTACTGATGATTATTCAATTTTCAAATGTTATTATAACTTTGGAGCAATAATGTTAGAAGTCCATAACATACACTTGGATGATTATATAAAAAATTCCCAACCATGTTACATGTATAGCTCTACATCAAAATCGGTTATCAGTATAAAATATTAAATTACACATTAAAAATAAATTAAATTACACATATATTTATACGTAAATATATAATACCTGATTTTTAATATACACGTATTATTTTTTAAAAAAAATTATATTGATGATTCATAAAAAATTTGTAAATTAAATCCTAATTCATATATACCCTGGAAAATGCAACCGGCAACTGGTCCTGGATGGCCATTGATGGTGTGTGCATCTGATATGTTTGGTGGTCCACCGGATTTTGTGGCCTCATCAACCACTGCTTCGACATCCGATTTCCACCATTCACCTACACTCCACAAAAGAGTATATAGTATAAAAAGTATCGATAAGATAATTCAATACAAAGTAGCATAATACACAAGTTTTGGAGTCAAATGAAAAACATTAAAAGTTACCTAAAACAATTATCTTTTCATCGTCAGGTTTAGGAAATGGATAGGGAATGCCCCTTTTAGGCAAAATGACAATAGCACCATGCACTGTAGCCCTTAGCCAAGTGATATGTGCATGCCACCAAAGTGTTCCTCTTTGATCTGTGATGGTAAAGTTGTAAATATAGCTCTGCCCTGGCTGAATTGGACATTGTGTTACATATGCTGGTCCATCATACCAACCACTTCGAAACTGTTTGATTCCATGCCTATATGGTAAGTCCAAAAATAAATCATCTAGTCAAATTTTCTCTGTTTTTCTTATTATTTTATTTTCATCATATCACTATACAAGTTTTCTGAGTTCCTTGCAATTTGTGTAGTAATCTCTCACCAGTGGAGTGTAACATTGTAGGGAACATGATTTGTGACCCTTACAATGACAGTGTCATCCTCCCTTGCATGGATAGTTGGCCCCGGGAATTGTCCATTGACTGTCACAAATGATTTTGTTGAGCAAAGCTTTGTTGTGTTCTTCAACACCACCTGGCATCACCAACATAAATTCTTTGCCTTAAAGACATCAAGATTCCTAGTCACAAATGTGTCTCCATTTATCTTTACCTTTTCAACGGAGAATCTTAGTAATATACATGCCTATCTTAGTGATATACATGCCTACCCTATATTACGTATACACTAAAAATCAATCAGCAAATCAGTCACTCGTATAAAATATATATTAGAATATAAAATATATATTGAAAATGAGTTAAATACATATACAAATACATCATTGATTTAGTGACTAATTTTTTATGTATATATAATACTTTTTAGGAATAATTTATGATATTATGTCAACATAATAATATGATTTTAATTTGTATACACTTTGGGTGCTCAATTAGGTGCTGTCATACAAGGAAAATCAAAATCAGTTAACTTTAATAATTATTATCTCAAAAAATATTTTTATTTACATGGTAATGGTAATACATGATCAGATATTTAATGTAACAAAATTATATGACACTATATATAAACTTCAATAATGTTTAAATACCTTTGATATTTGAAGTTAATTTTTATCTCAAGTCACTTATCATGAGGCAACAAATTAAAATTGAGCATGGAAAATGTGTTCATACTAATTGGGTGCAAATTAAACAAGTAGGGAAAACTTTAGTATTTATTATTATCTTAAAAAGATATCACTTTTAGTTAAGTAGATGTCAATAAAAAAATACTATCGATGTAAGTGTATAGATACTAAACTTCAAAAGCCATGCATTTGAAGTTAATTTTTCTTCTCATGCATGCCATTTGTTATGAGGCTACAAGGCATGGGAAAACAAACTTACACTGAACTTGTAATGACGAACCAATGAGTGAACAAACGATGGAAAAAAAAGAGCCGCCATAAACATTATTGCTAGAAGGCGTGGCTCCATTTTCTTCATCATCATTACCACCATTCACCAATTAACTTTTCTATGTGCTCAAATTCTTCTAATGACACTTATATTATAGTCTCTCATTTATGAATTAATTAAAAATATGACCAGGTACCTTAGCATATATATAATAGAACAATGTTTTTTGATGCCATGTCATTTTACAAAAAGTAGGTGAGACTATAAATAATGCCGGCCACATGTATTATAATTTTATTAACCAAGCTTTCTTGCATACTACACAATGGAGCCCTCCCCATGATGTGTATGCATTTGTGCAATTTTCAGCTGACATAAAGCTTCTTATGAATTGAAAAATACTTCCCAGCTGAAAATATATATACTTTTTTTATTTTTTATTATTTTTCTCATTAGTTAGTGCCATTTGCATGTTTTTTTTTTTTTCCCCTTACCTCCAAATCACCTCTTTTTTGTATGTATTATTGGAAACTTATTAAGCTCTTCCAGAAGATTTACATATATATTGTTAATTATTACAGTGCTGGATTAAAGCTGTTTTGACAATGATCATTTCAAATTTAGTGAGAGGCCAGCAAATAAATGTCAATAGCAATGGAATTTTGTTGTTGAGATATGGTTTTCAGTTCATGCACTACTTCATGACCTTTTGTGGATAGCTTGTTCCTTTTAACTGCATATACAGCAACATATCAAATTTTCTCATTGCCCATTTGTAGTGCACTCAAAATTCTTTGATTTCTATTTTTTGTTGGCTATTATTCCTTTTCACCACCATAATGACACAAATAATAATCCTTCAGGAATCAATATGAAAATATATTATTTAATATTCATGAATAAGTTTTATTTTTTAATTATTTTGTTATATAATAAATTTGATTATTCTAATAGCTGATTATTTTTTTTAAAAAATATGTAAAATAATATATATAAATGTACATAAATACATAACAATTAGTTTTGTGTTTACGAAGATCTTTTTATTTTTTATTTTTTTTGGGTAATCATAGAGTAGACAATATTTAAAAATTATCAATTTCATAGGAGTAAATTTAATAAATAATTTTATGTAAAAATACTAATTACCTTATAATTTTTGTTTTACTTAAAAACAACCTACCTTACAACACATATAGATGAAAATGAAAAACTTTGGATTGAAAGTAAAATATAATAGACATATATCCCAACATATTATCCATTTGTTCATGGTATCTTTTTATGTAATTAAGTAAAATAAATTCAAAAATATTAGGTGTCCAAGTCTTTTGAGTAACCAAATTATTTAAAAATAAAAATCTATTGCTGCTTCTTTTTTTTCTTACATTCATTCTTCCTTCTTCAACGTACCGTCCGTCGTCATCTTCATTGTCATTACTGCTGTCTTCTTCTTCTTGATATTGTTATTATTTAATTTTTTTTTTCTTCATCATCCTCTCTTATTATCATTATCACCATCCTCATCGTTTTCATCATCTTCTTCTCTTATAAATGTTTAAAAAATTATAACACATAAATTTTGATGTGCAATACATAAATTTCAATGCACAACACACAAATTTTAGTATACAGCAGAAAAATTTGTTAAGGATCACATACCCAAAACATTGACCTCGAACCTTTATAGTGAACAACACAAAAATCTTGTTGCATAGCATAGAATTTTTTATGTGCAGCATAAAAATTTTTGAAGGATTCCATATTCAGAACATTGACTCATTCAGCTAACAAAATATATTTGCAGTAAAAATTTGTGCTATGTACAAAGATTTGTGTGCTATGTGTAAAAATATGTGTACTATGAGTAAAAATATGTATGCTGTATCGATGAGTTTGTGTTATGTGCAAAATTTTGTGTGTTATGTTTCGAAAATTTGTGTGCTATATCAATAAATTTTTGTGCTCTCCAATAAAAATTAGTGTGCTACAGAAAGCCGGAGAAAAAAAAAAAGAAATAATAACATATGTACGCTTTTTTTTTTTTGCTGGATTTTGCACCAATTTAATTAAACTTGGTTACCAAAAAATTTGTACGGTAATATCACTCAAATAAATTATACAACTAACTAAATAAGAAATTCCAGAGAAGACCGAATACAAAATACATGGATATATTTACAAAAAAAGATTATTTTATTTCGGAGGTGGCATCCACAAGACCACAACCCCTTTAAATGATATAAGAGGAGCCGCCTCTAAATGATACATGAAAACTAGGTTTACTTTAACTCTACTACCCAAACTTGGACTCAATAATGCCATTGATGTTTTTTTTTTTTTATTCCTTTTATTTTAAAGAACTAGTGTTGACCTAATTTGCAATCAAGGTAAGGGTTAATCGACATGAAATTAGACAATTATGCATAAACAACATTATGCGTAGCAAACTAATAAAAGGAAAAAGAATTTTGCACGTACACTCATAAAAGATAGACACTAAACACCTAAGAGAGAAGAGCGAAGAAGCAAGATATAAAATATAAGTGTGGCCCATATGTGTTCATCAGTAGTAGGATTTTGTTGGTTGTGGAAAATTGGAGTTTTAAATAATATTCCTCATAACAAAATTCTATACCTAAATATTTAAAATTAAGGATCCAATGTCTCATATATAAACATATAGCACATTATGATAATAGTGTTATCCTTATATCACACATAAGACATTAACTTAGTAAAATAATAATTATATAATGTTTACTCCAAGTTTCAAAATATTATAAATTAAACACCAATTATTTGAAGGATAATCACAGAGAATCCCACCAAAATATACATTTGGCCAAGTTCTAAAAATTCAATTTGATCCAATCAACTTCTGACCATGAGTACTCCTAGTTAGATTATTAAGCCATGAAAGAGATGTGAAAATAAAAAATTAATCACAGAAGAGAGGGAAAGAAAAAAACAAAAGAAAAAAAAATCCTATGAGCAAGAGTACAAATGTAACTTCTCCACTCACCTAATAAGGTATATCTTTGTCAATGTGGTTTTTATGAAGAGAAGTGTTAGGGGTCAACAGATTATGTGATTTGTAGTCATCAATTAGTCATTAATAATATTTTTAATGGTATGAAATTACATCTAATAGTGTAAAATTACTCAATTTCTTTTTTATGATTAAGTGCTGGCCAGAATTTAATAGAAGTGTTGGCCCCTAAATTTTCTCTTTTACGAATCTTTGTCAAAGAGATGCTGCTTTTACACTTCACTGAAAAATTATATTCAGAAATTCCAACATATTTGGTATTGTACAATGAAGTTAATTAAGTTCTTCAAATGACCGTCACTTTCCAACACTTAGTTGGAATTGAACCATTGAAAGAGTTTGACATCTTAGGTAAAGATATGTTTACTATTATGGTTAAGGACTATATCTGTTTTGTTTTGTTTTTTTTTTTTTTTTTGTTGAATTGAAATATGAACTTGTACATTTTTTTAGATTGTTGAAAACACTATCCAAATAAAATCTTAGCAAAACAAAATATTAATAACAAATAATTTCTTTCGTATGTCTCTCTATTTAGTTGTTCTTGCTTTGCTCAATTCAGACCTTGTTAATGCACCCATTTTATCCATGCCTCTGTTTCCATTAATGCTATATTTGTCCATTCTGCTTTGAATTTAAAGTCTTTGTCACATTAAAACTCCACACTCAGATTTTGAACACATAGTTTCATGTTTATTGTTTTGTTTCTTAAATACCTTTGCTCCCATCCTACTTTTTTTTTTTTTTTTACCTTTTATCCACTCCACCATATCCTTATTATTAGTCACCAACTTGATGTCCTCTTCTTTGATTTTCACTTCTTCCAGCAAGAATTGTAGCACTATGTCTATTTGTATACCACACTTATTAAACTTTCTTGTACCATCCTACACATATAGCACCTCAATTTTTCTTTACCCACGTCTAGATATCCTCCACAACATACTATTCATTAACCAGCTCTTTAATCTGTCTCCAAGCTTTTTTTTTTTCAATGAATTATTTTGCTCTCAAAGATAGTCATATTTCTACATCTCCACATTGATCATACAGTAGCAAAGTAAAGAATATACCACTTTTTTTTTTTCATGATGTGAACTTGTACATTAGTAGGTATAATTAAAGATATCGGTATTTTCTATTTAATCAATATTTTAAAATTAGTTTTTAATTTTTTAAATTAAAAAATAATTAATTTTAATTAACAAAACATACGATAATTTTTAAATCCGAAACATCATAAAAAATACTAATATGGTGTAATTTTATAAGGACCAATAATAATTTTTATAGACTAATTGAGTTGTAAATCAATACAAATGTTGCACATACAGGCTATAGCATATCTCAGCTGGAATAGGCTACAAATCTGGCAGACAAGACAAAACAGAGACTCTAATGGTGGCTTTTTTATTGAAATAAATAATCAAAAAGCATTATTTCCCTAAATACGCATCCCTGAAAATTATTATCTAAATACGCAGCACCACCTCTTGATCACCAGCCACAAAATGGGTTTAGCCTCCATTTCATAAATGCCATCCACGAAATGAAACCAAGACTCACATGAGAAGCATTGACCACCATCTCAATTCTGTCACCCACGAAATGGAGAACTGCACATCATTGGAGGCAGCAGCGAAATGGCGACATCAAGGGCGGCGCATGCGAAATGGAGCATCGAAATGGCGACATCAAGGGCGGCGCATGCGAAATGGAGCATCCCGCTCCTGACATACTCGAGTTGGTGTAGTTCTACCATTACCGTAGCATATTATATCATTTTAGGAAAATGCTAATTGTAGAACAAAATTTAGTGTTTGGTCAGTCTTTAATATTATTTAATTAAAACATATTCCTATTTTTTAGGATACACATTTATAATTAAAATTAATTTAAATTTTAAAAATTAAAATTTCTCTAACTTCCTACCTATTTCATAATTAGTTATTATTTTCTTTTTTTACGTTTTTTCTTTCGTCTGTTCTGCTACAATATTCTAATTTGTATCTACAGAAAAAAAGAATTCAAAGTCAGTGCATTTAGAAAAAAAATTAATCCCTTACTTATTGTACCTTTGATAAAATGCAGGATCTGTTTTACGATTTTGTAGTGATGAATGATCGAATACAATTATTTATACAAACTAAAATATTTTCAATTGTAATTTTTTTTTAATTGTAACACATCTAAAATTATTAAATTATACAAAAAATATTTTTAAAACACATCCAAAATCATAAATCTAAAATTATGAAGTTATATAGAAATTATTTTTAAAACACATCCAAAATCATAAATCTAAAATTTAAACTTAAACATTAAAAAATAATTGTAACACATCTAAAATTATAAAGTTATACAAAAAATATTTTTGAAACACTTCCAAAATATAGAAATTACACAATAAATTTAAAATTTCAGTTTTAAATCTGAAATAGAAATTTAAAATTTAAATTTTAAATTTCAGTTTTATTTAGTTTGTATTTTGAATGTGTATTAATTTTAAAAGGATAGTAAATCTATTCATAATTTTTAGATGTGTTTATTTTAATTTTTTTAATTATTGTAATAAAAGGCTGAATATTGTGTCATTTTTAAAGGATACCTAGTTGAAAAAACATATTATTTTTTAAAAAAATATCTATTAACAAAAGTTTTATTTTTCTTCATTAAATTTTGCTTACTAAAGTACTTCTTAATAAATTATCCTTTTATTAAATTATATTTTTAAAAAAATTTAATAATTATATTATTTTTTTTCTAAAATATCCTTCTATAATGTTTTAATTATTAAATTATAATTTTACTAAAATACCCTTTAAAATTTTTTTTATATTTTACTATTAACTTTTGATATCTATATATATTATTTTAACATTAAATAAAAAATTTTAATAAGATTATTTTTTAATATCAATATATATTAATTGTTATACATATTAATAATAATAAAAAAACTTTTATTTAATGTTAAAATAATATATATTGATATCGAAAATTAATAGTAAAATATAAAAATAATTATTAACAAAAATTTTAGTAAAATCATAATTTAATAATTAAAAAATAGGTATTTTAAAAAAAATAATTTAATTATTAATTTTTTAAAAATATTTTATTATGAAGTCTGGTGATAAAAATATTTATGTGCAAGGGGGTAAAATGGTGAAACTAAATGGAATGGGAGTGAAAAAATAATTGCGTGGTGGGAGAAAAAGGACACTTGGCTCATGTCAGCTTTGGCTCCATTACGCGGGTTGCAGGATTGAGATGGTGGTCAACACTTCTTATATCAGTTTTGGCTCCATTTCGTGGGTGGCATATATGAAATAGAGACTAAATTCATTTCGTGGGTTGTGACCAAGAAATGGTAGTGCGTATTTAAGTAATAATTTTCAGAGGTGCGTATTTAGAGAAATAATGTTTTTTGTTTATTTATTTCAATAAAAAAGCCCTCTAATGGTAGCGTTTTTGTGGTAGCGTTCATATCCAACCAATATAATCATCCTGGCCAGTAATCTCATGTTAAAATTGCATATATTTCTTTTTATCTCTGTTTTTATTTTGCAAATATTCACTACTTTTATTTTTGTAATGTTTAATTTGGTAATGATCAAAGAACCTACTTGATTTACCATCTTAAGTAAATATTGTACTCGAATCTCCTAGAAATTAGTTGTGCATATCCAATTAGTTAAACCCAAACTGAAAATGATAGAAGGCCCTTTTGGGTGTACCATTAATAAATATTGTTTAGGCACAATAATAATCACACTAGAACATGATTAGTAACCATTATATATCACCCTCCAAAGGATCTAACATCAAAATTTTCCCACCTCACCCCAACAACAAAGTAATTGAACCATCACCATATTTTCATTTCATCACTAATGGCCATTACTAGTGCAAGTGATTCTTGTGCTACAAAGAATTTGAAGTATTCTCTCTCTTTCTTTTTAATACTAAGTTTTTTTTTTAGTCTAAGACTTATATGTCTTTTTTTTATTGGTTAAAAACTTATGCTATAAATATAAAATTTTAGTTAAAAATGTTATGTATCTTTATAAAAGATGTTCAAGAACCTATTTATTATTTTCTTTAAATTAAATATTTCTTGTTATTCAATTCATATTGTAATTCCAATAAATATGTTGATGAACAAAGGTGAAAAAGAATGAAATTATTATTTACTTTATGTGTTTGCTAGACACTTCTTCTTGATGCAGCTTCTATAGCACCCTCAATCCTATTAATGCAAGATTTATAAACAAATCCAAGATAATCAACTATGCTATCCTCAGATGCATCTTCTAAAGGGTTTATCTCAAAAGACCAATTAATAAGAGTGGAATTATCCCTATATTCAATTAATCTTAGTGAATTAACAGATCCATCTAACCCTACATTGCATGCTTCCATTCTATAAACATAGTTATGTGTTGAAGAATCCATTGAAACCAATTTTTCCTTGATCCATGACCTATCTCCATCTTGTTGAGGAAACATGAAGCCAGAGACTAACCTAACATAGCCAGGTTCATCTTCATTTCCAGATAAGGTAGTGCATCTTTCTACCATTGGCATCCATTCTGATAATCTTTTGGTTTGAGACACTAAGCTCCAAACTTGTTCAATAGGTGCACAGATTATGGCACTAATTGAACCATGCCATTTGCCATTTCCAACATCATTATTATTGGCCTCCTGTGGAAGTAATTTTTTAAAATGATTTAGCTAATGCATAATAGTTAAGAGGGTACAAAACTACAAATAGAAAGTTATATCATTTCAATACTTTTTTTGGTTTAATTACTTTGTTGGTCCCTATAGTTTCGTAAAATTTTTAATTAGGTTCCTATACTTTTTTTTCTTTTAATTGGGTCCCTATACCAAAAGTATATATATATATATATATATATATATATATATATATATATATATAAGGTTTAATTACTCTGTCGGTCTCTATAATTTCATTGAACTTTTAATTAGGTCACTATATTTTTTTTCTTTTCAATTGGATTCTTATATCATATCAGATTTTGTAACTAAGCCCCTACCGTAACAAAAACGTTGGAATTAATAGAATATTCTATTAAATTATACAGAATATTCAATTAAACTGTTAAATATATTCATTTTGTTTAATAAAAAATTCTATCAATTTCAATATTTTTATCACGATAGTAACTAATAATCAATTACAAAATTGATATGATATAAAACTTTAATTGAAAAAAAAATTAATTAAAAATTCAATAAATCTATAAAAACTGATAAAATAATTAAATCTATATAAAAGCCTAAAACATATTAAAGTGAAAGGTAGGTGTCACCAGCCATATACAATTTTTTTATCTAAAGCTAAATGTCATTTTCACTTTTGAATATTGATACGCTATTTATTTCTGAAATAAACTACCACCAGTATGCATGCAGAATTGTATGGACTCAAATAATAATCTATGTTTAAAGTTTAACCAAGTTGGTCTATTATAGGGCCGAATTCTCCCAGAGTCTAATTATTTTAATCAAAAGAAATATTATTTAAGGAGAACAAATGTCAACTACTTAAGCCATCAATATTGGTTATAATAAAAGTTCCTTTTAATACTTACAAGAATTGGATATTATTTTCTGCAGCAATTAACATCGTTTCTTGACCTAAAAGAAGGAATTAATTATAAAATCATGATCGAAACATACACTCCAACATACATACCATTTTTATGTTCTGAAGGTCAATGCATCATGCTTGGCAACGGCAATAGTCATCAGTAGTAGCGTTAGCTTTGTATTAAGTGTATATATATATAACAATGACTAGACTGATAACTCCCAAGTCTCCAATGCCGTTTCTCAAGTATTGATAACTCCAATGCATTCATATATGTATTGGCGGTTACAACAAAGACTAGAATATCCAAAGTAGCAACCAAAACTTTGTTTAAGAGAATAATATAAAAGAACTAAAAAATGGAGATGCGGGGTATCGATCCCCGTACCTCTCGCATGCTAAGCGAGCGCTCTACCATCTGAGCTACATCCCCATCTGAGATAAGGTCCTATTAATATTATATTAGAATTATGTTTTATTTTACTAATAAAACAAAGAATGTAATAATTGCCCTTCCACTATTGCAATTCGTGGGGACACACTACTGGTCTATTAACTTTGCAACAGGCCCAACACATTTCTTGACCATGTTTGTATTGTTGTATAAGCATCCTTTCATTCTTTTGGGTTATCAATTTGAATCAGCCCATTCCGGCCCAAAAGAGTAAAATAACATCAAGCAATGGATAGTTCCCGTCTCTAGTTATGAATGTGAGCTGACCAAAAAAAAAAAAGGGTAGTGAATGTGAAGCGATTGACAATTCATTTGACTAGTAAATAGAAGATTAAATAGTGAAGAAAAACTGTTAAAGTATTAAATACCTAAAAAAAAAGGAAATCCTTAAAGTATCACGAACATGTGACCGCGGGCTTTTTTTTAATAAATAATTTAAATATTATATTTTTAAATATAAAAAACTTATAATATATTTATTATTATTTTTTTTTACATATTTTATTTACAATATAAACAAATTAATATTATTTATATTTTGTTTACAATAAAATTTTAAAAAATACTATAATCTTAAAACTGGACCGGATTACTGGTTGGACTGGTCTAACTGCGAACCTGCACTATTAATGGTTCGGTTAAGTAAAAAAATTGTTATTGTCAGTAAAAATATCGTTGAACTTGCCAATTTTTGACCGGTTGGACCGGACCAAAAACCGGCCGGTTGAAAGCAAACAATGCTGTTTTGTTTTGTTTTTTTTTTTTTTTTTATCAAAGATAGAAGACTCGAACCCGTAACTTTTTAATTGAGTATGGAGAGATTATGTCATTTGAGCTATAAGTCATTATTAAAAAGAAAGAAAAAAGTCTGTCTCATGTAGTAGCTAGAATCTCGATTTAACTCTTAAAATCTTCCGATATTACGATTTTAAATGAGTTTATCGATTTTATAAAATTTGTACTAAAAATCTGATAATTTTATGATTTAAATCTTGTTAAGATTTTACATTTTATGTTTTTTATTTATTTTTTGATTTTACGTAAAATCTCGATTTTCTGCCTATCCCTCATCACTCACAATTTGCCACTTCCTCTTCGCTCCTCCCTCAAAAAGAACAAGCTCTTCCTCTTCCCCCCAAAAAACCCTAGCGTCTTCCATCGCCGCCGCCGTTCCTTTCACTGCCGCCGTCCGTCGCGCCCAAGAGCTTCGTCTGTTCGTCGTGCTCCAGCCTCTCTCTTCATTCCCCTGTTCCTCGTCTGTTCTTCTCGCTGCTCAGCCGCGCTTTGCCCGCCGTCCCTCGTCGTGCTCGTAGCTTGGTCGCCGTCGTCCGTCGAATCGTCCGTCGTGCTCGACCCTCGAAGGTAATGGCTGCCGTTCGTTGTGCTTCGTCTTTTATTTTTTCATTTTTTTCAGACATCATATTAAAATACTGAATGATTAGCTTTAGCTCTGCTCACTGCTGTAGGTCTTCGTTTTTTTTTTAATTTTTTGTTCAGAAATCATATTGACCATCCTTATTGCTCACTGCTCAGTGTTCACTCCTCATTCCTCAATGTTCAGAAATCATTTTTTGTTCTTCGTTTGTGAAATTGTTAATGGTTACTCTGAGTTTGTTTTGTTCAGAAATCAAACTTTTTTGCTCAATGCTCATACTGTGAGTGTTTTGTTTTTGTTTTAAGGTCGTGCTTGAAAGAGGTATTGATTTCTGAGTGTTGTTTTGTTTTTGTTTTAAGGTTCTGTTTTGTGCTCAATTTTTATTTTGTAGAAAATTGTTTGAAGTATATAAGAATTAAGGAGGAAGACTATCCCAACAGCACTTTCTTGTTGATTGATTCTAGTTCTCCACAAACTTGAACAAAGAATAGAATTGAAGAGAGAAACCCTTCATTATTTTATCATTGGTCTGTTTCTGGCACGGCACATCATTGTAGTTTGTTTGTTTATTTATTCATTGAACTTTCACATAACCAGTTGTTTATGATCCTTTTTGTTCAGAATAAATTATTACTATTTGAGCATGCAAATACTTCATTTTAATTATTGAGACTTCCTTTATGATTTACATTGGCAACTTTGTTGAAGTAAAAAAAATGCAGTGCTATGGGCGATGAAAAAGTGTAGAAAATTGAAAAGAATTTCCAATAATAATATAACAAGTAACTAATTAAACCTATTTTTATTAACTCACACCCCTATTCGTTGCACATTAAAAAATATTAAACTTTGCAATAGAACATGCTTCTGAACTAATGGCAATTGATGCAATTCTTCATATTTTATTTGTTATTTTATTATAAAACGATTTTTTTTTGTTAAATTACGGTTGAATCGATTGGACCAATAAACTAATAAATCAATAATTAGAGCAGTTTATTGATCGGTCTGATTTTTAAAATCTTAAAAAATATACCTATCTCAATTACAGAGTATTTGTAATTGTAAATGTAAAAATATAATTTTTAAAAATAATAAAAATATCAATAATTTAAAAATAAAAATTGACGTATTTTGTTACTGTTTAGATTGATTTTAATTAATTTATATTTTATTTATATTTTAAATTTTAAATTAATAATTTTATTTGTTTGGTCAAATAAAGAAAATGAGTGGTTTCAAATAAAATTTTTATTTTTTCTATTATTTGAAACCACTTATTATTTGAAATATTCTATTTTTTAAGAGTTTAATACAAAAGATAAAAACAAAAAATAAGTTTAAAACTTGGAATAAATAAACTGCATATATGTTGAATAGATATAGATTATTTTACAAAATAATTAAACTTTATATAAATTATTATTTTATTTTTAAATTTTTTTTTTTGTAATTTTTCATTTTTCTTAACAAAAGCAAAGAACGCAGAGAATCCTAGCTCATTGCTTCTTCTTCCATTCTTGGCGTCAAACACACACACCTTCCATGGAGTTCATTGCTTCTTCTTCCACCTTCTGCCCCGTCGCAACTCCCCCTCCAACTTCCTCACTCCCACCTCATTCTTCTTCTTCTACTGCTTCCTTCCCCTTTCCTCCTCCTTCTCTCAGAGGCTGCGCTTGCAGAGCCATACCCAGCACCCACACCACCCAGAAGGAGAAGAACGGCATGCTCGGAGCTCGTTCCTCTGATTTGGACCAACTTTCTGGTTTGACTGCTTTGTCCCCATTGGATGGCCGCTATTGGGGGTTCGTTAAGGAATTGGCTCCTTTTATGAGTGAATATGGCCTCATCTACTATAGGGTTCTTGTTGAGGTACCTTACATATCCCATTTACGCTTTCTGCTTGATTTTTATTAAAAAAAATGTTCTTTAGGAAAATTTAGAGAACCCCGTTTTTGAAAAACTTGTTTTGTGTGCATGTTTGATGTGAGAGTTGCTTTGTTATGTTCTTATGCTTCGGTTTTCATAGGAAATGATCGAACTTGTTAAGTTTTTCTTTTTAAATTTAACTTTTAATAATGCTTTGGCATGTTGAAATACATGGTCACAGAGGAAGAGCTGAAAATAATTTAGAGAAAACCAGCAATGAAAATTTACTAGAATGCGAAAGATTGATTACAATTGATTTACCACTTGAACTACCAAACTTCTATATACTCTAATAAATGGAATACAAGTGGATTGGTATGATTCAAGGTCATGCTTTTTATGTTAACATATGAGATGGATGCGTTTTTGTGTCAGATAAAATGGTTGTTGAAGCTGTCTCAGATTCCTGAAATTGTTGAGGTTCCGAGTTTCAGTGAAGATGCCAAGTCTTATTTACAAGGCGTGATTGATGGCTTTAGCGTGAGTGATGCCTTAGAGATAAAGAATATTGAGAAGGTGACTAATCATGATGTTAAGGCAGTGGAGTACTTCTTGAAACAAAAATGCCAATCGAATGCTGAAGTGTCTAAGGTTGAGATTTGCTTAAGGTGTTTCGTCTTGTGATTATATGCTTCTTTCTGACTAACAGCTCCGATGGTTCACTGTTTCCACAGGTGCTTGAATTTTTTCACTTTGCTTGCACGTCTGAGGATATAAATAACCTCGCCCATGGGTTGATGCTGAAAGAAGCAATGGGATCTGTCATGTTTCCTGTCATGGATAAAATAATTAAATCCTTGTGTAACATGGCTAAAGATAATGCTCAAGTCCCAATGCTTTCTCGCACTCATGGACAGGTAAGCTAATTTGTGCATTAGTTGGTAGATTTTCGTTGTTGAACAATCTTTACTGAAATTCGCTTTCTCTGGACTATACCCCAGCCAGCTTCACCAACAACTTTGGGAAAGGAAATGGCTATATTTGCTGTGAGATTAAGCAGAGAAAGGAAGGAATTATCTCAGGTTGAGTTTTTGGGGAAATTCGCTGGTGCGGTTGGAAATTACAATGCACATGTTGTTGCATACCCTGATGTTAACTGGCCTCAAATTGCAGAAGAGTTTGTAAAATCTCTAGGATTAAGTTTTAATCCTTATGTTCCTCAGGTATGTTTGAAGTTTTTACCTTTTTCTGGTTCTTTTCATGCCTAACAGGCCCTTTTGCAACCTGATAAAAAATAAATCTTGTTATGTGTATACACATTGTCATACAAATTTTGCCATCAGCAGTTAGTGAAACTAAATTTTATTGTGTGTCGGATACTTACAAAATTGAGTTCACACTATGTGGTAGTTATCGATTATACCTACTTCTTGATGAGATTATGATTTGATGTATCCTTCTGACTAGATTACTTCACTTCTTAACAGATTGAAACTCATGACTATATGGCAAAGCTATTTCATTCGCTCATCCAGTTCAACAATATATTAATTGACTTTGATAGAGACTTATGGGGCTATATATCCTTGGGCTATTTTAAGCAGGTAGATTTCCTGATATAATAGCTATAACAGTGTGATGCTATACTTTTAGGTAGACAATCTTTTTGATGTTCTAAACTTTATGCACAGATCACAAAGGCTGGGGAGATTGGGTCGTCAACTATGCCTCACAAAGTGAATCCTATTGATTTTGAAAATAGTGAAGGTAATCTAGGTGTTGCTAATGGAGGTCTGTCTCATCTAAGCATGAAATTGCCGATTTCACGTTGGCAGGTAAGACCGACTTTACTAATATGGTTGTCTGGAATCTGATTATTGTAACTTCTTGTGCTAGGTTATAACCTACAGACCTTTTTGGCCTGATTAGCAATGATAGTCTAATTACACGATGTTTCTTTTTTTCTTCTGTTTTACCAGAGGGACTTGACCGATTCAACTGTCTTACGGAACATGGGTGTAGGAATTGGTCATTCCCTTCTTGCTTACAAAAGCACACTTAAAGGAATAGGAAAGCTTCAGGTATTCAACTTGACGATGGATTTTTACTTCTCTCTTAGAGTATGCATGATTATGTTCCAATAGTAGATGATACCTTTTGTTTATGTCAACTGTTTTGCTATACTATTTATCAGCAAGTTGAATGTACATGCTTAAAGAATATTTTCCTTGTGTTCTTTTTTTTTTTTTTTTTTTCACATCAAGCTTTCTCTTAATGTTATCATTTACCATATAGGTTAACGAAGCTCGCTTGAGTGAAGACTTGAAACAATGCTGGGAGGTGCTAGCTGAACCAATACAAACTGTATGTATATGCTACCTAGATTTTTACATGAGTATTTGGTTTTATATTTCTTTTGTTAAGAAGAACAAATATTGAATGCTTAAAACATGTACATAACTTGAATTTATTGTCGAGATGTATTATTTACTTGTCATAGGATATAGATGATGTTAAATTCTCAAGTTAACTCTTAAACTCTTACGAGTTTAGATCACTCAGAGTTAACTTGCTAATTAACTCGGATGTGGATAAACTCAGGTAGACTCTTAAGTTTACTATTTTAACCCACCTTCGGTCTCTTCAAGTATCAATACATGTAGTTTCACTAAAACTCCTTTAGTTAGACTTTTAAAAATAATGATATGATATTTAGACATAATATATGTTAATTTTTAGCATCAGACATTAATGGTTTTATTCACCCCCTTTTTTTTTTTAAATTTGTATTTACTATTTTGTCGTTTATTTGTTTCATTATAATATTATAAATGTGTCTTTTATATCCCTTTTTATCGTTGTTCTTAAAACAAGAGTTGTAGTTTACGAGTCGAGGTTACATGAGCTCTACTAGTTTACCTAAACTCCCAAATTTGACAACTTTGATAGTTATCTACTTGTTACATCATAAGAAGCAAATTATTCTTTCAACTTTTTACTCATTAGTAATGTAATTGCAATTTACTAGCAGCAAACACACTTTAGCTGCATGAAAAGGGGAAAAAGGTGAACATGAGACAGCTCAGAATTACATATCTTAGCTGCATACTTCTCTTGATGTTGCTTGTTGTCGTCCTCTTCAAGAACTTGTGTGTAATTGTTTTCGAATCTTCATTTAGGTTATGCGAAGATATGGTGTTCCGGAGCCTTATGAGAAGTTAAAAGAGCTTACCAGAGGGAGAGCGGTTACAAAAGAGAGCATAAGAGACTTCATTGAAGGCTTAGATATTCCGGAAGCTGCAAAGACGGATCTGTTAAAGTTGACACCGGATACTTACATTGGAGCAGCAGCAGAATTGGCGAGAACTGTGGAACACGCAGTGGATTTGTTATGAATCGAATACAAAAAAAAAAAAAAAAAATTCTCAAAACTAGCAATTAGAGCAGTTTGCTGCAGAACTGCCAAGGCATTTTCGTCATAGAACCTCACCAACCAAGGGTGATTATTAGTTGCTTGAAAAACATTTAAATTACATGCTGCACATTGTTGTAGAAGAGGACATAATGTTCCCTGATTATGAAAAACTATAGGGAATAAGGGATTTTGGAAGTGATAGGCAAATTGTATTATAGATTTTCATGCTTCAGAAAGGCCTGAAAAATAACGAATTAGGTTTGAAGTTATACCTTTCTTCTATTGGAGTCAATATTCTTCGAGTTGTGTAGAACTACTTAGAAAGCAAAAGTCTCTTTACCAGTTTTATTTTACACCTTATTTCTTGTTGGAGTGCATGGCATTAAGCTACCATTGTTAAGTAACAGGGAACTTCTGAAATCTCCACAAACAAAAGGCCAGCCGATCACTCGCCGATCTCGAGAATATCGCCGGTCAACCTGGACCGACCCGTGACCAACCTTTGGCCAATTACTGGCTGACACTAACGGACGTCTGTCAAATTGGTTTGAACTAATTACTTATATATAAATAGGTTAAAATCAATAGTGTTAAAAACTTTTAATATGAAACCAGATTAATCTTGCTTTTAAAATTAAAATTAGTTTTATTTTTATTAATATGGTTTAAAATTTAAAATGATGCATCAAATTGTAAATTGGTTTTAAATAAATCCAATTTATTACGTAGAAAAGTGGTTTGGTACAGTTTTCAAACTATAGTATAATAATTTGACACAATTCCAGTTTAGTTTGTGAAATTTTGTACCATAAACACCCTTATTATATAAGGTTTAGTTGTTGATATTGTTGTACTTAAATCTTTAAAAACTTATTAGCTGGGTTGACTATATAGATTAAATAATAATATTGTGTTCTATTATGTATCATATCTATAGTAAAATTGTTAATGTGTAGATTTCTTTTAATCACTTTATGTATAATTTTTGTAGGTCTTCATCTACTATTTTAGGTCTTTGATTACAATTAAAATTAAAGAGAAAAAAAAAAGGGAAGTATACATCAAGGATGTTATTGAGTTTGTATCTTGAAAAACAAAAGAACGTGGCATTATGAAAGCAATAATAATTGCTGGTTGTTAGGAATTACAAATGGGCCAGGGAAAAAGATGTATGAAATTTCTTGGTAAGAGAATCTTGTTTGTTTGCTAATTTCAACATGCTTCAAATGTTTTACATGATTATTTCAATTGAGTGATTAATATTTTTTACACATAATATTTTTGTATAAAATAATGTTAAATGCGTTGGAAACGAAACTTTTAAGGTTTAAGCTGGTTGCGGAATGAGGAATACGTAATTTTTTTTTTTTGGTGATTTCAAGTTTAAATTTTGAACAAAAATTAATTTGTGTTTAATTTTTTGCTAATAACCTCTTTGGTTTATATACTTTTCCTAATCGGATAAATCCTTGTCGGAGGATAATATGGACAACCAACGCTTCTCAACATGTCAAAGATCCAAATACAAGATTCCATCACCGTGCCGTCTTTAAATGGAGAATAAGGAATCCATTTGGAATACCGACCAATCAGATTGCAACAAGTGGCCACGTCTGCATTATTATTCTTCGCTACGTGGCTCGATATCTACACCGAGGATCTGCCCCACCATCATTCAATTTGAGCTCGTGGGAGGTGGCTGCTGCTCTATCCGTGACTGTAACATGTGATAGTGATGCCATGCATTATTGCTCTTATTAATCTTTTTATATTCTTAAGATAAACTTAACTAATAAATATTTATATATCCTTTTTCTTACATTAATCATTTCTGTTAGTGTTTGGTGATTATCTTATGATTTAATTAACTAAAAGATTTTAGACTTAAATTTTGAAAATAAAAAATTATAAATTATATATGATAAAAGTTACTTTAAGAAAAAAATTATACTAGATAAGATATGCAAATCCACACCTTAATAATAGATTATCTCACTAATCACATTTTGGATTGGCCTACACATAAAGGGTGTCTCAAGTCAGAACCAAAAACAATGGCAAAATTTCTAAGCTCTGGCATTTTTATGCCACAGCTACTACTACTATACGTCTTTGTTGAAGAATTCACCTTGCTTCACATTAATAATGCCATTCTCAGGTACTAATTTTCTCTCTACTTTTGTAACAATTTTCCTGTTTAATGTTGACGTGATGGTTGATTCCTTTGCTTGTGATGTGTTAACTCTCCTAATATGCTAACTTTTGAAGCTAATTAAGGTGTGTAACAACATGATTTTTAGGGTCAATCTCCACCGGTTTTTCTTTTCATCTTTCTTGTGAATCAGTTTCTGTTGTGTGCTGCAATGTTGCTTGATTTGGAGCCCTTGTGATTTGAACTTTCCAGACATCTAGATCGAACGGTAGCTGAAAGTTTGGATTGAGTAAATAGTATATCTATTAAGATTTTAGATCAAGATGTGACATTCGACTCGATAATCGAAGTTCTAGCCTTAGTATAAGGTATACCTCAGATTTAAACAGTTATGGTTGGTGAGTGATAATTTCTTCCCAGTTTGTCATCATCCAATCGTAGATGAAATGATTCATTCATTGGCAAAGAAGGGTGTTCACTGTAGTTGCTTGGAAGTTTCTGATTTTTGTCCAGAACTGGAAATATGAATCTCACTTATTTATGGAAGATGATCCAATTTTTCCAAAATTGCAGGATGCAGCTTTGATTTCTGGCAACACGAAATAGGCCTTACTCGAATCGGATTCAAGGGTAGATCTGGCAGCTTGGAGTTATGTCTGCTTATGGCCATCAAATGGAGGAGAACTATTCTGCAAGGAGTCTCTCTGGTGGTTCTGGTATGTAATGCTAGCTTCATCCCTCTTCTTCATTACTATCTTTATCTTTCTCCCTTAAATTATCCTTTTGGTTATTTTGGCACAATGTTGATAATTATCTAAATTGTTTCTTTCATGATAACAGAGATGAGGAGCAGTTATGTGCTGGAATCAGGATTCTACATCACTTCTTTCGCAGCAACCATCTTGATTACCTCGCTCGCCACTATCGGCCTCCTAATGATTACTATGCTGGTTGCTCTGGCAATGATGCTGCAGTCTTGTCAGAGTAGAGGTTCTGGAGTTATAGAGCTTCTAAGTGTGAATGATGATTACAGCTATTGCAAGGTTCATTCTCTGCACACCGAGCTCAATAGCTTAGAAGGACATAATCTTCCTAGCATCTGCAAGGACCTGGCCATAGAATATGTCAAAGGAGGCCGATACGCTCGCGACTTAGACTCGACCAAGTCTCTGATTGAGGTCTACTTTGACAAAGTTAAACCATCAGATGATGGAGTTGGTGTAGTGCTAATGGACATAGATGGCATTTTTCCTCTGAATCCTAATTCATCCAATCTATATCAGAGGTAACATACTAATCTTGCCTAAATTTATTCTTTTTGCAGTTTATCAAAGTTTATTTTGAAATAACTGATAGTTTTTCAGGTCCTGAAAAAAGAAAAAGAAGTATTCTTTTCTGTTGTTCTAACTCCAAGCTGATCTTCTGCACCAGTTAACTTGACATGATCTTATTGGTGTAGGTTTCATGATAACAGCATTGTCAATTGTATGTTAGAGTTGCAAAATTTAAAAAGCAGTCTTGTTCTAGGATTATGCAAGAAGCTTCAAGCTGCTGGATGGCCTATAGTTTTGCTATCAAGGGGGAACGGATCAGATAGAAATGTCACTGTTGATAATCTTGGCAAAGCCGGATTCGGAAGTTGTTGGTCTTCCTTGATGATGAGGTATTGTCATAAACTCACAATGTTCCTGTCATGAATCTTGGTTATGAATAAGAAAATATCTCAATTGTTTAGAATTTAAGATAGATCATAAGCTTTTAACTTTAGAAACGCAACTTGATTTCAGTGCTTAAAACTGCTCTTTCCTATCATATTTTATAAAAACAAAGATAGGTGTGAATTAAGTTGTTACATTTTAGAATTTCACATAGGCATCTACTTTTGTAGACTTCGAACATACCAACTGCTTGATCTTATACTAAAACGGTGATCTGCATTTTGCAGAGATGAAGATGAAGATTATTCCAACAAAGAAAATGAATGGATTTCTAGGAAAAAGAATGTGATAAAGAATAAGGGTTTCGTTATAAAAGGGATCATAAGCAGCCATATGGATGCATTAATTGCTGCAGATACAGGAGTGCGTAATTTTTTGCTTCCTGATCCTATATGCGACAAATTTGAGCAACAAAGAAAACCATCATAGTCCATAGATCATAGATGATGGAGATTAGTGTGATAGTCTTGTGTTTTTATTTTTTCCCCTCCAAGTATATGCTTCTAGGATAATAGGATGTATATTACTTTTTTTAAACAAAAGTGTCTTCTACTCAATGTGCCATGCATATTATGATTGTGGTAATATGCACATGCATGTTCTGCTTTTAGAAGGGAATAATTGAAGGTTTTTTGAACACTAAGAAAGTTTCTTCACTAAAAACGGAATTATGATTGTGAAGAGGAAATGGAAGGTGGAGAAAAAGATGCTGGATAAGTAGTACCAAGTGACCAACAGTGGCATTATTTGCTATGGGCACATGGGAAATTAAGCAAAGTTCCACTTGTAACCATTCTTTACCAATGGATGGACATGCATGTTTTCATTTATTTCAAACAAAACACACCCTACGATCCATCATGTGGTGTTGTCGATTATCACTTGTTACAAAAACACAATATTTAGGGCCATATTGTTATCAATTTTTCCAAGCCCAAAAGAATTGGATTGGGGGCATTATATTAGCCATTAATTCAAAGTGTAGTATTGCATTATTTCTGAGCCTGCTCTGTTTTCTTAAATTTTCTACTTTTTTTTTAATTGCATCAACTCATTTCACTAATCATTGGATCTAGATATTATTACAAAATAAGACAAATCAATCTGGGTAGGGACATGCACAAAAAGTGGATTCGTATCTTACTTGAGTTGAGGTGAATACATCATCAATACCAAAATTTCATTGACTCATCATCTAATCTAAACTCTCTGACACCATCAAATTCTGAGTCATAGCACTCATTAGTCTACTAAGAACACTGAAAATCCAATATCTATATCTATAACTATCCACATCATCAGTATCTATCTAAACTCATCACATTCATCAGTCATGAAAGTAACTAAAAAGCATTGATTCAGAGAAGAATGACTATACATGAAGCTGATGATGAAATTGTTATCAAATCCAAAGAACCAAAACCAAGAAAGAGAGCAATACCCTGAGGGCCAAGTTGATCCAAGAACCCTCCAACAAGTAGTTGGACTTTGACGAAGAGAAATCGATGCGGTACTTGGTGGTCCCGTTAGGGTAGAGAACACCCCAAGAGCGCGAAGAAGGAGTGGTTCCTTCCTTTTTATCAAACATCTCGTAGACATAAACTTCCTTCACACCATCCTTCAACAATGGCGTCCCAATTCCCGATCTCAAATGCTTCACCAAACCCTTCAGGTATATCTCCGCGTACCCTAGATTCGCCTCCACCTCGTTCGCGGCGGTGCTGCTACTCGGCCACCCTGTCTCCGTCACAACGATCGGGATGCTCTCGTAGCCCGCCACCGCCATGGCGCTCACCACCGCATCGATCATCATGTCGAAAAGATTCCGGTACCGAACACCGGTAACCAAATCGTCTCTGAAATTGAACGGGTGTTCTTGAAAGAGAGCAATCCCTAAGGGGATCTCGGATTTGAGCCTGTAGAGGTTGTAAGGGTAGACGTTGATCAAGAAGGAGGAGTTGGTGTCGCGCAAGAACTGGAGCAGAGGTCCGATGAGGTTGATTCCGGGAGGCTCTTGGAACTGAGCGGAGGAAGGAGGGAAGGGGGTGGAGATGGCGGTGACGAAGGAGAAGGAGGTGGAGACGGTGATCTTGCGGATGCCGAGGTCGCGAAGGGAGAGGTGGAGGTTGGTGATGGCGGGGAGGAGGGCGGAGGCGGACTGAGGGTAGGAGTCGAGGAAGGCATTGCCGACGGAGATGGTGGTGATTCTGGCGCGAGGGTAGAAGGGAACGACGTGGGTGTAGAGCCAGCGGAGGGTGGAGGAGCGGTTGGAGGCCATGGTTGGGACGAGGTAGTTGGGAACGGTGAGGAAGAGGGAGACGTTGGTGTAGAGGAAGGTGCGGATGACGGTTGGGTCAGGGTCTTCGAGGCGGAGGGAGTTGACTTTGAGAGTGGAGAGTGCGGCGGAGATTGTTTCTGGTGGTGGTGAAGGGGTGGTGGTGGGGGCGGAGTAGGTGAGGCCGATGAAGCGAAGCGAGGTGCTTCTTGGGATGAGAGAGAGAAGGAGGAAGAAGAGGGCGACGCAGAAGGTGTGAGAGTAATGGTGGTTGTTAAACATTGTTAGTTACGGTGGTTCCTCTCTCCCTCTCTTCTCACTGGATAAAGAATGCCAGACAGAGAGAGTGTGAGACTGCATGCATGCAGATGCAGGTCACTCACTGTGTGCGCGCTTGCAACCACTAACAACCGTAAAATCGCGCCATCTCCTCTTTCTTTTCTTTTCTTTTCTTTTCTTTTTCTTTTTCTTCACTAATTTCTCTATGCAACATTTCTGAATTACGATCAAATACTCTAAGCTAAGCTTAAATAGGAGCACATTTTAGCTTAGATAGGAGGATTTAAATTCCATTTTATTTGTTAACGTCCATCATTTTTATTATTTAAAATTTGATTTTCAAAATTTAACGAGTACATATTTTTGAATTAACTATTTTTTTTCTTTCCAACATTGCTTATATGTCACAACTCACAACATAAGTATAATAGAACAAAAAATTTCATTTATTCTTAAGACATCTAAGAAATTCTCCTTTAAGTAGTTCCAATATTTGTCCTTTTTCATTGATCAATCCGAATTATTCTTACTCCTTTTTATTAAACCTATAGAAGCATAAAAAACAGTAGTCTGGGTTTTTTAAACCCTTATATATATGTAAATAAATTAACACTTACATTCATTTCATGAACCCTACCCGATGTGACTGCCTTTAAGATACAGATGGATTCTCTTCAAAAATATTTACAATCAGAATAATTTTACTCGTATAGGTATTGGATTGGATAAGTGAATTCTCAATTCATTTAGCAAAAAGTTAATTATTAATTAATAAGTTCTACAACACCCAAAAAAAAAAAATTAAAGGGGCCTGAACTACTCTAGAGATTGTGACGTAGGGTGTGTTTGGCAAACGCGTTGAGGAGGAAAGAAGCACGTTTGAGTCTCTTGAAAGTTTTACTTTTGTGTTTGGCAACTTTTATTCTTCTGAACGCAGAAGTGATTCTGCCTTTAAACGTACGTTCAGGAGAAGCTAAAATTTGTAGCTTCTGCGTTTCACGTTCATGGTGGCTGATTATCTTAGAAAATTAGGTGGAAATTTTATTTCTTTTTTACCAATCCTATCCTTCATTTTCTTCTATACAAAGGATACTAGTAACTATTACCATCACAGTTCTCTATAGTTCTTCCTACTTGTTCTTAATTCCAATTTTTTTTCATCAAAATGGTTCAAATTTGTTTCAATCACTAGCAAAGTAAATATTTTAATTTTTTTTATTATTTTTAGTACTAACTTTCATATTTTAATTTTTATATTTTTTATTGTATTTTATATTTATAGGATAAATATTTTTATATTATTTGTGTAGTATTCTAATTTCTCATGTTATATTTTTATATGAGTTTTTTTTATCATTTACTATATTATTTTTTATATGTATATTTTTTATGAAATTTTTTTATTTTTGTTTGACTTTGTTCATGTGATTTTTATTTATTTTATTGTATTTTTTTATTCATGACAAATGTTGTTGATTTTTTTATTATGCTCTAATTTTTAGATATTTTGTTAATTTTATGATATTTTTATTATTATTTGTTCATATGAATTCTTTTTTTTTTCTATCCACCTTCACTGCATTGTATTTATGTTGTGTATGAAATTTTTTTATTTTTTTATTTAATTTTATTCATATGAATTTTATTTACCTTTTATTGTATTTTTTTTGTTCATATGATATATGTTGTTGATTTTATGATATTTTTATTATTTCTTATCTGTATCAATTTTTTTTTTATTCTTTGATGTATTCTATTTTTGTTTTGTATTAATTTTTTTATTTTTTATTCTGATTTTAAAAAATTTGTAATTGATTATTATATACTACATTTATTATCAAAATTTTATAATATAAATTATGATCTTATAAAAAAAAAGACAAAATAAATAAAAACTAATTATAAGTAACAATAGAGTCATAGATAATAAAAAATAGTTGATACAATAAAGGAAATAGATTATAGTCCAAAATAATATTAAATTAAAGAGTACTGACCGTACTAAAAAAATTTATAGAATATTTTCTTTTTGTTTAATATTATAAAATTTATAGTACTCTTTTCCATATTTTTATTTTTTATTGTATTTATTTTATTTATATGATAAATATTTTTTATATTATTTTTGTTAGCGTTTTGATTTTGCATGTATATAAAAAAAATTATTTAAATTGATGTCTCTTTTGGTAATTTTTCATCTAAAAGTGATTTTGAGTAGTATAATCCAAACAACATTTATTTTACTATAATCAATTTTGATATAAAGATTTCCAAACATAAATCACGTTAACACAAACTTACTTTTCATCAAAATCAATTTTGCAAAATCACTTTTATACAAACTCCCGTTTGCAAACTGTAATCCAAACACACACCTAATTGTTGCACTTGCATATGGTCCCCTTGCCATCCATGGTCATGACTCATGAGACACACAGACACGAATTGACGATGGACCCAGCTAAGATATCTCATCATATTTCCCAAACATTTTATTGGTTCACACATTTTTTTTTTGACATTATAGCTCATTATTACTCATCATCATTATGATACACCTAATATATTTTGATGTGATTCATGTTATATCCAAATATATATCTATCCAAGATATTATATACATTAGATCATATATGTATATATATATATATATATATATATAAAGAGGTATTAACTTAAAAATTGAGCGTTTTAATTATTGGAGTGTAATTACATATATATTTTGCTGTACATATATAATCTTATACACATAAAGAAGTTAAAATATGGAGCATTTGGGTCTTATATTATTTAGATTAAAAATAGTTACAAAAAATTTCAAGTCACACATTATTATGTAGATTATAAAATTCACACGCTCTACAGAGAATTATAAATATTTATTTTTCAAGTCTGAACTATTTTTTAAGAAAAATTTTAATTTGATGGACCAAAATTTATTTTGATAATTTTTTATTATAATAGAACTGTTAACATTATTATTAATGATTTAATATATATTTTCTTTTTAAAGGAAAACCTTGACAAATTGGACTAATAAACCAACTAAGTTTTGGCACTATTGGTCAAGCTTTGGGAACATTGGACTATATATATATATATATATATATATTTCTCTCCATCCTAAATCCTAAGTCCTGCCTTTAGGTCTTTTGACTCTCTTCACAAACTCAAGGATCCACATGCAATTTCTCAAAGAAAATGTATCTTCTATTTTTCATGATCAAGAACTAAAAGTAAAAATGTAAGTAAAGCATTATGTCTTTCATTGGAGCACAACAAAAGTGCAAGGCTTGTGACAACGGTGTACCCAGTTGATCAACCATCAGCTGATGCCATTGCTTACCATAAAGCTTCATTACTGTAAGCCTTATTATGAGCATCTCTTCAAGGAGACAGGAACTTTCAAACAGAACTTCCAATCACGTATGTTTCTTATTTCCAAGATTGAGGTAATTATTTGTGATTCATATCCCTTTTTAATTGCGGTAATAATTCCAAATTTTAACAGCTTCAAAGGTAGCTGATAAGACCAAACCTGAGCTGTTAAATAAAAAAAACCTTCAAATAGATATTTGCATTTTGAAACTTAAATTATGATATTTGGTATTTTCTGCTTACTATTTGTGCTATCTTAATTCTATTCTAGACAAGATCCCCTAGTAAGGCAGCTGGTATGCTTTCTGGGACGCAAGAAAAATGTGCAACATGTGCTAAAATTGCGTATCCATTGGAGAAGGTAGGATTTAGATTATTTCATTATTACAATTATAACCTGTTGCAAATTTCTTAAGTGAATTTTTACCACTCAGGGCTAAGGGACAAAGACTCCTTCGTTATTTATTCATCACCGATCCAAATTCAGTAGATTAGTGGATTGTCCTCCTTAATTATATAGTTTTTCTTGACTCAGTTGAAAATTTCATATTTGTCCATTTATTCCAATTGAAAAGTCAAATGATAATAGATTACCAAAGTAAACAGTGATTCTACATTTTGTACTGATTACTAGAACATATCTTTACAATTACCCTAAATTACGAGTTCCTGAGTCCATCCCACTCGAAGGCCTATCATAAATCATGCTTTAAATGTTCACATGGCAGATGTCCAATAACAACATCCAATGATGCAGCACTTGAGGTTGTCTTGTACTGCAAGCACCATTTCTCGCAGCTTTTTAAGGAAAGGGAGCTATAATCATCTCAATAAGTCTGCATCAATAAAATGGGCACCAACATCTACTCCACATTTATGAACCTTGCTGCTTTGCATTACTTTCCCTTATGAAAAAGGATCCCAGTCTCTGGAGGGTTTCCATGTGTGTTTTTTAATGGTTATTCCATCATATGACTTGGGTGTAGAGTATTTTGTTTGATTTGTTTGTTCAAAAAGCTCTCTCAGTAATAATAGCTAATATTGGATTAAAAAGGTGTTATACCATTCCATAAAAGTACAATACACAGCTTTGTATCTTAATTTGGGACGCAGGGAAACTTTACCATGAGCAAGAATATGAATTATATCATCATATCAATAAACAAATGTGAGTAGTGTTAACAGCAGATATGATAGGAGATTCAATTCTATATAACTCTTTCCTGAAAGAATAAATGACAAAAAGACATTTCCTTGATTATGCCAACATTGGTATAGCAGAGAGACCGGTTACTTTACTTATTAGAGCTTTCTACTGGGGTGGGCTATTTCTGCACAATTGCTTAGTACAATAGGAATCTCGTTCGTTCAATGAGGCTTTCAAAATGTGGGACCAAAAGAATTTGTATATAAGTGAGACAGAAACCTCTGGATTCTGATCAGAAAAGCATGTCAGGAAATGTTGAGAATGAACTTCTTCCCAGGAATATGACATGTATGACTATGATGACACTGACTTGCTTCGCTTTTTGGCTTCACTGTAAAGTACAACTCCTAAGACTGTGAGGGAGTAACCCATCATTCCAGTTACTGATACTGGGTTCCTAAATATCAGAATTGAAACTACTACTGCTACAGCACCTTTGGCATTCCCAAGAACCTGTATGAAGAAGCAACTCTCACATTAGTTATGGAACACTCAAAAACACTTCAAGCAAAAATTAAGAAAAATTTAACATCTTGCCACTGATGTATATACACTTAATCCACGTTTGAATCCTAACTCGGAACAAGGAACACTGATCGCAAATCTGAGTCAAATAGTTATTATACCTTACGGACAGAATTTCCTTGAAAAATTTCAGTGTCCTTAACTCAGCTCACTATGAACTCTCGTTGACAATAAGCAGAGAAAGGGAAATGATTTATGCTCCTACTAGATCCTTAACTACTAAATGAGAGAAAAAGTTTTGGATTCCAAAACACTGAAAATATCTCTTTTTGTTTCAGTTAGTATTTCTTAATAATTTTCGAATGCTAGATCAATCATTACTTGAACGATGGTCCAAACAAAAAAAATCAGATATTTCCATAACACAGGGCAGTAAGAATGAGTGAGGCATGCCTGAAGGGTGAGAGCGCTGGTGTGTTTGGTGACCAAGAAATTGGTCAAGTTAACGAAATAGGCGAGTGCCGAATTAAATAGCAGGTACCAAATGATCTTCACATCATCTCTGGCAAGAGCCAAAGTAATGCCAACAACATTTTCTTCCATTATCAATGTAGCAGGAAGAAGGAAAACAACAGCCATTGGAGCCATATACAGTAGAAGGTTCATAGAATTCAGCTTCTCCCTAAATAACAACATCAACAATATGACTATATGAGTAGCCCCATTTAAAATATCAAAGCACAGAGACAAAATAGCATGTTGGTTAATTCATACCCTTCAGAAGACAGCAAAATTCCCTGCAAGACTGATTTCAGTGCCCGGGCAGCTGTAGCTGCAACACATATTATGAACCCAAATAAATGGAAGCTCGGTTCACCCTGTAACCAAAAGAAAGATTTAAAACAAAACATCAGAAACCAAAAAGAGTATTTTATCTTTTTACTCATCAAAATCACTTCAAGAAAGTACAACAGAGAAAAAAAAAGGTCTACCACTACTGAATAAGTGAATATGTCTCTCACCGACAGCTGAAGAATATTTAAGGGAATAAAATATCTACCACTACTTAAGCTGTCCTGTCTCCCTCACCGACAGCTGAATTGTGATTAAATCATATAAAGTCATAAAAAAATTTAAAAACGGAAAAAAAAACCCTATTTTGATTCTTTTTTTTTTCCCTTCAAAAAGGAAAAGCCATGAGATGTTCAATCCGGTGCATACTGAAAACTCTTCAAAATATAAACTAAATAAGATTCTAACTTGTAATTGCAAAGGTTCTTCAGGTCATCAAGCATCAAAAAAGCCCTGCTTCTAAAACCAACCCCCAACCATGTATTTTAATTTTAAAAAATTAATTGTAGATCATATCATATAAAGCACATAACAAAGACTAGCAGAACGCTATAAAGTTAAAATCTGAAAAAAGAGGTAGAAAAATTATTAAAAAAAAAAAAAAAAAGCATATCATCACAGTAAAGCTAACTTAACTTGCATCATCATCATCATCAGGAAAAAGCAAAACCAGTGTTACAAATTTGTATCATAATCAAACCAATAAAGTGACCCTCATAACTTTGCAAAGTCAACTAAAATGCAATTCCACTGATATTAAAAAGGAAAAAATTAAACCCTTAAATAGCGAAATCACATAAAATAAAATCCTTTAATAATTAAAAAATAGTAAAAAAATATTACCCCGCTGGCAATGACGACGCCGGTGACGACCGGAACTAGGGTAACGTAAGTGAGCCAAGCCTCTCTTTTGAAGGTCATAAGGTAGGCAAAAACGGCGGTGAAGAAGGGCGTGGTTGCGCCAACGGCCTGATTAAACGACACCGGAAGGTAGCGTAACGAGATGTTGCCGAAGACGACGGAGACGCAGAAAACGAGGCTGAGAGCGGAGATCTTGAAGAACTGAACGCGGGAGCGTAGGGTTTGAAGAGGAACCATCTTGAGCCATGCGATGGCGACGTAGCTGAGCAAGGAGCACGCAGTCATGTGGCACATGGTGAGGAAGATAGGGTACTTGAAGCCATAGTTGGAGAGAAGGTACTTGTTGAGAAGGAGAACGCCAATGTTGGAGGAATACCATGATGATATGAGTCCGATCGTGAATAATCGGGTCGGACCCTTCATTTCGGATCTGAGACGACGGTGGATTCAGCGACCGAGGGTTAAAATGGGAAATGTGGTTGCGGTTTTATCATGTTATTTTCATTTTCATGAGTTGAAGAAGAAGAAGAAGAAGAAGTGAAAGTGAAAACTGAAGTAGACGCGTTTCAATTCTCGGCCTCTTCCCCTTTTCCTTTCGCTTCTTTGGAGTTTAGACGCACCACTCTCTCTTCTTCCCCCATTATTTATTTCATTTGCTTCTCAATTTTGTTTTATTTATTGCTTTTTATTGCATATCAATATCACTTTAGCTGCTTCTTTTTTCGGACTCACAGCAAGTAATCTCCTGTTTAATAACAATTTAGTGAAATTTATTAAATTATTTAATCATTTTTAAATATTAATTTTATATAAAATTAATTACATGTAAATTTTTATATATTTAGTTTTTTACAATATGTGACTATCAATTGTATTTATATGTTTAATTTATAAAAATGTGAAAACATTTCAACTATTTTTAATTAATTAAGATTTATTCAGTAATGTTATTTTTTATTTTATATTTTTTAATATTTATTGTTCATACCCTGACCCAATAAATAGGGCCCAGGATCCAAGCAAAGAAGCCCAACCCAAAGGGGTTGGCCCTCCTCCAGTACCAGCCTTCATCCCCAGAAGTCGGTACTGAACACGACCTGCTCCAAAGAAGTCGGATACGAGGGTTAGCTGGCAGATAACACTCATTCGAATGAGTAACTGCCCCTAGAAACTCTCTAACCACTTCATAGAGCCATATCTTAACCTCCCTAAGATATGGGAACGGTTATCCACCTAAAAAGGTGGCACTACTTCAGCGGTGGTTATTGGTTCACCACTATAAATACCCTGACATCCCTCAGGTATCACTAAGTCCCAATACATTCTCAACTTGCTCACACTCTTGCTAACTTAGGCATTGGAGTGTCTTTGCAGGTACCACCCCCCATTCTTCCACACGCACAAGTCGGACGGAGGAACACCGAGTTTCAGGTTCACTCGATAGCCACCTCCCTCACGCGTTTGGGCCAACCAACGTCATCCGGCCCACTAATCTCTGGTTACCCACCGTAACATTGGCGCCGTTGCCGGGGACCCGAGAGATTAACCAGTGATGGCGGAAAGATCCCCTGAAGAAGGTCATGTGGAGACAGATTCTGATCAAGAGAATTTGAACACTGGAAACAATGAAGCAGATCAGAACCTCCACCAGGAAGCTAATGATCAAAATAAGGAAGGCACTTCCGGAATCAAAAATCCGAAGGTAAACTCCTCGGAGGGGCGCGAGTCAGAAAAAGAAGGACCCCCTCTCGCTAGTGAGCTTATGGGACTAATCCATAGCCGCCTCGAGCAGCTAGAACAGGAGCGGGAACGACAAAGGGAGGCTGAAAGGAACCTAAAAGAGGAGATGGAGCGACGAAAAGAGTTAGAAAGAAAACTCTTAAAGTTAGAATCCTCCCTCAAAGGTCGGAATTCCCACGACGATAGAGAAGATTCTCCCTTAGGAGAGAAAGATCCGTTTAGCGAGGACATAATGAGGGCAAAAGTTCCGAGAAACTTTAGAAGCCCCGATATGGACCTCTACGATGGAACCACCGATCCAAAGCATCATCTGAGCAACTTTAAAAGTCGGATGTATCTGACCGACGCTTCTGACGCTACGCGATGCAAAGCTTTCCCGACAACCTTGTCAAAAGCAGCGATGAAGTGGTTCGACAGTCTCCCTCCGAGGTCAATTACCAGTTTTGAAGACCTCTCAAGAAAATTCTTGATGAGGTTCTCCATCCAGAAGGACAAAGTAAAACATGCACCAAGCCTCCTGGGAATAAAACAGGAGGTCGGGGAGCCCTTACGGGCCTATATGGAAAGATTCAACAAAGCATGTTTGGAGATTCAAGACCTGCCCACCGAAGCGGTCATCATGGGGCTAGTCAATGGTCTTAGAGAAGGTCCCTTCTCACAGTCCATATCAAAAAGACACCCCGCCTCTTTAAATGATGTACAGGAAAGAGCTGAAAAGTACATCAATATGGAAGAAAACGCTAGGCTAAGAGACCTGAGTTTGAGAATCGGGCACCCTCCCTCAACGAAAGAAAGGGAGAAGGAAGCGAAGAAGAAGGAAGAGCTCGGCCTCGATAGGCCAAGAAAATATCACTCTTATACTCCATTGAAAGTTCCTGTAGTGGATGTATACAGAGAAATTTGCAATACTGAAAGGCTGCCTCCCCCCAGACCCATTAAGAATAAAAAAGGGGGGAGCCACAGTGATTACTGCGAGTACCATAAGATATATGGACACTCCACAAACGACTGTTACGACCTTAAAAATGTGATAGAAAAGCTAGCCAGAGAAGGTCGGCTAGACAGATATCTCACAGAAAGGTCGGACGGTCATGGAAAAAGAAAGCGAGAAGATACGGATAGAAGAGGCCCACCACCACAAACTCCGGAGAGACATATCCATATGATCTCAGGAGGATTTGCGGGAGGGGGACTCACAAAATCCTCTCGTAAAAGACATCTCAAGAGAGTCTACCAGGTCGAAGAGGGGTCCTCCGATCTTCCGACCATTTCATTCACAAAGGAAGATGGGCGAGGAATAATCCCCGGGCACGATGACCCAGTGGTAATTACCATGATCCTGGCAAACGCCCATCTACACAGAACACTAGTAGACCAAGGAAGCTCAGCAGACATCCTCTTTAAGCCCGCTTTCGACAAACTAGGTTTAGATTAGAAAGAGTTAAGAGCCTACCCCGACACCTTGTACGGATTAGGTGACACGCCAATAAAGCCACTAGGATTTTTACCCCTCCACACCACCTTTGGAAAGGGGGAAAAATCAAAGACTCTGAGTATAGACTTCATAGTCATCGACGTGGGGTCGGCTTATAATGCTTTAATCGGCAGAGCTACCCTTAATCGACTCGGAGTGGTGGTATCGACGCCCCACCTCTGCATGAAGTTTCCGACCTCGTCGGGGATAGCAACGGTGAGGGGAGATCAGAAGCTGGCAAGGAAGTGCTACAATGAAAGCCTAAACCTGAGAGAAAAAGGCAAAGAGGTCCACACAATAGAACTCGGGGGAGCAAGGGTTAAAGAAGAGCTGCGACCACAGCCCGGGGGAAAAACTGAGGAGATTCAGGTCGGCGAAGAGGAAGGGAAAAACACTCACATAGGAGCCAACCTAGGGGAAACCCTAAGACAGGGGTTGACTAAGCTCCTAAGAGATAACTCCGATCTCTTCGCCTGGAAGGCCTCCGACATGCCTGGGATAGATCCCGAGCTCATGTCTCACAAGCTCTCGGTCTACTCAGGGTCCCGACCTGTACAACAAAGAAGACGCAAGCTCGGCCCAGAGCGAGCCCTAGTAGTAGAAGAGCAAGTGCAGGCGCTCCTAGAAGCCGGCTTCATCAGAGAAGTCAAATACCCAACATGGCTAGCCAATGTAGTACTAGTCAAAAAACAAAATGGTAAATGGAGAATGTGCGTCGACTACACCGACTTAAATAAGGCATGTCCCAAGGACCCTTATCCACTACCAAGCATTGACGCCCTAGTGGACTCTAGCTCGGGGTATCAATACCTGTCATTCATGGACGCTTACTCAGGATATAACCAAATCCCGATGTATGAACCAGACCAGGAAAAAACATCATTCATCACGCCCAGAGCCAACTATTGCTACGTGGTCATGCCATTTGGATTGAAAAATGCAGGAGCCACATATCAGAGGCTAATGAATAAGGTGTTTGCCCCACACTTAGGGAGCTTAATGGAAGCATATGTCGACGATATGTTGGTAAAAACCAAGGAGGAAGTTGACCTCCTATCCGACCTCTCACAAGTCTTTGACACCCTAAGGTCGCAAGGGATGAGACTAAATCCTGCAAAGTGCGCCTTCGCAGTGGAGGCAGAAAAATTTCTAGGATTCATGCTAACACAAAGAGGGATCGAAGCCAATCCCGACAAGTGTAGAGCTATCCTAGAGATGAAAAGCCCGACTTGTTTGAGAGAAGTCCAACAGCTGAATGGCCGACTAGCAGCTCTCTCCAGATTTTTGGCAGGATCAGCATTAAGATCCCTTCCACTGTTCTCCCTACTAAAAAAGGGTCACCAGTTTGAGTGGACCCCCGAATGCGAGGAGGCGTTCCAGGAGTTCAAAAAGTTTTTGAGCCAACCTCCTATCTTGACCCGACCTATAGCCGGAAAAGACCTCATCCTATACCTCTCCGTGGCAGACAGGGCTGTCTCAGCAGCCTTGATAAGAGAAGATGAGGTCAGACAACACCCAATCTACTTCATCAGTAAAGTTCTACAGGGCCCTGAGCTAAGGTATCACAAATTAGAAAAGTTTGCCTACTCCTTAGTAATAGCCTCTCGAAGGCTACGGCCTTACTTTCAGACTCACACAATAAGAGTCCGCACGAACCAACCCATGAAGCAAATCCTCCAAAAGACGGATATTGCAGGAAGAATGGTACAATGGGCAATAGAGCTCTCCGAGTTCGACTTAAAGTATGAAACTCGGACGGCGATTAAAGCCCAGTGCCTCGCCGACTTCATTGCTGAATATGCAGGGGATCAAGAGGACAAACCGACTACCTGGGAACTCTACGTGGATGGGTCCTCCAATAAAACAGGAAGCGGCGCAGGCATAATATTGGTAGATGAAAGGGGAACCCAGATAGAAGTTTCCCTCAAGTTCGAATTCCCAGCTTCAAATAATCAGGCAGAATACGAAGCCTTGATCGCAGGATTGAAGCTGGCTGAAGAAGTCGGTGCCACGAAAGTGATGGTATACAGCGACTCCCAGGTGGTGACCTCCCAAATAAGTAGGGAATATCAGGCAAAAGACCCAACTATGAAAAGGTACTTGGAGAAAGCCTCGGAGCTCCTGGGGCGCTTTGCAGAAACCGAGGTGAAACACATAACTCGGGATCTAAACAGCAGAGCAGACACCCTATCCAAGCTAGCAAGTACCAAGCCAGGAGGAAATAACAGAAGCTTGATTCAAGAGACACTCCAGGAACCTTCAGTGGTAAAAACGGAAGACACACTAGAAGTCTTTGAAGTGGTCGGATTAAACCTCGGATGGATGAACCCCTTAGTCGAATACCTAAAATTCGACATCCTCCCTAAGGAGGAAAAAGAAGCCCAGAAAATCCGAAGGGAAGCACAACACTATACTTTGGTGAAAAATGTTCTCTACAGAAGGGGGATATCAACACCATTGTTAAAGTGTGTACCGACCTTAAAAACCACCGAGGTGTTGGAGGAGGTACATAGCGGAATCTGTGGGAACCATCTCGGAGCCAGGTCATTGGCCAGGAAAGTGATCCGAGCTGGATTTTACTGGCCAACCTTACAGAAAGATGCCACAGAATTTGTGAAAAAGTGCCAGCCATGCCAAATACATGCAAATTTCCACGTGGCTCCCTCAGAAGAGCTCATTAGTATCACTTCTCCATGGCCCTTTGCAAAATGGGGAATGGATTTGTTAGGTCCTTTTCCCCAGGCGCCAGGACAAGTTAAATACCTAATAGTGGGAATAGATTACTTCACAAAGTGGATAGAAGCAGAACCACTGGCCACCATCACTGCACAGAGAAGTCGGAGGTTCCTCTACAAAAATATAATCACAAGGTATGGGATACCTTATTCCATTACCACAGATAACGGAACCCAGTTCACCAACTCCACCTTTAGAAGCCTGGTAGCCAGTATGAAAATTAAACACCAGTTCACCTCGGTGGAACACCCACAAGCCAACGGGCAAGCCGAAGCAGCCAACAAAGTCATTCTGGCAGGGCTGAAGAAAAGGTTACAAGATGCGAAAGGAGCTTGGGCTGAAGAGCTCCAACAAGTACTATGGGCTTACAGAACAACCCCCCAATCCGCCACTGGAGAAACACCCTTCCGACTAGTCTATGGCGTAGAAGCCATGATCCCAATAGAGGTCAATGAGCAAAGCCCAAGAGTGATCTTCCATGACGAGATCAGGAATATACAGGGGCACAAAGAAGAGCTCGACTTGCTCCCTGAAGTCCGAGAAGAAGCTCAGATAAGAGAAGCAGCGTTGAAACAAAGGATGACTACAAGGTACAACAAAAAAGTCATTCGAAGGAGTTTCACCCCTGACGACTTAGTCTTAATCAGAAACGACATCGGAATTAACAAATCGAGGGAGGGAAAACTCGCTGCTAATTGGAAAGGACCATACAAAGTCAAGGAGGTCTTAGGAAAAGGCTATTATAAGGTGACCGACTTAGGCGGCACCGAATTACCAAGGTCATGGCATGCTTGTAATATGAAAAGGTACTACAGTTAAAAGCGAACTCTACTCCCTGATGTACTCTTTTCCCAGCTTCATGATTTTTTCCCAGAATCAAAGGGTTTTTTCTGAAGAAGGGTTTTTAACGAGGCATCATAGTAGGGACTAAGGGAAATAAATTATCAAAAGCCCTTAGTAGCAACAAGGTACCTCCTCGATTAATAAAGATCTTTTTTTTCTTAAGTATCTCTTTTAAATTCCCTTTTTTTTATTTTCTTTCTACGAAACGCGCCGATTTAAGCTCGACAAAACGTGAAAATCCCATGAACCGACCTAGATGGTCGTCAGGATAAAACGACGAGGTACAAGTCGGCGTAAAGAGGCTATAGAAGTCGATCATGATAAACTCGGGAGCAGTCCGACTCATAAGTCAGAATGCGAAACCGAGTAAAATTAAAATGAATCGCAAAAGTAGCCTAAGTCACGAAAAACTCAATAAAACAAAATTGAGTACTAGGAATAACAAAAAGAGATAAGAAAAAACTAAGAAAAAGGCTGCCTTGAGAATCAAGGAAATTCAGAAAAGCAGGCAAGTCCCAAAGAAAAGATTTTCTCCAGAAAAGATCAAAGAGTCAAAGGAACCACGAAAAGCATGCGCGCATACGGTAACTCAAAACCCTTATCCAAAAAGGGTATTTATTTAACGATAAATTAAACCCCTATTAAAAAAAGGGGGCATTACTGTTTTGTTTACGGCCTTAAAAGGCCAAAAAATTGTTCAAAACACCAACAAATAAATATAAAGAGTTTAAAAAAGAGGGGCCCACAGGCCGGGCCCCGATAGCCAAAAATCACTTTTTTAGAAGATCACTACCAGCAGAGTCAGGGGAAACGCCAGGAGCAGGAGTCGAAGAGGAAGTCGGAGGAACGGTAGAAGAACTCGGAGCGTCCTTAGAGTGAGGAGGGGACTCTATGATCCTCTGCCCCCGAGTCTTTAAATCAGACTCAGACTCCACTATGGGGACAGGAGGATCCACGATGGCACCATCAATAACAATCTTATCAGGGTCCAAAGGAGAAAGGTCCAAGTCAGGAGCAATAACTCCGACCTGTTCCTTGAAAATCCTCCAGGCCTCATCAGCACCATCCGCAATAGAGTCCTCCAACTCGGTATAGGCCTTCCGAGCGTTCAGCAAGTCATTTTTTACAAACACAAGATCAGCAAACAAACTGTTGTAGCTGGCTTGCGCTGCTTTCCTCAAATCCATCTCCATGTTGCATTGGGCTTGCAACTTCTTCCCTTTCTCTCTGAGGCTGTCCCTCTCCTCCGTCAGTTTGACGACTTTCCCCTCCAACTCCTTCTCATGCTCCTGATATATACGAAGCCTACCCTCCAGCTCCTCGACCCTCGAGGTCGTCCCTAAAGAGCTGATGGGAGTCTTCTCAAATATATCCAAGAGTTTGCCACAAACCCCCGCCGTCTTGAGACTCTCCTCAACCACAGTAGTGAGGTAGTGTCGAACAGAAACATCATCCATACTCATACAAGCATGAGGATAGATGTTCTTTCGGATGAACGCAAGAGCGTCCGCCTCACCAGAAGCGCCAGACTCTAAGGCCTTGCGCTTCTTTGGCTCTGGTTCGGGAGTAGGTCGGACGGGAGGGGGTGGCAGAGAGGAAGCAGAGGAAGAAATTACAATAGGTTGAGAGGGAGTCCCAACGTTCCGAGGAGGAGGAGAGGGAGAGACAACCGTCCTAACACCGCCAGACCTGGCTCGAGACTTTGCCTTGGCTTCCTGAACCCTCTGGTAAGACTCTTGAGCGTTTTTCTTTGCCATCTCTGCAAAAACGAATTGGTAGCTAAAATCAGACAAAGTCGGTAAAAGAAATTGCAAGTCGGAAATAAGCGAGAAACGCAAAAAGCTACCTAATTGTGACTGAACAAAGGTCGGCGACCCCTGGAGAAATTTTTTAGTATCCAAGTATGGGGCCCTCCCCCACGCTTCTCGGAGGAACCCCACAATGGCTGCTTCTACCTCATTTAAGTCATCCAGACCATATTTCTCGCAAGGGGAGGCCTCCAGCCAATATAAAGGAAATCGGGGAGAAGAATGATCATCCAGGAAAAAGGGATGGTGACCCTCTACAGCTTGCACTTTGAAAAAGTAGTTCTTGAAGTCATGAAAGGACTCGTCAAAAAGGGTAAAAAGTCTCCGACCTTGTATGGCTCGGAACGACACCCACTGTTGTTTATTGTTTAGCCCACTGAAGGGTTTTGTCATATGAAAAAGATGGAAAAAAATCTTTAAAGAAGTCGGGAACTCTAAAGCCTGGCTGATAAATTGATAAATTTTCAAAAAATCCCAAGAGTTGGGGTGAAGCTGGGTGGGAGCGACTCGACAGTGATGCAAAACAGATATCTCAAAATTTGAAAAAGGAAGAAAAACACCCAAACGGGTGATCATGCATTCATACATAAAGAAAAAATGAGGGGCCGCCTCATCGACTCTTCCAAAACAAACCCGGTCTTCAGGACCCGGGACTACCAATTCATATTTTGGTTCGTCATCCTCAGAAGTACAAATTCTGTGATGAGTGCGAAGGTTGGTAATGAACTCAGAATCGACTGAGGGCTCCTCCCCTAAGACCGTAACATCAACCCAGTGAGAGAGAGCATCTACAGAAGCCATTTCTTTTTATAAAAAAAAGGGGGTAACAAAACCTACAAGGGGAAAAGAAAAATCACCAACACGGTCTCTAAAGGGAGGAGGATGCGAAACTAAAGTCTACAAATCAAATTTATCTACAAAGGCACATTAAAGAACTAACCTTTATCCGGAAATAAGGGTTGGAAGCAAAGGCCTTCGAAGACGCAAGAACGCAGCACGAACGAATACAAGGAAAATTTGAAAGATCGCAGAAACGAAACAACGAAAGAGAGGGAAAATATTTATAAGAACGTTAGGGGCATAATGGTAAAATCGGGGCAATCATTAATGAAGATGCACCGTTACCAAGGCTATTAAATCCCTACGCACACCCCTAACAGACACGACGCTTGATTGGACGTAACTGTCAGAACCAAAAGGTCACGAAAAATCACGTCGGTTTTCAAACCATCACGTCGGTCCTCTTACAAATCGGCTATGACCCCGAGTTGAATACTCGAACCCAACTCTTAAAAATAAATTGGGCTCGAGTAGGGGCACTGTTCATACCCTGGCCCAATAAATAGGGCCCAGGATCCAAGCAAAGAAGCCCAACCCAAAGGGGTTGGCCCTCCCCCAGTACCAGCCTTCATCCCCAGAAGTCGGTACTGAACACGACCTGCTCCAAAGAAGTCGGATACGAGGGTTAGCTGGCAGATAACACTCATTCGAATGAGTAACTGCCCCTAGAAACTCTCTAACCACTTCATAGAGCCATATCTTAACCTCCCTAAGATATGGGAACGGTTATCCACCTAAAAAGGTGGCACTACTTCAGCGGTGGTTATTGGTTCACCACTATAAATACCCTGACATCCCTCAGGTATCACTAAGTCCCAATACATTCTCAACTTGCTCACACTCTTGCTAACTTAGGCATTGGAGTGTCTTTGCAGGTACCACCCCCCATTCTTCCACACGCACAAGTCGGACGGAGGAACACCGAGTTTCAGGTTCACTCGATAGCCACCTCCCTCACGCGTTTGGGCCAACCAACGTCATCCGGCCCACTAATCTCTGGTTACCCACCGTAACATTTATATATTCAACTGAAAAAATAATATTCTTTTAAAATTTTCATAATTTATTTGTAATGCGAATTAAATTTTAACTATTTTTTAAATCTATGTATATTTCTAAATTTAATTTAAAAATAAAGTATTGATATAGGTCTTTACATTTAGGTTAAATCTTAATTTTGTTTCTAATATGTAAAATTTTTATTACAAATATTTTATTTCATTTTATATTAGTTTTCTCAAAATTTAAAAAATTTTCCTTTTAAAAATATTTTTTTATATTATTATCTTTTTTTTATTCTATCATTTTTACTTTCAAATCACTAAAAGTATTTTCTAATTTCATAGGTCAAAAGCTAATTCGTTGCATTCCATTTAAGGATTTGTCGCCGGCCAATGAATTGCTGCATACAAATCACTACAAGTATTTTCTCCTACTATAAATACACTAACAAGTAACAACCTCAGGTATATTCACGTCATAATCTACTAAAAATCTGCTTAAAATTCTTGCTAACTTAAGTATCGAAATCTCTTGCAGGTACCATCCCTACCTCCTCACAAGAAATTCAGACGACAGCACCTTGACACCAGAACAAGTCGGACGCTGCCTCAGAAGGAGTTTGAACCTCACGTTCAGGCCCAAATCACCATTTCAGATAACCCTCGAAACAACATTCACTTATATTCGTTCGATACGTGTGTCTCTTGTGTCCAACTGTGTTTTAATAAAAAATAAAAAAAATCTTTTCCCAACAACTTAGATACACCTAAGTACTATTATGTGTCAGCCTGTCCAGCTTTATTAAGTATTCTTAAAATAAATTTAAAAATATTATATATTATTAATTATTAAACCAAAAAAATTTTAAATATTTTATATAATTAAAAAATATTAAAAATAATTAAAAAAGTAATTTATATTTTAATATTACTAAAATATCATTATAATTTATCTAAAAAATACTTTATATTTTACTTATATGTCATGTCTCTATGTATTATAAAAATTTTAAATTCGTATATTTACATATCTCGTATCATGTATCCCATATAAATATCAGTATCCATGCATCATAAATAAAAACATTGTTAGAAAAGAAAGAAGAAAGAAAAAAATAAAAAAAAATTAATTAAAGAAAAAACATGTCTTTAAAAGAGAAATAAATATAAAAATAATCTAAAAATATATTTATTTTTTTAATTAAAAAATTAGTTTTTTTAAATATTTTATTAATTAATATTTCTTAATATTTTTTTATAAAAATAAATTTCTTTTAATAATTAAATCTTTCTAAAGTTCTTTAGAATAATTTTTTCTATAATTTATTTGATTTTGACTTTTCTTCTTTTTATTCAATATTAATAAATGTTTTAACTTGGTTAAATTCCTGTTAAGTATATCAAAGTAGATTTAGAAAGTAGTTATACTTATAATTGCAAAGAAAAAAATTCCCGTTAAACACATTTAAAAATATTTTTAAGAATCAAAGTTTAAAAGGATTGGATGCAAAACAAAAGAGGGAGAAAATAAAATTAGAGCAAAAATTTTGTAAATTAATTACTTTTATCGATTCTTATAATTTAATTAAATTTTTATAATTTAAAAGTTTTTAATTGAATTTATTTACCGTTTTTATTTTTACAATTAAATTCTTTTTTTTCTTTGCAAAAAATATCAAAATTAACCGAATATTCTAAAAATGAGATGATGTTTAAATTTAGGAAACTAATCCTTAAATGTGGGTATCTTTAGGAAAAATATTCTCTTAACTCTTATTTTTTTGGTAAAAAAATTATCTATTACAAAATTTAAAACGTTAAAAACTTTTAAATTATAGAAACTTAATTATAAATTTGGTGAAACTATAAAAATTGATAGAGTAATTTAACCAATTAAAATCAAATGCAAAAAATTTATAGAAATTAAAAATAAAATTTAATTTTAATACTATTCACAATACAAAATTAAAATTTTTTTATACTATTAATCAATTATCTAAGTTTTTTTAAATAATTATTTGACGACAAATAATTACTTTAATTGATATAATAATGTGTTTGTGTAAAAAAACGCCGAGAATGTATTAAAATTAAACGTTTGAAGATATAAAAATGATGGTTGAAAGAATAACATGATAAATATATTATTGAACAATTAATAATTTTGTGACGCATGATAAATATGTTTTTCCGGTATTTTTTAATTTTGAGGATTAATTTATTGTAAATTAAAACTTTATTAATAGTTGGTTATTGGCTAATAACTTAGTGTATGTATTTTATTATTTATAAATTTTTTAAAAACAAATAAATTAATCTTTTTGAAAATAATAACAATAAACTTGAAAAGTATTCTCTTTTGATTTTAAGACAGAGAATCACATTTGGCGCAATAGCAACAAAGGAGGCCGCTCTAGACGCCGTCTAGTTTTGTTTTCTTTCTTCTTTTTTTTCTTTCTTTAATCTGTGGACTTTGCTTCGTGGCGCAATTTCTGCAGCACTATCTTCTATTGCTACAAACATACCTGTTTTCTTCATTCAATTCATACCATAACATCAGATATTTTTATACCCATTTATGTTTGTTATACATGTTCAAAGATAAATTTTATACATAAATAGCTAATTTGGTAATTGATTTATATATATATATAATCATTTTTAATTTTAATTCCTTTACTAAATCCAATTCTTGTTCTTGATATTTTTACATTATGTATAAATTAAATTATTATTAATAATAATTAAAAAAATAATATGTTTTTTAAAAAGAGAAGTTCAATACATAAACTGGAACACAGAGAACATACATCGGTAAGATAGTCGAGACAAAAAGACAAATCCAGCAATAAATGGTAGCATATATTCTTTTGTTATTTTCGATATTGCCATCAATAACAAAAGAGATCCACACATAACCACTTCTTGTAGTTCAGAAAGAATATATTGATAATCTCCTCAACTCTTTTTCCATTATTCTGGAAGATTCTCTTGTTTCTTTTCGGCCATAAGTTCCAGGTAATCGCATAAAAGCACACCATCTATTTCTTGCACTCGGCCTTCTTTTGTGATATCTCTGTCCAACTTAAGAAATACTCCTTCAACGTATTCGGATAAGACCATTGTCTACTAACATACGATAGTCATGTACCTGCCAAAAAAACTACAGCTAAAAAACAAGTGGTGACCAAACTCAACACTTTTGTTATATAAAAGATACAAAGTATCTTGTTGGTTAATAGCCCCAAACCGACTCATATCTCTTTTGTACTGATCCTGCCAGTCAAAACAAACCGAACGAATAACTCCACCCGTAGTGGAACTAGTCCTTTCTAAATAGTTTTAGTAAAGATATAGCTTGTGATATCTTTTGAGATTATTTTTGCCTACATTACCTATACAAATAAATTATTGAATAAATATCATGTTTATCATATTTTTACACAATTGGACCAGTCTTAATGCATCATGTACAAAAAGAGACTGAAAACATCATCTTTAACCTTAAGTTTTCTTTTTTTTTTTTTTCGTTATTATAAAGCAAGGAAGATTGATATTGATCGCTGCAAATAAATTTGGAATATCCAAATTAGGATTCTATGGTAAGTTAATATACATTTGACGATATATGCTCATATCCCCAAAAAAAATAATTCTTTTTATTTAAAAAAAATGCTTATAACGAAAGCAACTCGTTTCCCGCCTCATAATGCATGTTTGCGTAACCAGAATACTATACAATATATATCTCCTAACTTTTTAATTAAACTGACACTGATACCTTTGCTGGTATATAATGATATATATTTGATATCTTAGCTTCTTTTGTTAATTTTTTTGAAAAAAAAAATAGAAAATAAAAAAGAAAAGAAGATGTTAAATATGTACCAAAATAAAATTTTAATCTTCTTTGGCAAAATATAATTCCCTCAACCATTGAAGACAAAACCTGCCTTTGTTTCGCGATGGCATCACATGAAAGTTGAGAGCAAATGGTTTTACATTTTCCTAATCAACACATTCATATTCAACAATAATGTCACTAATCACGTGAACAAACTCTTCATTTTTAATTCCATGCTAAATATAGTAAGTTAAGTTGTGTTTGTTTTTGAAGATAGGACACGATAACACATTAAAAATAAGACATAAAAAAAAGAGATACAAAATTTAGTATTTTTTTATTTTATTTGGTAATGATAAATAATAAATTATAAAAATTTAATTTATTTTTATTTTTTTAATTCAAAAATTTGAGAAGAAAAATATAATAATAAAAAATATTATTATAAAAAATTAACAATAATAATGAAAAAAATAAAATATAAGTTGTGTCTTTTATTAATGTTTGTATATCTTTTCTGTCAGGATAGATATAAAATACATTAATTTAATATTTTTAAACACAATATTTTTATTAATATCTCATCTATTAAATACGATTTTGTGTCATGTTCGGTACTTCGTGTGCCGGACGGGTCGGAAGAGTTCTCTGGGTGTAATGGTGGGAATCGGCTTTGATCTGGGTCTAGTGAGCGAGATGTGAGGGTAGACGACCTCCCGAGCTATTGTGATGTGAGGGGGGAGCCACTTGCAATGACACTCCGACGCCCAAGTCAGTTTTTCACAGATGGCAGTAATGGTAGGGATAGTGACGTACCGTGGGGGAGGGGTAGGGCCCTCCCCATATATACCTTTTTTAGTGAGGTGGGTCCCACAAAGACAAACCCACCTTCCTGGAAACTTCCTTCCCCCAGCTGTCATGCGGTGGTCCCATTAGGGAAATAGGTGTCCGAGTCGGTTTTTCGGTTCGGGTTAGCCGTCTTGGTTAGGCCGGTCGGCTGCCCGGGTTGGGGCATTGTGCCAACTGGGCTGGGAGCGCCGCTGTTGGCGCGTTCTAATCCTTTTGTTTCGTCGTAGGGTCGGTCGCTTGTAATTGGTGTGTGTCTCTTATGCGCGAGCCAGCTTCGTCGTTTTGGAGATGCGCCGTTTGTCGCCTCGTTCTTCGCGCTTGCCATTAAGTCCATTTATGGGTGATTTGAAAGCGTGGAAAAAAGTCTGTTTTACCCCTATCTTTCGCACTTCTCCAGAGCAGTTACTCTTTGCTTTGTTTTTCCTTTCTTTGCCTTAGCATTTCAGTTTCTCACTCTCAAATTGCCGTTACGCACCCTTCCTTTCCTTTCCACATTCTCTGAAGTTCTTCATTCTCAATCGCCCCTGATCCGTCCACATCTTTGCGGAACTCCCCAGTTTCTTTCGATCATCATCATTCTAGTAAGTCCTTTCTTTCTTTTCTGCTCCTTAACTTTGTTGCGTGCTTATGCTGCTTACATGCTTTCCTCTGTTCCTGTTTGTTTGGTTTAAGCGTTGGGTTTGCAAGTTTGAGTCGTAACAACATTAAGTAGATGCTAGAGGGGTTGCCATTCCAGGTTTCTGGGTTTTAGGCTTCATTTTGATTATAGATTCAGCCCTTGCTTGACTGTAGATACTGTATAGGCAAATTGTAGTTTCTGGTTTTAGTTCTGGTCTCCCGACCTCATAGACTGACTCTGGGTGGTGCCCCCACTGTAGGTATGGCCCAACGTCCCGTCGCAAGGGTTCCCGTTGCGAGAGCGCCCTACGATCGATATGCTTGGGTGACCTCGAACGTGAAGGACACCCCCAACCAGATGTCTTTAGAGGAACTTACGGAGTTTTGATAAGCCGACTATCTCTACGGGGGAGGCTTCGAAGAGCCTAACTATGAGGTTTTTGTTCCTGCCAGCCAGGAATGGATATTCCACCTAAACCTACACTCTCCCTGGGTCCCCGATTGGATCTGGATGTACAAGGCAATGTTCACCCACTTGGGAGTTTGCATCCCCTTCTCTCCCTTTCAAATGACGATGCTCAACCGATGTGATGTGGCGCCGTCTCAATTACATCCGAATAGTTAGACTTCTATCTGCTGTTTCGAGATGGTTTGTTAATATTTAGAGTTGACGGCATCCGTTGAGGTAATCTTATTTCTTTTTACCTTGACATGTTTTAATGTTCCATCCCCGAAAACAAACGCAGCTTTAGTAACATACCAAAGGCAAATAGGCATTATGCATTATTATATTTAACAACAAGCCTCTTTCGATTTTTGTTGATAGTATAATATTATATTAAGACTTACCATAGGCCCATTAGTTTTAAATGTTAAACCAACAACTTTTATAGACAATTATTATATCAATAAAATATATTTTAAGAAAAAAAAAAGCAATTTGAGACTTACACATTTCTATTAACATAATACCAAAGTTTGAAAATTGGATCGGACTAGTCGGTTTGACTAGGTTAATCGAAAATCGATCATTTAGTCGGTTCGATTGATTTCAAAATTATCTTGCAAAAAATTAACTCGGTTGGATTTTTTAAAGGCTTGATTTTGTGATATGCCCTAAAAACGGTGTTGTTTTGATGTTAGAAAAAAAAACACTAACCTAACCCAGTCCCCTTACTTTAACAATGTCCCCCTTACTCACGAATGCCTCCCTCAGCCCTCTCCCTTCCAACCCTAGTTTTAAGTTTTCCTCCAACGATCAGAATTTCAGAAGGAACTCCACCATCCCTACCACAATCGATGTCGACAGTAACCACCAACGGTTGTCACCCTTACAGTTCGAAGCTTCTGTCGTCGTCTGGTCATCATGAAGCTTTTGTAATTATAAAACATAAAAAATTATTTCTTCTACAAATTTTAGTTATTAAGTAAAAGCATATAAATAAATTATTGAATTGTGAATAGTACTTTTTTTGTTTACGCACTACAAAAAATTTATTAACTACCGTCGATTTTATTGGCAGAAGTACCAAAAAAATCTATCGATAAATTTATTATCGCCAGATTTAATGATGGATAGACTCAGACAATAAAATTCTCGCCAGTAACAAGTTATTGGAGGATTTTTTTTAATCCGATGGTACTTTCCGGCAAAATTAGCAACGGATTTAAAATTTTGATTGGCGAAATTATGGTGGTTATCGTCGGAAATTTTTCCGACAATAACATTGGTGCCATGAATTCAAGTTTCGCGCCTTATTAAAGTCGAATTTATCCTCCGATAAATTTGACGATAATATATTATTTTATATTAATTAAATTAAAACATACCTGAAGATTCACCCGACAGTAAATTCAACGGTAAACTTAAATTTTAGTTTTTTTTGAATGGCTATACAGAATACTTATTAAAACCTGATATACCATCATCAATATGTCAAGAATTAATAGTCAAATCCCAATTAGTGAAAATCAAGTAGTATTTTTAATAAAAATAGTCAACTATAATCTAAAATAATAGGTGTATAGAAGAAAAAGTCAAAGAGATAAACTACTAGTACTATCAAATAAAGTAAAACAAAACCGTAATCATTACAGGTCCTGATAATCATCCTCGTCATCATCTTCCTGATCGTGGTGTTATCGGTGCCTATCCTGGTACTATGTAGAGGACAAGGAGTCCCCTCCAACAGTGGCGCTGTCACCAATGCACATCTGGTCATAGTACACCGTCATTTGGTGTCGCATCTACTAGATCTTCTCCAGCCCTTCCTGAGCTCCTGCCTTAGGGATTTTGTCTCTGCATCGCGATTCACGAGCATTCTTTTCTGCCATGCGTGAGAGGAGCTTATTATACTTCTTCTCATCCAAATACAACTGGTGACTCTGGTACGGTCCTGAAGGTTCTGAGTGAGGCTGTGAACCTACTCCTACAAATCGATGTTCTTGGGATCTGCAAAGCTGGTGGGTGAGGTGGACAAAACGATGACTTGAAATCATTTTGTAATAAACAACCTATAATTCAACCAACAACACAACTTATTAACCTTTTTAGAAATTTTGGTAGAGTTTCGTTTATAATTAGAATCCTTTACCAAATGTAATTTTAATTTTAGTTTTTCACAGAACAAACATGTCTTTAAACAGTTTTAACAAAAATTGGACAGAGTTTTTTCTTAATTCAGAGACCTCCACCAACAAAGTTTAAAAATTTTCATAGAGGAAACAATTACAAACATAAATTAAAACATACACACATTCAAGCAAACATTAAATTTTAGTCATTCTAGTGCGTATTTCCTTATTACTCTGCGATTTTTCAGTAAATAAGGGTTTTGAGAAGGTTTTACTAGGCAACCTTCTCTCACTTCCGTCCTAAAATTCTATCCTAAAAAAAAATAAGTTCAACATAAAACTTAAACAATTTAACATCTTTAGTAATAAAAATCAACCTCGGTATTGCATGAACATCCCACATATATATCAGCACAAACAACTCATAATTAAAACTACACGACATTCAAACAAAAAAAAATCCTAAAATAGAAATAAATTAATGAAGTGTAAAAATTAATAATAAAAAATTAATAACATTTGTAAAATTAATTAATCTAATTCCAAAATCCTAATTAATACTATTAACTTAGTTTACCTAAATTCAAGTCTAAATTACTCTAACTTCAACTCTAAATTAAACTTTAAACAAACTTATCTGACTAATTTTCCTAATTTATTAAGCTAACTCAATTAACCAACTTGACCTAATTCAAGTTAAATCTTAATTACTTTAAACAAAGCTAATTAATCATATATCACAATTTTACAACATATAGTTTATAAATGAGAATTAACATTTTATGTCTTAATTAAAAATAAAAATTACGTAATTATTCTAAACTTACAAAACTAATTACTCTAAATTTAACCTATCTCACAATTTTATAATAAAAAAGATACAATAAAAATTTTAATGAGTGTAAATTATAAGTATGAAAATGAGATAAATTAGTAGAAATGTAATTACTCTTACTCACTTACCTGAAAACAATGATGGTGCAGAGGACTTTTTTGGCATGGTGATAGATCGGACAACACAATGTCGACAGTCGTGACCAAACGTCAGGGCTACTTTAGAAAGGGAGTTTAGAATTTTTTTTAAACAAAAAAGGGGATGGAATAGGGAGAGGGAGGACGACAACCTACCGGAGGAGGGAGATAGGCAGCTTCGTCAACAAAGGGAGCAGTGGCGGCAGAGATACCAACGACGGCAACGTTGGAAGAGGCTATGTTTCACGCGACAAAAGGGGTTTCAGCCGAGCCCGCGCAGTCGTTGGAAGAGATTGGTCATGGCCGGCACTGGGAAAGGTTGGTTGGAAGGGCTTCTAGAGGTGGTTGCAGGGGGAAGAGAAAGAGAAAAGAAAGGGGTGGAGAGAGGATAGGTTTCAAAAAGTGAGGGGAAAAGACTGCACATTTTGAATATATGGCAACATTATCGTCAGATTTACCGGATGATAAATCTGATGGTAATGAATTGGTGGTTATTAAAACGCAGCATTTCATTAATTCGGATTAATCCGTTGGTAAATTTCACCCTAATTTTTACACCTTTTTCTTTATTTTCTTCAATTGTTACCAACAAATTTATAGAAATCTAACGATAAATCTTTGTGCTAACAAATTTATTGCTTCAACTGTCGATAAATTCAACAGTAAAACTGCTACTAATAGATGACGTTAGACAAAAAATTTGACAGTATTTAACATTTTTATTGTAGTGACAATTGAATCATCTATCGTTGAATATGATAATGTTTCGAAACAAATTACCCAAATTGTTAAGAGCGATTGAGCCAAGTACAAAAGTGGTTCAAAATTCTTGAAGTGCTTCTTGGACAGTTATTGGAGATACTGTACTTGCAAATGACTCCCATGCCAAAATCAGTATGTATTTTAGTAAGGTAAGCATTGCTTAGAATGAAAAATTTACTTAGGGGGATATTTATAGGAGAACCCAAGCTATTAACTATCTTGAGGAAGTTCGTCTAACTTCAGAAGGCCATGGAGCGGTTGTTACTTAGGTAATGCAATAGATGGTTGGATGAAGAGGGACTATTACTCTTTTTACAATAGAGGAAAAAATAAGTGCAAACTTATTTGCAGTAGATTTTATATGAAGTTGTTTTTAAATGAATGACATGGGTTATTATTTAGTTTAAAAAAATCAGTTTATTTTATACAAATGATTTAATTAAAAAATTAATTGATACAGCTATAATGTTAAATTTTTTACTGTATTTTATTTTAAAAACAAATTAACTAATTTAAATTGAGAAATTGTAGTTAATTATTTATTATATAATTTTTATAACCAAAATTATAATTAAAAATTATTAAAAAATAAAATTATCTAATATATTGGACCAGCTCAATGTTAATCAGATTTTTTATTTCTATTATAAAATATAAAAAAATGTAATTCTAAAAAAAAAATCATGTTATTGTTTAAAATTTAACATAATTTTTTTTGAGTTAGTCCAATATATTAGATAATTTTATTTTTTTAATGATTTTTAATTATAATTTTGGTTAAAAAAATTATATAGTAAACAATTAACTACAATTTTTTAATTTAAATTAGTCAATTTATTTTTAAAATAAAATACGGTAAAAAATCTAACATTATAATTATATCAATTGATTTTTTAATTAAATCATTTATATAAAATAAATCAGTTTTTTTTTTAAACCAAATAGTAATACATGTCATCCATCCAAAAATAACTTCATATGAAGTCTACTGCAGGTGAGTTTCTGCCAAAATGCACACTTCTTTACAAAAAAATAGTTACGATCTTCACTTTTCACACTTCACCAAAGAAATACTAATCTTAAAAAATAGATCTTGTGAAATTTTTAGACTATTAGTTTGGACTCAAATAGAAATGATAACTAATCGGATGTTAATTTGTCAATGATGGATAGTGAAAAAAAAAATCATGTGAGATGATAAATAAAGAAATTAATTTATAGTTAGTGCCATATATATAGTAGTTAACAAATCTGGTTAGTTATTATCGGGGAACAGTATTAAGAGTTACTGTAGGCGATTGGCGCAATTATGGGCATGCTAGAAGGAACGAAGTCATATCAAGCAGCCATCAAATTTCAGAGCATGTGATGATTCGTTGCTATATCATACCATTATATTTTACACCAATCCGAACAACACAAGTAATGTCCAAGGCATGTGAATTTGGTAAGGTACGAATAGACCTCAAAGATGTTAACATATCTGTATTAAAGAATAATAAAGACCATGCTACATAAAGACTAAAAACTGTATTAATTAATCATTTAAGAAGACTATATATCAGATATTTAATAAAAGGTTTGATCAGATTTAATTATTTTACTATAAAATATTTAACTATTCTAATGATAACTTATGTTATTTAAAAATATATAAATATATAGCAATTTTATATATTTTCACATGAGTCGAATTTGTAAATATATTTTTGCAAAATCAAAGTGAATGAGGGATAGTTAGTAGTTCTGATATATTAATTTAAAATATATAAGAATAATATACGAAGGATTATAGCTACGTATGTGTCAATATATCTACTATGTAGATGAGGGGAGTTTGTCAAAATTAGATTATGGCACGTAGCTTATAAGGATACTAATAAGTAATGCAATGACATTGATATTTTTGATAGAGGATGATGGATAATAATGGTTCAACAATAATAAAAAATAGTCTAAACAGTTTAAAATTATTTTATTTAATATTTATTTATTATTATTAAAATAATTATATAATTTTAAATATAATAAATATATAATTATACAAAATTATAAATATTATATTATATAAAATAATTTTAAATATTGTCACTCTAACCTTATGAATAATGTGGATGTGCGGGATAACATACGAAATCCACATATAAAATTTAAATTTACGAAAAATAATCATATGTGATATTTATAAAAATAAAATAACATACAAATAATAATGTGTCTTTCAAAAAGAAAGAAAATAAAATTGTTCTTTATTTGCAAAGTAGAAAACAAATCTAATATACTGGTGGACCCCTCTAATTCAGTAATTCTCTAGACAATAAGCTCAACTACATTATAAAAAATATTAATTCATAACACATTAAATTAAATATACTCTAAAGTCTAAACAAGTATTTTTTTTTTTTTTGGGGTGGGTACTACTGCGTGAAGTGGGTCATCTTTCAAATATCAATATTCGAATCCTATTATTGTTTGTGGCTGAGAGGGTTATGTGTCGGCAAGTATTGCATAGTTTATTGTCCTATATATATAATTCAGACCAAAAAACTTATTAAAGATTAAATTATAAATGCCAACTCCTTTTTCTGTATATTATCAAATTCAGTTTCATGAATTAAGATTTGAGTTGAATAGCGAAAGGAGATAAAAATATAATAGATTAGAATCTTCTTCCAGTTATTTATTCGATCTGGTTAGGTAAATTATTACTTACACTTTTACTTTTATACGTTTGTCAAATTCTGATTTCCATGGTGTGTTAGAGATTTTTTCTTTAAAAATTAAAAAGAAAAATCCCTGTGATTTCACTCACATGTATGTTGATTGTTGATCATCGCAGCAGAACATCTGAACATATCCTTAATTTATTTTTTATTAATATATCATATATAGTAGAATTTACGGTGACAATACATTTAAAATATTGTAATAAAGATAATATTTTTTACATTTTTACAACACTTTTAATTTTATTTTTAAATTAAATGTGTATTCAAATATTAAAAATATTATTTTAATTTTAATAACATTTTTTAAATATTGTCAAGATTATATAATTCTAGAATGGACAGAAGCATTGTTATTGCATACATAAGGAATTTATAAAGAAACAAGTAAAATAAAGATAATTTCTGCTAATTATGTTCCTTACATTTATTTTCTTTCCCCCACATGCAAGTCATAAGTGGGAGTGTACCGTACCTTCCATCCATTTACTTTGGTTTCAGTTATTGCCGTTGGAACTCCTTTGATATATAGTCAAAACTCAAAACATCGTTAGGTCATGGTTAGGTCCAAAATTTTTTCCATGGTGGAATATAATTGGTGCTGGCCAAATATTGCAGAATAACCTAAACTCGTTCAATTCAAATTAGTGAAATTAGACCTTCTCCTACCTAAGCATTACTTATAAAGAGCATGTTATGCATCTTCAATCACACCAAACCAAAGACTATATATTATAATATACGGGAACTCAAAATATGTGGTTTATATAAAATATTAACCTCGATATTCTATAAAGAAATAGGTTTTTTCTTCTCCTTCTTGCTTGCGTGAAATTAGAGTTAAGTTATATTTTCAAGCTTTTAAAACATTTATATTGGAGCCGCTCTTACATTAATAATGGGAATTCAATTTATGTCATTATCAAACCAGTAATGCTAAGGAGATAATAAAAAATTAGCTAAAATATCTTATTTATCATTTGTTTTTAGGGTTATCTGAAATTGAGTTGGCCTGAACGTAAGGTCTAGATTCTTTTTGGGCCAGCATCCAATTAAGTTCGAAGTATACTTGAGGATGTCAAGATATTTATAAGTATAAGTGTAGAATTAATAATAATTATCTTTTGAGTAGTCTTATCTTTGGTAGTGGGTCGGTTACTCCCTTTTGTTTAGGAATGTTATTGAGATCTCCTTTTTAAATGAATAAGAGAGATTGTAGAGTTACTTATTTAGATAAGTGGGACTGAATCGTGATCGCCTTGTTCGATTTCTATAAAGTTGGATATATATTTAATGTACATAATATTAACTAATTAGACTCTATCTTTTTTGGGCTTAGTTAAGTAATAGGCCAAGATATCAACAATATTCATTAATTTTAACGATAATTAATAAATTTTAAATAAGATATGTTTTGACTATTTATACTTTTTTTTTTTTTTTTACCCAAACATTATAAAATAGACTAAATCATCTTGTAATTAATATGAGAAAATGTCAACAAGGATTGCATGATGTGTTGTGAGGTAAGGAAGCATGTGCATGTAGTACCTTTAATTTGATTTGGTGTCTTAGTCATGAAAACTTGTCAAACCTAAAGTGGGATTTCCCATTCCTTATATTAGTTACATAAAATTTTAAAGATGAAATCAACGCCTAAATAAAAGGGTACTGCAAAATTTCAATTGGGCAATTTTGGTCTATGAGACGCGCTTGCTTTTTCCAACTTGGAAATAAGATCTTAGAATCTGATTGTGCCACTTTTCTTTTTTCCAAGTTTTGTATGGAGTAATGATGTACCCTTTTTATGTGGAAACCAAATTGGCCTTGTGTCTTAGAACGTGGTTTCACATTGCTTTTTCCTATCTAAGCATGCAATCTCTAGTTCAATTGTAATTTAAGAGAGAGAAAAAAAAGTATCATCATATAATAGTTTCATTTATATGAATCTATTAATTATATTAGGTATACATTAAAATTAATTATTAAAATCAGTTATTATTATAAAATATATATTTAAAATAATTCAATATATATATACTATTTTTCTTCTTTAAAAAATTCTAAAATGATACTTCTCTCTTTTTTATTTATAAAATGTACGTTCCTTTCTTTTATAATTTTTAAAAAATTTCATCTTTAATCAATTTTAAATTTTTTGTGTTAATTATTGTAAACTTTATCTATTTTTAAAAAAAGTAAATTATTTTTTATTATATTTTTTTAAAAAATGAGTAAAATTGACATTAGTTAATACAAAAATTTTAAAATAAGTTAAAAAGTATATTTTTTTTAAAATTATAAAAAAAAGTATATATTTTATAAATAAAAAAGAGTATTATTTTAGCATCTCTTAAAAAAATAAATTTTTTTTCTATATATATGTATATATATTTACATAATAATTAATTTTAATAACTGATTTTAGTATATTTTTAATATTTTTGTAAAATTATAAAAGTTATATAGCTTACATCATCATCATTATTATCTTTTTCTCCAATTTATTAGTCATTGATTTCATAGTCTACAAATCCTTTTAAGCTATATAAGTTGCACGTAAGGGAAAGTCAAACCTCAGAGGAAGAAAAGCATGGAGTACGTTTTATTTTGTGCATATAATAACCAGCATGAACAAAATAATAGAGCAAAAAGATGAAGCTGAAAATTTTAAATATGGTTAGCCCAAGGGTGTGTAGTTGGAAGATTAATTTTTAGGGTAAAAAACCCAAAAAAACCAAGCTAAAAAGTTTATTACCCAAATCAGCCAAAACAAAAATTATTTCAGCAATCTACCAATGGCTATTTATATATAATTCGAATCAATATGATTCGAACTACAAATACATGTAATTCGAAACAACTTGCTTCGAATTACGTTTGAATGAATATGCATGTAATTCGAATCAAGTAGATTCGAATTAGAGAATGGTAAATCGAATTGACTCGATTCGAATTAGTAGGCTCATGTGACTCTATGGAGTTCGAATCATATTGATTCGAATTATTCAATGTTGGTGACACTAGGTAGTTCGAATTAAGTTGATTCGAATTACTAGTGAGTTGCCTATATAATGCTACGTTAGTTGGATATATATCTTATAGTTGATACAAAAATATTTACTGTATAATTTTATTTTTCTAAAAATATTATATATATATATATATATATATATATATATATATATATTTTGATTATTACACAATTTTAGAAATATTTAAAAAGTATTATTAAAATTAAAATTATATTTTTTATTATTTGACAATAAAATTAAAAATTAAAAATTAGGGATTAAAATAAAAAATAAAAATATTTATGAGCTATCAATTCGAATTCCATACAATACTCTTATGTCCATTCTTGATAGCTCGTGAATATTTTTTAATAAATTTAATTAAATTATACCACAAAAAAATATTTTATTCTATGCAAAATAATTTTAAAAATATTTTTAAACTATTTTTTTAAAATTATTTTGCATAGAATAAAATATTTTTTTGTGGTATAATTTAAATAAATTTATTAAAAAATATTCATGAGGTATCAAGAATGGGCAGAAGAGTATTGTATAAAATTCGAATTGCTCACCGTATAATTTGAACAAGGCTTTGTTTGGTAAAGCTTTTACTTTTTAAGAGTAGTGTTCATACCCTGGCCCAATAAAAAGGACCCAGGATCCAAGCAAAGAAGCCCAACCCAAAGGGGTGGGCCCTCCCCCAGTACCGGCCTTCATCCCCAGAAGTCGGTACTGAATACGACCTACTCCAAAGAAGTCGGATACGAGGGTTAGCTGGCAGATAACACTCATTCGAATGAGTAACCGCCCCTAGAAACTCTCTAACCACTTCATGGAGCCATATCTTAACCTCCCTAAGATATGGGAACGGTTATCCACCTAAAAAGGTGGCACTACTTCAGCGGCGGTTATTGGTTCACCTCTATAAATACCCTGACATCCCTCAGGTATCACTAAGTCCCAATACATTCTCAACTTGCTCACACTCTTGCTAACTTAGGCATTGGAGTGTCATTGCAGGTACCACCCCCATTCTTCCAGACGCGCAAGTCGAACGGAGGAACACCGAGTTTCAGGTGCATCAGCTGGTCACCTCCCTCACACGTTTGGGTCAACCAACGTCATCCGGCCCACTAATCTCCGGTTACCCATCGTAACATTGGCGCCGTTGCCGGGGACCCGAGAGATTGACCAGTGATGGGGGAAAGATCCCCTGAAGAAGGTCATGTGGAGACAGATTCTGATCAAGAGAATTTGAACACCGGAAACAATGAAGCAGATCAGAACCTCCACCAGGAAGCTAATGATCAAAATAAGGAAGGTACTTCGGGAATCAAAAATCCGAAGGCAAACTCCTCGGAGGGGCGCGAGTCAGAAAAAGAAGGACCCCCTCTCGCTAGTGAGCTTATGGGGCTAATTCACAGCCGCCTCGAGCAGCTAGAGCAGGAGCGGGAACGACAAAGGGAAGCTGAAAAGAACCTAAAAGAGGAGATGGAGCGACGAAAAGAGTTAGAAAGAAAACTCTTAAAGTTAGAATCCTCCCTCAAGGGTCGGAATTCCCAAGGCGATAGAGAAGATTCTCCCTTAGGAGAGAAAGATCCGTTTAGCGAGGACATAATGAGGGCAAAAGTTCCGAGAAACTTTAGAAGCCCCGATATGGACCTCTACGATGGAACCACCGATCCAAAGCATCATCTGAGCAACTTTAAAAGTCGGATGTATCTGACCGACGCTTCAGACGCTACGCGATGCAAAGCTTTCCCGACAACCTTGTCCAAAGCAGCGATGAAGTGGTTCGACAGTCTCCCTCCGAGGTCAATTACCAGTTTTGAAGACCTCTCAAGAAAATTCTTGATGAGGTTCTCCATCCAGAAGGACAAAGTAAAACATGCACCAAGCCTCCTGGGAATAAAACAGGAGGTCGGGGAGTCCTTACGGGCCTATATGGAAAGATTCAACAAAGCATGTTTGGAGATTCAAGACCTGCCCACCGAAGCGGTCATCATGGGGCTAGTCAATGGTCTTAGAGAAGGTCCCTTCTCACAGTCCATATCAAAAAGACACCCCGCCTCTTTAAATGATGTACAGGAAAGAGCTGAAAAGTACATCAATATGGAAGAAAACGCTAGGCTAAGAGACCCGAGTTTGCGAATCGGGCCCCCTCCCTCAACGAAAGAAAGGGAGAGGAAAGCGAAGAAGAAGGAAGAGCTCGGCCTTGATAGGCCAAGAAAATATCACTCTTATACTCCATTGAAAGTTCCTGTAGTGGACGTATACAGAGAAATTTGCAATACTGAAAGGCTGCCTCCCCCCAGACCCATCAAGAATAAAAAAGGGGGGAGCCGCAGTGATTACTGCGAGTACCATAAGATATATGGACACTCCACAAACGACTGTTACGACCTTAAAAATGTGATAGAAAAGCTAGCCAGAGAAGGTCGGCTTGACAGATATCTCATAGAAAGGTCGGACGGTCATGGAAAAAGAAAGCGAGAAGAGGCGGATAGAAGAGATCCACCACCACAAACTCCGGAGAGACATATCCATATGATCTCAGGAGGATTTGCGGGAGGGGGACTCACAAAATCCTCCCGAAAAAGACACCTCAAGAGAGTCTACCAGGTCGAAGAGGGGTCCCCCAATCTTCCGACCATTTCATTCACAAAGGAAGACGGGCGAGGAGTAATCCCTGGGCACGATGACCCAGTGGTAATTACTATGATCCTGGCAAATGCCCATCTACACAGAACCCTAGTAGACCAAGGAAGCTCAGCAGACATCCTCTTTAAGCCCGCTTTCGACAAGCTAGGTTTAGAGGAGAAAGAGTTAAGAGCCTACCCCGACACCTTATACGGATTAGGTGACACGCCGATAAAGCCACTAGGATTTTTACCCCTCCACACCACCTTTGGAAAGGGGGAAAAATCAAAGACTCTGAGTATAGACTTCATAGTCATCGACGTGGGGTCGGCTTATAATGCTTTAATCGGCAGGGCTACCCTTAATCGACTTGGAGCGGTGGTATCGACGCCCCACCTATGCATGAAGTTCCCGACCTCGTCGGGAATAGCGACGGTGAGGGGAGATCAGAAGCTGGCAAGGAAGTGCTACAATGAAAGCCTAAACCTGAGAGGAAAAGGCAGAGAAGTCCAACAGCTGAATGGCCGACTAGCAGCTCTCTCCAGATTTTTGGCAGGATCAGCATTAAGATCCCTTCCACTATTCTCCCTACTAAAAAAGGGGCACCAGTTTGAGTGGACCCCCGAATGCGAGGAGGCGTTCCAGGAGTTCAAAAAGTTTTTGAGCCAGCCTCCTATCTTGACCCGACCTATAGCCGGAAAAGACCTCATCCTATACCTCTCCGTGGCAGACAGGGCTGTCTCAGCAGCCTTGATAAGAGAAGAGGAGGTCAGGCAACACCCAATCTACTTCATCAGTAAAGTTCTACAGGGCCCTGAGCTAAGGTACCACAAATTAGAAAAGTTTGCCTACTCCTTAGTAATAGCCTCTCGAAGGCTACGGCCTTACTTTCAGGCTCACACAATAAGAGTCCGCACGAACCAACCCATGAAGCAGATCCTCCAAAAAACGGATATTGCAGGAAGAATGGTACAATGGGCAATAGAGCTCTCCGAGTTCGACTTAAAGTATGAAACTCGGACGGCGATTAAAGCCCAGTGCCTCGCCGACTTCGTTGCTGAATATGCAGGGGATCAAGAGAACAAACCGACTACCTGGGAACTCTACGTGGATGGATCCTCCAATAAAACAGGAAGCGGCGCAGGCATAATATTGGTAGATGAAAGGGGAACCCAGATAGAAGTTTCCCTCAAGTTCGAATTCCCAGCTTCAAATAATCAGGCAGAATACGAAGCCTTGATCGCAGGATTGAAGCTGGCTGAAGAAGTCGGTGCTACGAAAGTGATGGTATACAGCGACTCCCAGGTGGTGACCTCTCAAATAAGTGGGGAGTACCAGGCAAAAGACCCAACTATGAAAAGGTACTTGGAGAAAGCCTCGGAGCTCTTGGGGCGCTTTGCAGAAACCGAGGTGAAGCACATAACTCGGGATCTAAACAGCAGAGCAGACGCCCTATCCAAGCTAGCAAGTACCAAGCCCGGAGGAAATAACAGAAGCTTGATTCAAGAGACCCTCCAGGAACCCTCAGTGGTAAAAACAGAAGACACACTAGAAGTCTTTGAAGTGGTCGGATTAAACCTCGGATGGATGAACCCCTTAGTCGAATACCTAAAATTCGACATCCTCCCTAAGGAGGAAAAAGAAGCCCAGAAAATCCGAAGGGAAGCACAACATTATACTTTGGTGAAAAATGTTCTCTACAGAAGGGGGATATCAACACCATTGTTAAAGTGTGTACCGACCTTAAAAACCACCGAGGTGTTGGAGGAGGTACATAGCGGAATCTGCGGGAACCATCTCGGAGCCAGGTCATTGGCCAGGAAAGTAATCCGAGCTGGATTTTACTGGCCAACCTTACAGAAAGATGCCACAGAATTTGTGAAAAAGTGCCAGCCATGCCAAATGCATGCAAATTTCCACGTGGCTCCCCCAGAAGAGCTCATTAGTATCACTTCTCCATGGCCCTTTGCAAAATGGGGAATGGATTTGTTAGGTCCTTTTCCCCAAGCGCCAGGACAAGTTAAATACCTAATAGTGGGAATATATTACTTCACAAAGTGGATAGAAGCAGAACCACTGGCCACCATCACTGCACAGAGGAGTCGGAGGTTCCTCTACAAAAATATAATCACAAGGTATGGGATACCTTATTCCATTACCACAGATAACGGAACCCAGTTCACCGACTCCACCTTTAGAAGCCTGGTAGCCAGTATGAAAATTAAACACCAGTTCACCTCGGTGGAACACCCACAAGCCAATGGGCAAGCCGAAGCAGCCAACAAAGTCATTCTGGCAGGGCTGAAGAAAAGGTTACAAGACGCGAAAGGGGCTTGGGCTGAAGAGCTCCAACAAGTACTATGGGCTTACAGAACAACTCCCCAATCCGCCACTGGAGAAACACCCTTTCGACTAGTCTATGGCGTAGAAGCCATGATCCCAATAGAGGTCAATGAGCAAAGCCCAAGAGTGAATTTCCACGATGAGATCAGGAATATACAGGGACATAAAGAAGAACTCGACTTGCTCCCTGAAGTCCGAGAAGAAGCTCAGATAAGAGAAGCAGCATTGAAACAAAGGATGACTACAATGTACAACAAAAAAGTCATTCGAAGGAGTTTCACCCCAGATGACTTAGTCTTAATCAGAAACGACATTGGGGTCAACAAATCTGGGGAAGGAAAGCTCGCCGCCAATTGGAAAGGACCATACAAAATCAAGGAGGTCATAGGAAAAGGCTATTATAAGGTGACCGACTTAGGCGGCACCGAGTTACCAAGGTCATGGCATGCTTGTAATATGAAAAGGTACTACAGTTAAAAGCAAACCCTACTCCCTGATGTACTCTTTTCCCAGCTTCATGATTTTTTCCCAGAATCAAAGGGTTTTTTCTGAAGAAGGGTTTTTAACGAGGCATCACAGTAGGGGCTAAGGGAAATAAATTAGCAAAAGCCCTTAGTAGCAATAAGGTACCTCCTCAATTAATAAAGAACTCTTTCATTTTAAATATCTCTTTCAAAATTCCCTTTTAAATTTTCTTTCTACGAAACGCGCCGATTTAAGCTCGACAAAACGTAAAAATCCCATGAACCGACCTAGATGGTCGTCAGGATAAAACGACGAGGTACAAGTCGGTGTAAAGAGGCTATAGAAGTCGATCATGATAAACTCGGGATCGGTCCGACTCACAGGGCGGAATGCGAAACCGAGTACAATTAAAATGAATCGCAAAAGTAGCCTAAGTCACGAAAAACTCAATAAAACAAAATTGAGTACTAGGAATACCAAAAGAGATAAGGAAAAACTAAGAAAAAGGCTGCTTTGAGAATCAAGGAAATTCAGAAAAGCAAGCAAGTCCCAAAGAAAAGGTTTTCTCCACAAAAGATCAAAGAGTCAAATAAACCACGAAAAGCATGTGCGCATAAGGTAACTCAAAACCCTTATCCAAAAAGGGCATTTATTTAACGCTAAATTAAACCCCTATTAAAAGGGGGGCATCACTGTTTTGTTTACGGCCTTAAAAGGCCAAAATTGTTCAAAACACCAACAAATAAATATAAAGAGTTCAAAAAAAAAGGGGCCCACAAGCCGGGCCCCGATAGCCAGAAATCACTTTTTTAGATCACCACCAGCAGGATCAGGGGGAACGCCAGGGGTAGGAGTTGAAGAGGAAGTCGGAGGAACGGTAGAAGAACTCGGAGCGTCCTTAGAGCGAGGAGGGGACTCTACGATCCTCTGCCCCCGAGTCTTTAAATCAGACTCAGATTCCACTATGGGGACAGGAGGATCCACGATGGCACCATCAATAACAACCTTATCAGGGTCCAAAGGAGAAAGGTCCAAGTCAGGAGCAATAACCCCGACCTGTTCCTTGAAAATCCTCCAGGCTTCATCAGCACCATCCGCAATAGAGTCCTCCAACTCGGTGTAGGCCTTCCGAGCGTTCAGTAAGTCGTTCTTTACAGACACAAGATCAGCAAATAAACTATTGTAGCTGGCTTGCGCTGCCTTCCTCAACTCCACCTCCATGTTGCATTGGGCTTGCAACTTCTGCCCCTTCTCTCGGAGGCTGTTCCTCTCCCCCTCCAGTTTGGCAACTTTCCCCTCCAACTCCTTCTCATGCTCCTGATATATACGGAGCCTACCCTCCAGCTCCTCGACCCTCGAGGTCGTCCCTAAAGAGCTGATGGGAGTCTTCTCAAATATATCCAAGAGTTTGCCACAAACCCCCGCCGTCTTGAGACTCTCCTCAACCACAGTAGTGAGGTAGTGCCGAACAGAAACATCATCCATACTCATACGAGCATGAGGATAGATGTTCTTTCGGACGAACGCAAGAGCGTCCGCCTCACCAGAAGCGCCAGACTCTAAGGTCTTGCGCTTCTTTGGCTCTGGTTCGGGAGTAGGTCGGACGGAAGGGGGTGGCAGAGAGGAAGCAGAGGAAGAAATTACAATAGGCTGAGAAGGAGTCCCAACGTTCCGAGGAGGAGGAGGAGGAGAGACAACCATCCTAACGCCTCCAGACCTGGCTCGAGATTTTGCCTTGGCTTCCTGAACCCTCTGGTAAGACTCTTGAGCGTTTTTCTTTGCCATCTCTACAAAAAACAAATTGGTAGCCGAAATCAGACAAAGTCGGTACAAGAAATTGCAAGTCGGAAACAAGCAAGAAACGCAAAAAGCTACCTAATTGTGACTGGACAAAGGACGGCGACCCCTGGAGAAATTTTTTAGTATCCAAGTATGGGGCCCTCCCCCACGCTTCTCGGAGGAACCCCACAATGGCTGCTTCTACCTCAGTTAAATCATCCAGACCATATTTCTCGCAAGGGGAGGCCTCCAGCCAATATAAAGGAAATCGGGGAGAAGAATGATCATCCAGGAAAAAGGGGTGGTGACCCTCTACAGCTTGCACTTTGAAAAAGTAGTTCTTGAAGTCATGAAAGGACTCGTCAAAAAGGGTAAAAAGTCTCCGACCTTGTATGGCTCGGAACGACACCCACTGTTGTTTATTGTTTAGCCCACTGAAGGGTTTTGTCATATGGAAAAGATGGAAGAAAATCTTTAAAGAAGTCGGGAACTCTAAAGCCTGGCTGACAAATTGATAAATTTTCAAAAAACCCCAAGAGTTGGGGTGAAGCTGGGTGGGAGCGACTCGACAGTGACGCAAAACAGATATCTCAAAATTCGAAAAAGGAAGAAAAACACCCAAACGGGTGATCATGCACTCATACATAAAGAAAAAATGAGGGGCCGCCTCATCGACTCTTCCAAAACAAACCCGGTCTTCAGGACCCGGGACTACCAATTCGTATTTTGGTTCGTCATCCTCAGAAGTACAAATTCTGTGATGAGTGCGAAGGTTGGTAATGAACTCAGAATCGACTGAGGGCTCCTCCCCTAAGACCGTGACATCAACCCAGTGAGAGAGAGCATCTACAGAAGCCATTTCTTTTTATAAAAAAGGGGGTAACAAACCTACAAGGGGAAAAGAAATGTCACCAACACGGTCTCTAAAGGGAGGAGGATGCGAAACTAAAGTCTACAAATCAAATTTATCTACAAAGGCATATTAAAGAACTAACCTTTATCCGGAAATAAGGGTTGGAAGCAAAAAGCCTTTGAAGACGCAAGAACGCAGCACGAACGAAGGCAAGGAAAATTTGAAAGATCGCAGAAACGAAACAACGAAAGAGAGGGAAAATATTTATAAGAACGTTAGGGGCATAACAGTAAAATCGGGGCAATCATTAATGAGGATGCACCGTTACCAAGGCTATTAAATCCCTACGCACACCCCTAACGGACACGACGCTTGATTAGACGTAACTGTCAGAACCAAAAGGTCACGAAAAATCACGTCGGTTCTCAAACCATCACGTCGGTCCTCTCACAAATCGGCTACGACCCCGAGTTGAATACTCGAACCCAACTCTTAAAAATAAATTGGGCTCGAGTAGGGGCACTGTTCATACCCTGGCCCAATAAAAAGGACCCAGGATCCAAGCAAAGAAGCCCAACCCAAAGGGGTGGGCCCTCCCCCAGTACCGGCCTTCATCCCCAGAAGTCGGTACTGAATACGACCTACTCCAAAGAAGTCGGATACGAGGGTTAGCTGGCAGATAACACTCATTCGAATGAGTAACCGCCCCTAGAAACTCTCTAACCACTTCATGGAGCCATATCTTAACCTCCCTAAGATATGGGAACGGTTATCCACCTAAAAAGGTGGCACTACTTCAGCGGTGGTTATTGGTTCACCTCTATAAATACCCTGACATCCCTCAGGTATCACTAAGTCCCAATACATTCTCAACTTGCTCACACTCTTGCTAACTTAGGCATTGGAGTGTCATTGCAGGTACCACCCCCATTCTTCCAGACGCGCAAGTCGAACGGAGGAACACCGAGTTTCAGGTGCACCAGCTGGTCACCTCCCTCACACGTTTGGGTCAACCAACGTCATCCGGCCCACTAATCTCCGGTTACCCATCGTAACAAGTAGCTTATGAAAGCTGTATTTTAAAAGACGACTTTTTAAAAGTTACAGCACTTGCGTTTGGTAAAATCACATTAAAAATAGTTTTTAATAAGCACAAGTACTATAATTGTGTTTGGTAAAACAGCTTTTAAAAATTAAAAAAAAATATAATAAATATATTTATAACGAAGAATAATATTTTTTTTCAAATTTTAGAGACCAATAATTTAAATATTTATTTGATTTACTCTCTATATTAATATAAATAGAGTTATCATTAGTCAATAATAAAACTTGTACTGATACGTCTATTACCCATTTATATATATTGACTCACTTATACAAATCACAAAAAAATGAGACACACATCTCAAGTAAAATTATATGAAGATTGTGTTAGAATTTGTGAAGGTTAGGTTGAGAAATTAGAAATATACGAGGATTCCAATGGCAATATAATGACTAGAAAATATGTGTGGAAAAATAAATAAAATATATTTTTAATTGTTTTGTATGGAATAAAATATTTTTTTTAATTTCTAAATTATTATTGACTATGTAGAGTACTTTATTTAAAATTTGAGTACCTAAGTCATTAGAACATTACAAATTTTTATAGTACTCCTAACATTTTTTTAAATTGTTTTGCATAGAATAAAATATTTTTTTGTGGTATAATTTAAATAAATTTATTAAAAAATATTCATGAGCTATCAAGAATTGGCAGAAGAGTATTGTATGAAATTCGAATTGATAGCTCATAAATATTTTAATTTTTAATTTTAATCCCTAATTTTTAATTTTTAATTTTATTGTCAAATAATAAAAAATATAATTTTAATTTTAATAATACTTTTTAAATATTTCTAAAATTTTGTAATCATCAAAATATATATATATATATATATATAATATTTTTAGAAAAATAAAATTATACAGTAAATATCTTTTGTATCAACTATAAGATATATATCCAACTATCCAAGTAAGAATGTGAAAAAAAAAATTTGATATATATCCAACTAACGTAGCATTATATAGGTAACTTACTAGTAATTCGAATCAACTTAATTTGAACTACCTAGTGTCACCAACATTGAATAATTCGAATCAATATGATTCGAACTCCATAGAGTCACATGAGCCTACTAATTCGAATCGAGTCAATTCGATTTACCTTTCTCTAATTCGAATCTACTTGATTCGAATTACATGCATATTCATTCAAACGTAATTCGAAGCAAGTTGTTTCGAATTACATGTATTTGTAGTTCGAATCATATTGATTCGAATTATATATAAATGGTCATTGGTGGATTACTGAAATAATTTTTGTTTTGGCTGATTTGAGTAATAAACTTTTCAGCTTGGTTTATTTGGGTTTTTTACCCTAATTTTTATGTCTAGGAATATTATTACTAGAAATACGATTTTTTAGAATGATATTATCAAGCATATATATTATCATATTTGGTTTGTAGAAGCAAAATTTATAGACTATTGATAATATACCAAAAAATGTGTTGTTTTTTGTTTGGTTAAGTTTATTATCTTCGAAAATTTTATATACTTAGTCAGAATTACCCTAAAAAATTTAATTAAAATATTAATCACTAAATTAGTAAGTATAAATAAATATAAAATAATATTAAATATTTTTAATTAAAATTATTATTGACTCTAATTTATTAAAAAATGATTGAAATTAAATATAACATAATATTTTTACTTGACATTATTTTTTTTTTAAATTTACAAAAATATCTCTAATATTTAAGAATTAAAATGAGCCGAAGTAGTAGTAGAAGAGATCAAGATGTGCAGAAGTAGTGACAAAAGAAGGAATATTAATGCGAACAAAAAAGAGACTGAGATGAATCTTCCTTCTAGAACGAGGTGCATGATGGTGGTGCAAACTCAAATCGACGGCAAGGTGGCACCTCCATGAATTTGGAAAAGAGGTAGACAATTGTTTCAACGTAAAATGAGAAGGACGGAAAAGTAAAAGAGAGGGTTCGAGTTAGATTAACAAGGATAATTTAATCTTTTTCTTTTATCATTTAGATTTCATTCCCGTGAAAATTAAATATACCAAAGGGATGAGTGAGAACTAAAATAATAGTATTTTGATTCTTAGAAATAAAATTTATCTGAAAATAATTTTTTAAACTTTAAACCAAATTCAAAAATATGAAATTTTTATTTTAAGATTCTTGAAAATACTCTATCATTTTTCCAACCACACATATCTTAAGGGTATATATGCTTAAAAATGGTTTGATTGTGTGAATCACAAGTATATGAAACTTGAATATTTGGTTGAAAAAAAATGATCCTTTTCATAGATTAAATGTAATTTTTTTAGATACCGCAAATTAAAACTTGAACCTTCTATATCCAACCCATTTACATTTAACTATAGGACTAGCAGCACTATTCGAATTCATATATATATAAAAGTAGAAATTTAAATTCAAATTGCTCTTTTTTATACAAGTATTTAGGTTTATCAAACTAGTAATTTAATTTGCTAATAATATATAAATAATAATTGATATTAGGAAATATAGAAAGAACTAAATATTGTGTTTGAGTGAAATCAAATTTGATTTTTGCAAGTTGAACAAAATAGGATTGGTTGTGATGTTTAGCATGCAGGTAGAATTTGGATTAAAGAATATAAACTTGCGCGTAGGATGAATATAATTCGGGTTAAAGAATATAAACTCGCGTAGGATGAGAATAGAGCTTAAACCCTATCCTATCCATCACTATCCTTGCTTACTATTGGATACAAATGTTACGAATTTTTGGTTTATAAATAATTCTTCTTTTCTTTTACCATTAGTTAGGTTTGAACAGATATTTTAGACATCCTAACAGCTTCGTCTTATGAAGATATTTAAATTATTCCCACCAAATTTGTAGAATAAGACAATGGTACGTCTGTATTCCTTTTTGAAACTTCTAACAGAAAATTACATTATTAATTTATTATTTTTACTTGGGCCAAATGCCTTTCTTTTTCCCTACAATAAAACAAAAAAACGTGCACGATGATAATTTTCATCCACGGCTCCACGCAACTTGTTACCACAGATTGAGGGGAGACCTTTTACTTTTTTATTTTATTTTTTCTTTTATGAATCGGAAGTTGGTAACCGCTAATCAGCTGAGCATAAATGATTTTGGGAGAATGGGAACAACCAACATCTGCTGAGTTAATACTTAGTGGCATATGTTAGACAACGGCCTAAAAAAGATGCATCATTTGTCGGAGACTCTTATAACTCCATTTTTCTTCGTAAGTACGAACTAGTAAATTGACTAAATTCAATTCACTTTTTAAGATATTTTGTCCTCAGCATCGTAAATATTTGCATTAACGGCGGTAAAAAGATTGATGAAAGTTGAGGCTCAATCCTCATTAATAACCAAAGAAGTGAGAACTAACATGAAATTGGGTTCATTCACCATCCTAAATAATGAAAAGCTATTCTGCTTAAGAGTTACGAAGGACATCAAAATTTAACTGGTAATATGTAAATTCCTTCTATGCCCACACAAAATTCACTACAGCCAACAAGAGGTCCAGAGAATCTGTAAACAAGAATAAATTAGGCGTTATACACATTAGTTACTTGTATAGAACCAGAAGGAAACAAAAAAAAAAGGAAAAATGAACACGAAACTATTTCGGACGAGAAGAATGAATATGTTGGGTGGGGGAACAGAGTGTGTAAATCTGTAAGCCAATTACATTGGAGCACATCTCCACAAATACAGGAAAAGGCTCAAGCAGAAAGGTTTTTTTACTTGCTATATGCACAGATAAAATCCTGGGAATAGTTTTTGTTAAATATGTTCCCAAGAAGAACTATGTGCAAGTTTCTTGCCACTTTCAAAATAAAAAATAGGCATCACAGAGCATATAGACAACAATAGATTTGGAGAAGATTGGATTACTATAATAGATAGTAATTCTAATGACTACTTTTTTTGGGGGAGGTGAGGGGAGGGGTGAGTGAAGTAAACTATAAGCCGATTACATTGGAGCTTATCTCCACGGATAGAGGAGAACGCTCAAGCAGAAAGGTTTTTCATTTACTATATGCACAAATAAAATCCTGGGAGTAGGTTTCGTAAAGATGAGTTCCCAAGAAGAACTATGTGCAATATTCTTTTCAAATGAAACACAATTTCAAAAATCGAAATAATAAACAAGGCAACAGAGAATATAGATATAGATATTAGATGACACAATGATACTGACATTAGGTTCAAAGATAATCTGACTTTAACCAGTAGAACATAATTTCAGAATGTAACATTCAAAATACAAAGAAGCATATTAATTTAGTATGCAAACTTGATCATGGGTAAGTCATTCTCTAAGTTGAAACCATATGAGGATTATCCCGAAATTCAGATGACAAAATACACCAATTAGATGGTAAAATTACCTCATATATTGCTTGGATACATGAAGACTCTGACCCTTGCTCCCTGCAGATGAATCAACACCCAAAACCATCAGAAAATCATACAAAAGCCAATCGAAGAACAATTGAACATTTCTCTGCCTTGAAAATTACCATTGATTTTGGTGGCAGGTTTGACTTGAACTTAGCACGGACAATACCACTGTTACCATGAGGCCTGGTAACCTTACCCCAAATGCAGCGATAGTGGGATCCATTCTTCTTTACCTTGGCTTTGTATATGTATGCCATGCGCTTCCCAGCATACCATGCAACCTCTTCCTTGGTGTTTACTCCCTCAATCTGGATAAGAGAGGTGTTTGGATATTGGTTTGACTTGGACCTGAAAGAACACTACCAATATCTTAGCTTATATCAAGTCATGCCAACTGAATCCACACACAATTTATATGCCATTCTTGAGATAAATTCATAAATCCCAATTTTAGTAATATAAACCACAAAACACCAATTTACTATAGGAGGGTGGAAGAAGTGTACCTCTTGTATCCAAGGATTGAACCCCTGACATAAAGTCTGAAAATACAACACAAAAGTACAACACCGTCAACAATTTTCATTTCTTAGATAAATCTCCCTCAGAAATGCACGATGAGCATATGCATCCACATTTTACAACATAAAATGATGATATTCAATTCATAATCAACAAAGCATCTCCAAAACACATCGAACATTCAGCAGAAATTTTAATACACATGCATACAACTGATAACAGAGCCTAAAACTCCCAAAGCCTCAACTTTCAGAGCACATGAATCCACATACTCTGTTCATTTTACAGGAAAATACAATGTTACTGTCTGAGAAGCTAATTCAGCATTGCTCCTCACCACATTATATCACTTAAGCACCTTAACCCATTAGCCAAAGCAATCAAAAACCCTAAACCCTAAACCAAATCTTGATCTTCATCAACCACATCACAAATGTGCATTTCACATTAAATCACTAACAAAAACAAAAATCACAAACATTTCTCTTTTTTTTTTCTTCCAGAAACGATACAGTTGTGAATAGTATTAGGTCATCAACATAATGCAAAAGATCGAAAAACAATGTGGAGAGAGTTAGAAAGGGAAACCTGACACGCTCTCCTTGGCGACCTTTCACCATTTTCGCTTGAAGAAGATGCTTCCTCGCCTCCTGCAACTGCTGCTTCGGGTTGATGCACGGCGGAAGCTGCACCAAGCTGAATCAGCTCCATGGTTATATACACGCACAAAAATAAACCAGGCAAGGTTAGGGTTTGTTCTTCCCTTTTGATTGGGCCTTATTACCCTCTCTTCAGGCCCATTATCCTACTTCCTTTCTTCCAACTCTTCTTTTCTGTCCATAGCCTTTTCGATCAACCAAATCTATATTTCGGACCAGAAAAAAAAAAACTTTGAGAATTAGTAATATACTTTTATTTTTATTTTTATTAAAGACAAGAGATTCAAACTCACCACCTCTTAGTTGAATATGGGTATCATTTGAACTATAACTCATTAGTAATTAGTAATATACTTTCATCGAAAGGAATTAGGGATTTAGAAATACTACGTTCATACAAAAAATTAATCACATAATTATTATATATTTATGTATAAAAATATATATTATTTAACTCATTTTCATTATATATTTTATATTTTAATATGTATTTATATTTATAACTAATTTTTAATATACACATAATATAAAAATCAGCAGTTACATGAAGGAGAGTCAATTAAGCTAAGAAGTGGTAATTTCCTTATTAAAATTTTGAGACTTATTATAGCATAGAGAATAATCTAAAAACACGTGAAACAGCGAGAGGGTATCGCCTCATATTCCGTTTTGTACGTGATGGGGTGATGGCAATGTTGACTCATGGTTCAACTACGCAAAAGCCACACCAAACACATAAAAAGAACAACAACGCAAAACTCTACCACAATTGTTCTTCATATATTAATTTCTTCTGCTTCACCAAATAATCCTGGGTCTTATTGATTACATATATAAATATTCATGCCAATAAGAAGTAGGGGTTTATTAGAGGAAGGAGAAGAACGACATGGGTTATTATCAATGTGTAGTGTGCGGCATAGGATAAGACATTGGCAAAAACTATGTAGGATGAAGCAAAGGCGTCACATGTTTTGGGGCTTAATAGTTTTGTTGTTGATGTGTTTCTTGCTTAAGTTTTTGTTGATGCATATCTTTTCTCATCAGCTTGATGTCCATCGTGCAATACGGTCTAACATCGTGCACCACAAAAATTCATCTCACACGCATTCGGTATATATACAACTTTCTTTTTTGTTCATTTGCATCATATCTGTCTCTCTTCCTTTTCTTAATTGCTTCTAATGCATGCATTAGTTTATGGGCATAGTTTTTTCCTTTTTAACAAACTTATAACATTTTAGTCAATGCTTAGTCCTTTTTTATATAGAAAATTGTTTATTCCTATAGGGACAACATTTTACAACTTTTTATTTACACTCCTTTTTTTTTGTGATTTTAGAAAGGAAACTCCCTTTTTTGTGATTTTAAAAAGGAAACATAAAAAAGATATTTTTATGGCAAAAATTGGTAGAATTCTTGTTAGTAAGGAATTATTTTAGAAAAAAAAAAATATCTTATAATATCCATAAAAGAAATAACAAAACACGTCTTATTTATACGAGTACTTCTCTTTCCATAGTTATCAAATTCACTTCAACTAAAAAATTCATGAATCGATACCATAACTAAAAAGTTAATGAACCGATGCCATAATTGGTTTGGTATAACGCATAGACCGGGATTTACAATTAACTTGGTCAATGATGATCAAATTTATTGAAAATCAATCAATTCACATCGAAATAGTTGCAATTTGATATACAGAGCACCACCAAATGTGTTGCTTGCTCGTAGAACAACTAGAGGTCACTAGTTATATAAGTATCCTTAAAATTAAAGTTTTTTTTTTTATTTTAGTAATATTTTTTAATAACACTTTTTAAAAAATATTGTTTAGTAATAAAAAAAACGTTTCTTTAATTTTAGTAATATTTTTTAAAATACCATAATTATCATATGATAGTCAAACTTTGTATATATGATTTACTTTGTAAGTCGATTTCATATATCGCCCTTCATAAATGTAGTGAATATTAATATCATTGGTTTGTATTTCATTTTGTTAGCTAGACTCTCGAAATCTGGAAGCATCCCAAAAGTGACAACTATTACAAATGCATTGATAGTCAACCAAAGAGTAAAAACATGGTCCAATGTTCTTATTTCTTCTAAATTCGAGTTCCCAATTACCAACTCTGATCTGTGGTTACCTATGGAAATTTTATATTCTACAGCGAAAGTAGGAAACGCCACAAATGGCTACCTTTTGGTTCACGCCAATGGAGGATTAAATCAAATGACAACTGGAGTATGCAATTATATTAGTTTAGCACTATTTATTCTTCAATTAAATTTAATTTCCTCTGGTTTAATTAATTAATAGAGAGTGGATATTGTCACTTAGATTTTGATAAAACCATTCTTTTTTTTTTTTAACAAATTATAAGTAGAGTGATATTATAAAAAATAGAAGTATCTATATCATTTTCCAATTAATATTATACAATATAATATGAATTTTCAATCATATTGCAGATAAGTGACATGGTCGCTATAGCCAAACTTATGAATGCTACTTTGGTTTTACCAACATTAGACCATCATTCATTTTGGACGGATAGCAGGTATGAATTCTCATATTACTTGTATTTCCAGAGAGGAAAAAAAAAACTCTAATTTCATGGGGATATAATTGCATTTTTTATTAGATAAAAAAATATAATTAAATCTTTATTAGTTGTTATTTTTAAGAAAAAAATATAATAAATATATATTTTTTATAATATTTTATAATTCATTCTACAACAAATGCGAAAATAAATATTTTTAAATAAAAATATATTTTTTAACGAAAATAATTAAAAAATATCTAAATAAATTTTTCATCTAATATAAAAATTTAATTATAACTTTTTAAATATAAAGATAAATAAAAGGGGTGATATTTTTCCTTATTTTGTGCCAGTGGTTTTAAACAAATTTTCAACTGGAGGAACTTTATTAAAGTCTTAGAAGATGAGGTTCCAATAGTGGAATCTCTGCCACCAAGATTTGCAGCAATTAAGCCAGCATTGAAAGCTCCAGTTTCTTGGTCCAAGGCAATAATATAACAAATTATTCAAGTGTTACCATAATTAATTTATGTTTGTATTGGATGTGCCATATTTATATACATCACTAGATTTTAATAAATAAAAATAAAAAATTAATATAAAAAAATATTAATAAATTTTAATAAATACAGAATATCTTAATTAATAAGTAAATATCTTTTAATATATAATACTTTAAATAATAACATAATTTTTTATTTTTAAATAAATAAATATAAAATATATAAATACAAAAAATATAAATTTTTTTATTCATTAAATTAATTATTATACATAAAAAATTAATTAATATTAAAAATTATATTAAAAAGATATTTTAAACTGCAATATAAAAAAATAAAATAATTAAATTTTATTTTATATTATTTAACAAATAATTAGATTATTATATTCAAAATTTATTAATTAACTATTTAATTTTTTATTAAAATATTTATAAAACTATAATTTATTTAAAAATTATATATAATACATGAAAATATTAATTTTCTTATTTTTTAATTTAAAAAAAACTGAATAAATAATATGTATCAATTACATATATATATCATATGTGTGTATTAAATAGTGACTAATGTAGGATTGATATATATTTTTTTATTCTTCATATTTTTTAATATATATGTCACCTCACGATTTTCTCTTCTAATTTTTTATTTTTATTTATTTTATAGTAATATTAAATAGATAATAATTTAAAATTATTTTTTAAATTTAATATTTATAATTTCATATATATAATATTTATAATTAAATATTTATTATATTTAATATCATCCAAATATTTCAGTAATAATAAAAAAAATATAAAATAAGTTCATATTTTATTTTCTATTATTTCCAAACATTTTTTATTTTGCTAGTTAATTTTTTTATTCTTTAACTCGACTTAAATTTTATATATATATATATATATATATATATATATATATATATATATATATATATATATATTAAAAAATTAATGTACAAATATCTTTCAAAACATATTTTTCTTCACATATTTTTAATTTATTAAAAATATATTTTGTTAAATCTAAGAGTAAAACATATAATTTTTTAATTTTAATGTAACAAATTTAATATATTTTTTGATTTTAATATTTTTATATTATTAAATTTTATTTTATATTATTTGATAAATAATTAAATTATTATATTCAAAAAATATATTAACTAACTATTTTTGTTAAATATATTATTATATAATATAATTTTTTATTAAAATATTTGTAAAAATATAATTTATTTAAAAAATTATATATAATACATAAAAATATTAACTTTCTTTATTTTTTCAATGTTTTCTTAGAAAAGCTAAATAATTAATATAATTTATGTTTTTTAATTTTTTTAGATAAACTCATATATATAAGTGTAATTACATGTAATAACTGACCTACATTTTAATTCAGATAGTATATAGTATATAGTATATATATTATTTTGAGAAAGGTACAGAAAGAAACAGTATATTTGTGTGATTATATTTCTAAAATAGCCTGATTTTGTATACAGTTTTTGATATTTTTAACGTAAATCCTATTAATATAAGTGAATATATAATTTGATAGGCATGCATTCAAAAATATATTATTTATTCAGTTTTTCTAATAAAACACGGAAAAAAATTTAATGCTTTTATGTATATATAATTTTTAAATAAATTATATTTTTACAAATATTTTGATAAAAAATTATATTATATAATAATATATTTAACAAAAGTATTTAATTAATAAATTTTGAATATAATAATCTAATTATTTATCAAATAATATAAAATAAAATTTAATTATTTTATATTTTTATGTTGTAATTTATAATATCATTATAATATAATTTTTTAGAATTATAAAATTTTTTTTGCATAATATTTTATCTTAACGAGTAAAAAATACTTATATTTTTGTATTTATATATTTTATATTTATTTATTTAAAAATAAAAGATTATGTTGTTATTTAAAGTATTGTATATTAAAAGATATTTATTTATGTACTAGGATATTCTGTATTTATTAAAGTCCATCAATATTCTTTTTTTATATTAGTCTTTAATTTTTATTTAATAAAATCTAATAATTTATATAAATATGACACATTTAATATGAATAAAATTATTATGCTTATTTTAGACATACCATTATTTAAGTGTTACCATAATTAACCTATGTTTGGTAAGCTAGTATTTGATAGCAAAAACATGACAAAATACAAAGAGATAGCAATAACATAAAATATTTTGTTTAATTTTGTTTCACTTTCTTGTTTTCTCTATTTCTAGAAATACAAAAATACATAAGATCATGGTATGGAACAAAGTATTTTGTATTTATCTTTATATTTAAAACTTTTTTTTCTCCATATTTGTATTTTGTCTTTAAAAGTAAATGCTAGCTAAATATCTCAAGATAAAAAAGTATAAAAATAAGAGATAAAAAACAAATTAAAACAGGAAAATTATGAATTTTTCTAATATATTTATTTAGGCTAAAATATATTTTTTTTGTCTCCTAAAATTTAGCAAAAATTTAAAAAATATTTCTAAATTTTATTTTGTTTTAATTTTATTCCAAAAGTTTTCGATTTGCATCAAATATACTCCCAACAGCTAAATTTTTAAAAAATTTAAAACCAATCCAACAATAATGCATGACAACTATGCTTGATTTATTTGTGTTAAAGATTGTTCTTATATAATTATTGTTGAATTGATCCTAAATTTTTTTAAAAATTAGCTGTCAAAACTTAGAAGTATATTTGACCCAAATCAAAAATTTTTAGGACAAAATTAAAACAAAAAAATAGGTGTATTTTTTAAACTTTTACCAAACTTTAGAAATAAAAATATACTTTATCTATCCTATTTATTTATATGTTTTGGCATTTTTCTCCAAATAATTTATATTTTTATCTTGAGATAATAATTACCAAATAAATAAGTATTGAATATCATGGTGGTTTTGAAACTAAAGATATGTGGAATTAATTGCATTGGAGCATGTAGGGTAGCTACTACAAAGGGGAGATGATGGGATTATTGAGAAGACAGAAAGTGATAAAATTTACCCACACTGATTCTCGCCTTGTCAATAATGGTCTTCCTGATTCAATTCAGAAAATACGTTGTCGTACCATGTATAAAGCTCTTAGATTTTCAGTGCCAATTGAAGGGCTTGCAATGAAGTTGGTAAATAGACTTAGAAACAATACGCATTATCTTGCCCTCCATCTAAGGTACTTAAGTAAACTTTAGAAATTTTTAAAACCAAAGATTTTAAATTCTATAAAAGGCCGTATTAAAATTAAACCAGTAAACTAAGCTAACTTAGCTTCTAATTAACAATTGTCTTATAAAAACATGGAAAACAAAATGCAGATATGAAAAGGACATGCTTGCATTCACAGGATGCAATCACAACCTAACAAAAGAAGAAGCAAGAGAAGTGAGAGAAATGAGATACAAAGTGAAACATTGGAAGAACAAAGAGATTGATAGCAAATCAAAGAGGCTAAAGGGTGTTTGCCCCATGACTCCAAGAGAAGTAGCATTGTTCCTTGAAGCAATTGGGTTCCCTCTTGACACAAAAATCTACATAGCTGCTGGTAACATTTATGGCTCACAAGGACTCAAACCACTTGAAACCAAGTACCCTAATGTCTTCTCACACTCCACTTTGGCCACAAAAGAAGAGCTTGAACCCTTTAGGATCCACCAGAATCAGCTTGCTGCTTTGGATTATGTTATTTCGGTTGAAAGTGATGTTTTTCTTTACACCTATGATGGCAACATGGCTAAAGCTGTACGAGGTCACAGAGCATTTCAAGGATTTCGTAAAACCATTGCCCCAAACAAGTAATTATTTTCTTATTTCTATTTATATCAAGATTTTTTTTAGTACATACTAATTAAGGCTGTGTTTGTTTCTGACAGGACAAGATAAGATATAAATGACAAAGATACAAACTTTTGTGTTCTTAATTCTATTTGGTGATAAACTAGAACATATTATGAAATTTTAATTTATTTTTATTTTTTTTTATTTAAAAAATTTGAGAAAAAAAATATAATATTAAAAAAATATAATTATAAAAAATTAGTAAGAATAATGAAAGAAAAAATAAAAAATAAGTTATGTCTCTATATCCTTTTTGTCAGGATACACACAAAATATATTAATTTAGTGTCTTTATACATAATATTTTTATTCATATCTCATGTGTCAAACACAATTTTATGTCTCTGTATCTCTGTCTCATATTCCATCTCTATAAACAAATGCAAATTAATAGTTATCTAATTCAAATTAATCTTCAAAGTGATCCATTACATTCACTAAAGTAAAGTAGGTTCAGACATTCTAATTGCACTAATTATATTACTGTAATTAATAAAAATATACTATGTTAATTCTTAACGGTATGATAGATCATTTAGTGAAAAAAAAAATCAAGAGACTAATAACATTTTAAAATCTCAAAAACCATTTTAGTATATGTAGCTAATTTGAAGAACCATTTTAAAATTTACTATATCATCATTTGATTAGTAGTCTTTGGTTACATTTAGGATATTAGGGCAACAAAGTCAGTTTTTACAAAATTAGCTAATGAAAAAGTTTTACTAATATTTTTTTCAATCACTAATTGTTAAAAGAAGTAAATTTCAAAAAATGAAATTTTTAATGATATTTTTAGTAACAATTATTTTTTGTTTCCAGTAGTTATCAAATATTAATGAAAATATCATCAAAAAATTATCTGCCATCAAGAAATCATAAATATTGGATAAATTGTTACAATTAGCAATCATAAAAAAAAAATTCAAATAGAGATCAACAAACTATTAGATAAATAATAAACAATATGGTTCATCATAAATATGAGAATACAATTAAAAAAAATACACTTATTGAATTGAAACTGTAAGAACAAAAATAACTCCACAATTCAACCATATGGTAAAATGGGCAAGTATGTGATGTCTAATTAATGATGTTTTTCAACATGTTGCAGGCAAAAGTTTGTTAGGTTGGTTGATGAATTAGACAGTGACTTAATTTCTTGGGAAGATTTCTCATCTAAGGTTAAGAGCATACACAAAAACAATGTGGGAGCACCACATCCTAGAAAAATTGATCGCCACCCCAAATTGGAAGAGAATTTCTATGCAAACCCTTTTCCAGGTTGCATTTGTGAGAAGTGATTTTTCAGTCATTAATTAGTCATTAGATTAAATAACAACTAATTCATCACATTCATTTATGTAATATACAGAGCTATTTGGAAATGTATATTGGTAGAGATGAATAGGCTAGTTGATAGGTGTGATATATTGAGTATAAGAGTGTCCAAATTTGATTACGAATTGTAACTCAACTCAAATATTTTAACTATATACTATTAGCAAAAGTTGTAGAATTATATCCCAAATTCAATTAAGTTCAACAGAGTAATGTATAATTTCTTTTTCCATTTTTTTACTCTGCGAAAAAAATACATTTTATTTGGTCATGGAGAGTTAGAGACTTATTCCATTTATATATATTAGTGGATTAATAGATTTTGTAATTTAATTTTAATGTACTATTTTGTAAAGTGATTTTATACATATATTCAATTATATAATGTTATATTTAGGGATGATAAACGAACCGAAAATCTATCGTGTCGACTCGCTTTACTCGCTCAAAAAGATGAACCAGATTAGAATTTTGAGACCGCTATAATAATAAGAAAAAAACCTAACCCGCACCATATAATCCATGTGCTTTGGCGTTATTTTATTTTATTTTTCTTTCTTTTTCTAAACCAAAAAACTACTCAAACCCATATTCCCAATTGCCAATCCGCTAAAGCGGTGAACACTTTCACAATTTCAAATCAACCTCTAACCTTAGTAAAAAATAATCACTCTTTGTCCTTGTTTCACGAGCTCTCTACCTTTCAGGTTCTCTCTTTAACCGTCACAGACGCAGACACACTCTCGAACACCGTCGTCGGCATCCTTTGTCATCGCCAGCATCCGTCGTGCCTCTTCGACTCTCTTTTCAGTGTTCTAGGCTCACAACCGTCTGTCGTTTGCTCGCACGTCTCCGTCACGCCTCTCTGTCGCAAGCTGCTCCATCTCTTCGACGCTTGGACAATGTTCAATTAGATGTTTTAAAAATTATTTATTTTAGTTTGGACAATATTTGTTGAATTATTTTGTTACAAAATACTTTATTGATAACTATATTAGAAATTTAAAATTATAAATACTTTTTTTTTTTGAATTTAAAAACTGTTGGTTTATTAAAATATTTATGAAATTGTATGCTAAAACACGAAAGAAATTGGCTGCCAACTGGCCATTAGGAGGGCTGAGTCGGGTTACCTTGCCTGCCACTCCTAGTCATATCAATAAAAATAATTATTTTTTAAATTGATTGCATATATGATCATTCAAAAGAACAAATGTAATTACATTCTGTCAGTACATTAAATTTAAACTCTTTTAATTTATTAAATATATATATATATATATATATAATAGTTAATAAATTTGTAATAATTAAGACGTACACATTAGGGCAAATCACGTAAAGAAATAAAATGAAACCAAATTTACATAAATTTCCTAAATCAAGAACTGTTACGTGCATGCCTTTATACACAATTATATGTAAAGCGAATTGATTTACATCGATTTAGTCATTCTAGTAGTAAATCGAATTAAGTAGATTTCAACTCTTAGGTATAGGCATCGGATCTATGAGCTTTGATTTAGTAATGTTCGAAATCCACCCATAGTAAATCGAAACCATTTGCATTGATTTAGACCCGTGGTATGTGCCATAGTAATTCGAAGTGAATAGATTCGATTTAAACTAGGTAGTAAATCGAATTGAGTGACTTCAATTTACACGCAACGAATGCTAGTGGTAAATCAAATCCAATATATATTAATAGTTCGTATCCATCCATAAAGAGGTTAGTGAATGAAATTTAATATCTTTAAAAAATAAATAATAGTTTGTGATGTTAAGTCGCTTAGAATTTTATTATATGTTCTATTGAGATTTTAAAATTATAAATGTTAGTTAGAGTAGTGATTTAGTGGTTTGTTAGAATTTTAAAAATACAAATGCCAGGTGGAGAGGTGATAAACAATGCTTAGTTAGACAACACAAGATTCGATGGTCCCAAAACGTTTGGATCATTAAATGGTCCTATAACAAAACATATTTTTTAAGTTTTTTAATAACTGTTAAATAATTCTTATTTAATTTTAATTACAAATTAATCCTTTATATATTATTTAATTATAAAATTTATTTTTTATCTTATAAATTATTATTTTATTATTCATCTATCATATTTATTAATAATAAAAAATAAAAACAACAACGAATTAGATCTTCCATCAATCATAATAAATATTTTGGCAATCCTAATAAATTAGAATTTTATCCTTGATTCGTTACATCCGTAAAAGCTGGTGAAATCATGTTTCGTGGAAATTCAATCGATTGGACATACAACACAATCGATTGAATTTTGCAAGGCATGTGAATTTTTTCTAATTCAATCGATTGTTTGTGTTACCTAATCGATTGAAGTCATCAAAGTAATATGGATTTTCACAATTCAATCAATTGGTTGTGTTACCCAATCGATTTATGTCTTCAAAGTAATATGAATTTTCACAATTTAATCAATTGGTTGTGTTACCTACTGCGTTATATATTACACCATTCTAAATTTTCGTGCTCGTGTTTATAAATTATTATTTTATTATTCATCTATCTTGTCTTTAAAATTCTATTTTCAATTTTTAAGATTTTATTTTGATTTAGATACTCTAATCTTATCTATTCTTTGATATTAAGATTATAAATTGGTGAATAATCTATCATCAACTACTCAATCCTACAATTGGAATCGTTTATCAATCTTTTTTATTATCAATTTTTTTATTGTTTTTGTTCATCATTTATCCATCTACTTAATATCCAATTTTTCTTCATTGTTTATCCATCTCTTTAATATCCAATATTTGTCGTTGATTATGCGATAATCACAGTTACAACATCGGTAGAGATCCAATCCATTTTTTCATTGTAGTATTTAAAAAATAATTCATTGTTTTGATTAAAAAATCGAGGTTAGTGAATAGAATCTCCACTGTTACAATTCTTTATTTCAATTCTTTATTCATGAAATTGCACTATAGCAGAGGCAGAGCTTAGCGGCACTTTTTTCTCTTTTTAGCGGCGGTTTTAAACCGCCGCAAAATATGTTTCCGGCGGCTATGGTGACCGCCCTCATTATGAGCGCTGGGAGTGAGTTCAGCGGTGGTTACCAGCAACCGCTGGTATAACCGTCGCTAAATATGCATTTCGCGGCATGCGTTAAAAAAATCGCCGCAAAATTTGAATTCTACAATTGTCTTCTTGGTTACCAGCGGTTTTAAAACCGCCGCCAATCAATTAAGTTTTTTGCAAGTTTGAATAAATTTTGCGGCTATGTTACAACCGCCGCAGTTAAGGACTGGTTTGTGTATATCTTTACAGGCGGTTTTGAACCGCCGCAATCCCCGATACAACTGTCCTATTTTTTTTAGTCTTTTTGGCGGTTTAGAACTGCCGCCAAGTTCAGAAAAAAATTAAAAAAAAAAGAGACGCAAAATTTGGGTTTTTATTTATGAAATCACATAAAATTTAAAAATAATATCATCAAGTTTTGTTCCTTGGATTTCTAATTATTTTAGGAGTGATTGTATTCACGGATGGAATCTAAACTTGTGACAAAACCAGAAAAATATCCCAAACCACAATGTATTTATCAAAATATCAACAAAATAGATCTCTTGCTAAGAGTTGCATAGTCTACCTAAAAAAAAGTATGCATCAATCCAAAATAATTTCAATCCTAAAGTACTATTTTCTACTATATCATTCCATTGAAAGCATCCCTGCAGCAATCTCTGGTGGCAGCTCCTCACCCTGCCGTTGAAAAAGATAAATCAAAGCACTCTCCATTACCTTTATCCTTTTCTTGTCTGCTGCTGCTTCATCTTCCATCGCTTTCATTTTCAACTTCTCAGCTTCCAGTTCTGTCTGTAGTTCATTCAGCTTCCTTTGCGTCTCCTCTACTTGTACTCTATTTACTGATGGTTGCAAATTTGTACCAAAGAGTTGACTAGGAGTCGGTCCAAAACCCACTCCACGCACTCTACCCAGTTTCTCTCTTCCGAAAACCTGAGCAATGGAATCATTTTGGAACAACACTTTAGATGACTCATCCTGTTGCTCAATCTCCAGAAGTCTTTCCTACAGACATAAAACAACAATATGGATCCGATTCAAGAACATTCAACTTAATTAAAACTTAAACTGAGTTTATATTTGAGGCACACGATAAGCATAAGCATTCATAGGGATATACATCTGAAGTGAGAGTAGAGAATACTTTTGAATGGATTGGATTCCAGTTCTGTCACAAAATCAATTTGAGCAACCACAAGACACCCAAGTACGCTATAGTTTTCATCATTCAGAACTCCCTGGATTCCAAGACTTATACTGTTCTTCCTCTATTACTAAACTTGGATTCCAAACTTCTACTGTTCTCGCTCTATTACTAAACTTAATACCTATTACACGCTCTCTGAATATCGCTCATTTAAGTAAATGTATAAATACATAAATAAATAAATAAAATGGGCAAAGAAATAATTCAATACTAGTATTCTAGTAATTTTGACTAATTGCTCCTAATCATGTGTTACATATATATTTTGAAACAAATAATTAGAACTGTTAAAACATCATTATTTATAAAGCAATTAACAAAATTTCTGCCCAAATAAAGAACCATTTCGGTCATACAAATATTTTGTAAATTAATTGAATCCTTCACATGTAACAACTTTATATTATAGTATAAGCGTTGGAATCAAAAACTTATTTGTAGACATTGAATGAAAAGAAACCCACAACTTATTTTCAGCTCAGCACATAAGGAATGGGCAACTAAAAAGCAGCAATGAACTATGGATGCGTTAGATATCATAATTTTGATGACTAATCATATTAAGTTGTACTTACACCAATTTCTCTTGCCTCATCATTAATATAAGAGCCATCCCTTCTTTTGTAAACCTTGATCCATAACTCCCCTCTACCGACTATCCTTCCTTCTTGTTCTGACTGAAATAACAAAGTTTAATCAATCACCGAAATTGACTAATCAGGGAGAATGTAGACACAGAGATAGTCCAAGGATTGAATTATGCAAAGCAGTACAAATTACAAAACCAAAGAGTGAATAAAAAAGTACACTACCTCTTCTTCCCTCCGCCGAGCCAGGCTTTTCGAATCGCCAGTGTGGGTATACAACTGTTTTGATTGATTTATCGCATTTTTCCTACACTTCTCCTATTGGTCCATCAGAGATAAATGGGGATTAGAAACTGTTTTAAAAAAGACACAATGCAAAGGTGATTGTACTATATTATACCAATATAAATACTATTTTTACCTTCGTCTCAGGTTTGGCACGATAATCAAGGTACCATCTCCAGTGATCTCGATCAATTCCCGGCGGACGGTTCTCAATATTTTCTTCAGTCGACAATGTTGGCTCGTAGTAATCATCATACAACCTCAGCCTTGTATCTTTCCAAGACTTCCCCATACTTTTCAAAATATTTTTTTTATAATCTCGTCACTATCTTCATCAAACTCAAAGATTTGCTGCATAAATGACACAATTTGTTAAAAATATTTGCTGGAATACTCCCTGGTCAAGGAGCAGGTCAAAGGTAGCCATCCATTACAAAAACATCTTTTAGCAATAAAGAATAAATCGAAGAAGCTGCACTAACCGACGTGAACCAAAAAAAATGGAGTAAAAGATGTTTATTGACTCAAATATAATACTGATTAAAAAAACGCACAAAGGATTAAAAATTGTATAATATCATTAACAGCAATCCATAAGCCAACAAATTAAAAAGAAAAAATGCCAACTCATATCTTAAGAGTACACAGAAGTTTGTGAATAAAATCGGTGCATTCATGAACACTTCATATACAAACACTTTGTGTTATATTTAAGTTATTTTTAATTTAAGAATAAATTACTATTCCTGAAATAATCAATTCTAATCATGAATAAGCAGATGTAACTTAGATCGGATATAAACTCTTACCTTGACACATTCGAAATAAACTTTATCTTTAGTGGTAACGTGATGCCAACTTTCCTCACAGATAGAAAATTTTCCGTAGTCAGATCCAAGCATACCAAGAATGCCACTCAACAGGCCAGCTTCGTCTCCAACTGGCTGCTTTTCATTGTTGAACCTAAGCATGATCCTTCTACCATTGGGCCGTTCCATAGCCCCTCACACTCAGTTTAGCCGGCTTGATTGTGCCATCGGAATCTACAAGCCAATTATAAACCTTTATATATGTCTCCGTTGTAGACCGTTTGCATGAAGAAAATTAAATAACACATACTCTAGCGTAAATTGAAGAGGGTAAATCTAATAGATAGTTACCGATGGTCTTAACCGTCCAATACTCTATGGTCTTCTGTCCTTTGCGACTCTGAGCTCTAGAAGCAACAAAGCGGTTGTCAACTTTTTGATCAATAGAATCCACTTCATGAGCATTGGCGTCCAAGTGTACGTGTCCTGGCTCCGAGTTCTGACTGCTATAAGTGCGCGTTTGTGGAGCAGGCCTTGGTTCACTGCGCGGTGGACGGAACGGGTGTACGGTTGTATAGACACTACCACAGCTTGCTTGGGGAATTTTAGAGTCATCTTGGTGGAGAGCCGAAGTCGGAGACGGAGCCAGAGCCGGTGCCTTTTGAGATTGCTGGCATGCTGGTCCTGATTTAGCCTTTTTTGTAAACCGGTCTTTCCTAGCCATCTTAAATTCATAATAACATGATGCAGGCAAAAAATCATCACATTAACTCCAACAACATATAATGCGGGTAAATTTTGTTTATATATACTAGAACCCAAAAAATTAACTTGTATACAATGCGAGGAGTTACTCAGCACATGACATGGTTATAAGCATAAATACTCTACTTGTTCTTTATAAGCGAGATTCATCATTACAAAAGCAAATCATGAAGCTTTAAGGCCAAAACAAGTTATAACACTAACTGAAACCAAAATAAACAAATCGTAACGTGTTCATAAGGGGG